>NC_061508.1:174918651-175034036 GCF_022539505.1 Lolium rigidum
TCCACAACACGTTCCATAATTTTCATGGGTATTTTATATGGAATTACTTTCTCACCTGGTGACATAGGCATCCCCAATGGGCCTGCCGAAGATGGTACCCGGGGTTTACTAAAGGCCCACAAGTCGAAGAATATGAAGTTCGGAAGCCCAGATATTATTAAGGAAAGTTAGAGTTGTATTAGGAAATATAGAGACTTGTAATTATACGGGATGGGTTAGAAACCCTCCCGGACTCTGTAACTTGTGTATTACGAATCCCTCGGCTCCGCCTCTTATATAAGGGGGAGTCGAGGGACAAAGAAAGGATCGAATCAATTGTCAACATAAACTTAGTTTCTTAATCGTCGAGTAATTTTCGGCTGAAACCTTCGAGATCTACTTGCCCTCTACTTCCAACGAAACCCTAGTCTACAATACGTAGGCATTGATAAGTTAATACCTTGTCAATTGGCGCCGACCGTGGGGACTAGAGGAGACAAGGAGCTGATCTCGATGGCACGTTCAAGATCGTCGACTTCATCAACTGCAAGCAACGGTTTGGACAGAGGTAAATATATCGAAACTGGTCTAGTCGATTTTGTTCCTCACCCGCCCTCCCGTTTGGATGCATATGCGTATCTGGAGGAGCCTATGGAGATGACGTTTGGCGAGTTCCAATTTCGCGTCGAGAAGGAAGGATCATATCGTCTCGAAATTCCGATCTCGTCGGGATTGTCAGCGGTCGATCTTGATTTTTCGGATTCAACATCGTCAACCGAGTCAGGCGAAGAAGAGATTTCGTCGCCACGCTTCATCAGCACCAGGGCAAGTGAAAAACTCGTCAAGATCTTCAGCGACATGTCTTTCGAGTCATCTACGGACTCTGATATAAGCGATAACTCGAGCAACATTGATAGCTTCACCTTCATCGACAGATCCACTACTGTTGGAAAGGTCTTCACCAATCTCAATGATGGTGTCACCAAACCCGACAAAGTTCAGAATCCAAAATATCATCAGATCTATGTAACTGGAGAACCAAGTCGCCCAGGGGAGGAGACGTCAGAAAACTTCGACGATGCGGGAAATCCGTATGTCGATCCTGCAGATCTCACGCGAGGTTTGGGAACAAAATATATCGGACTAGGAACACGAGAGATGGTGCAATTTCCGCAGGCAGTATGGGATCGAGTTGCAAGAGCTATTGATGGTACAGAACCAATGACCATTACGGCGACACCTACGGAGTTACAAGCGTATCAATATAGGCTTGCACGTACCAGGAGGGAGCTCGAGAAGCAGAAAATCGAGTTGGACAAGAGGCAGGAAGCTGCTTCCGCGTCAAGCAGGCGAAGGGCAGAGCTAAGCCGAAATTCAAGAACTTCGGGAGATAGTCATAGAGAAGCTCGAAGGAGAGCAAGATCTCGGCTGCAAAATATACCTGAAGCTGAGAGAGAGAATTTAATTCAAAACCTCGATATGTCTTTTATGTCAATCGACACGAGGGGGAATGTTATTCCAAAAACACCGGAAGCAGGATACATGGCAACGCAAGCCTTCATCCTAGCGTCCAAGCCACCTCCCGGAGATCCAAGAGAAGCGTTGTATAACATGGCCATGGCAGGGTGTGGAGCCATGGGAGCAGCGTTTGCAGCTACACCTCCCGAAGGAACTGCAAGGCAAAATAGTCCGCGACCTACCGCAGCAGTGCAAGATCCACCGAGAGCAAGTGGAGCGAGAGATTCAGCGACTCAGGCAAGGGTGGATAGAGCACGACAGGGCATAAGGGAACATCGGCATTCACCAGAAGTTGCTGAGGAAGATATGTGTGGACTTCCGTGTTTCACGAGACGAGTCCGAAAAACTCAAGTCCCATCAGGGTTTAAGTTACCCGAAAATTTCTAAAAATTTGATGGTCTACAGGATCCCGAGGATTGGCTCGTTGATTACCTCGAGACGGTGAAGCTGATAGGCGGAACAAGGGCAACAGCCATGCAGAGCATCCAAGTGCACTTGAGCGGAGCCGCATGATCTTGGATAAAGAAACTTCCCCCAGGTTCCATCGACAGCTGGGATAGTTTTGAGGATGTGTTTGTCAAGAATTTCCGATCTACCTGCCAAAAACCCGCGTCACTAGAAGAGTTGAGATCATGTCGACAAAAGCATGATGAATCAATGAGAAAATACATCCAAAGGTGGAACATCATTAAAAACTGGGCAGAGAATATATCTGACGAGAGAGCAATAGATGCGTTTGTGGTAGGAATTCGACGAGGAGATTTTGTCGAAGACTTGGGGAGAACCAACCCAAGGACAGTGCCAGCATTGATGGAGATAGCAAACAGATGGGCAGATGGAGAAGATGTTGTTCACAATAAACGACACAGGTCACCGGAGGAGGACCGTAGTCTAAATTTTCAAAATAGACGACGATTCCCTCGATAATTCTCGAGTTACGATGCTCCTGGCCAAATATCGGCTGGGTTTCGCGGAAACACTGGAGGAAACAATAGAGATGAATATCAAAGGAGTAACGAGCAGCGAGGCGACAATAGAGATGACTCTCGGAATAACAGGCAAAATAGTGGACCAAGGTTTCAGAGACCTTTTGTATCTCCCGAGGATATGATGAACGGGCCGTGTCAGATGCATTTCTATCTCGATAATAATGGGAAGAGGCAGTCAGGACATCTGCAGAAGGACTGTCGCAATTTTCAAGCAATGTTGAGGGTAGCAGGGCTAGCCAATGCTCAAGCAACAAATAGAAACCCCCAAGGGCCCAGGAGTGAGATCCACTTCCCACCTCCTCCCGCAATTACGGACGAAAATCGGCACCAGCTCAGAATAGCGGCAGCACCGCACCCACCTCCATATGTTGACCCTAACTCCAACGGCGCGGTCTCGATGATTCAAAAAGCTAGGCCGTCTAATAGGGCTCAGAAAGTAATATCGCGACAAGTGTTCATGGCAGAAAAGATGCCTCCACCAACGATTGAGTACCTAAATTGGCCGGGAGAGGACATTGGCTTCACAATTGCGGATCACTGACGGCGTGTAAGACACACGTCCGTTGGGAACCCCAAGAGGAAGGTGTGATGCGTACAGCAGCAAGTTTTCCCTCAGAAAGAAACCAAGGTTATCGAACCAGTAGGAGCCAAGAAGCACGTTGAAGGTTGTTGGTGGAGGAGTGTAGTGCGGCGCAACACCAGGGATTCCGGTGCCAACGTGGAACCTGCACAACACAATCACAGAACTTTGCCTCAACGTAACAGTGAGGTTGTCAATCTCACCGGCTTGCTGTAAACAAAGGATTAGATGTATAGTGTGGATGATGATGATTGTTTTCAAAGAACGAGTAAAGAACAATTGCGATAGATTGTATTTCGGATGTAAAGAATAGGACCGGGGTCCACAGTTCACTAGTGGTGTCTCTCCCATAAGATAGCGAGATGTTGGGTGAACAAATTACGGTTGGGCAATTGACAAATAAAGAAGGCATAACAATGCACATACATATATCATGATGAGTACTATGAGATTTAATCGGGGCATTACGACAAAGTACATAGACCGCTATCCGGCATGCATCTATGCCTAAAAAGTCCACCTTCGGGTTATCATCCGAACCCCTTCCAGTATTAAGTTGTAAACAACAGACAATTGCATTAAGTATGGTGCGTAATGTAATCAACACAAATATCCTTAGACAAAGCATCGATGTTTTATCCCTATTAGCAACAGCACATCCACAACCTTAGAACTTTCTGTCACTGTCCCAGATTTAATGGAGGCATGAACCCACTATCGAGCATAAATACTCCCTCTTGGAGTTAAGAGCAAAAACTTGGCCAGAGCCTCTACTAATAACGGAGAGCATGCAAGATCATAAACAACACATAGGTAATAGATTGATAATCAACATAACATAGTATTCTCTATCCATCGGATCCCGACAAACACGACATATAGAATTACAGATAGATGATCTTGATCATGTTAGGCAGCTCACAAGATCCGACAATGAAGCACATGAGGAGAAGACGACCATCTAGCTACTGCTATGGACCCATAGTCCAGGGGTGAACTACTCACTCATCACTCCGGAGGCGACCATGGCGGTGAAGAGTCCTCCGGGAGATGATTCCCCTCTCCGGCAGGGTGCCGGAGGTGATCTCCGGAATCCCCCGAGATGGGATTGGCGGCGGCGGCGTCTCAGTAAGGTTTTCCGTATCGTGGCTCTCGGTACTGGGGGTTTCGCGACGAAGACCTTAAGTAGGCGGAAGGGCGGAGTCGGAGGGGTCACGGGGGCCCCACACAGCAGGGCCGCACGGGCCCCTCCTGGGCCGCGCCGCCCTAGTGTGGCGGCGCCCCGTGGCCCCACTTCGTCTTCTCTTCGGTCTTCTGGAAGCTTCGTGGCAAAATAGGACCCTGGGCGTTGATTTCGTCCAATTCCGAGAATATTTCCTTTGTAGGATTTTCTGAAACCAAAAACAGCAGAAAACAAGAATCGGCTCTTCGGCATCTCGTTAATAGGTTAGTGCCGGAAAATGCATAAATACGACATATAATGTGTATAAAACATGTAGATATCATCAATAATGTGGCATGGAACATAAGAAATTATCGATACGTCGGAGACGTATCGGCATCCCCAAGCTTAGTTCCTGCTCGTCCCGAGCGAGTAAACGATAACAAAGATAATTTCTGGAGTGACATGCCATCATAACCTTGATCATACTATTGTAAGCATATGTAATGAATGCAGCGATCAAAACAATGGTAATGACATGAGTAAACAACTGAATCATAAAGCAAAGACTTTTCATGAATAGTACTTTCAAGACAAGCATCAATAAGTCTTGCATAAGAGTTAACTCATAAAGCAATAAATCAAAGTAAAGGTATTGAAGCAACAGAAAGGAAGATTAAGTTTCAGCGGTTGCTTTCAACTTGTAACATGTGTATCTCATGGATATTGTCAACATAGAGTAATATAACAAGTGCAATATGCAAGTATGTAGGAATCAATGCACAGTTCACACAAGTGTTTGCTTCTTGAGGTGGAGAGAGATAGGTGAACTGACTCAACATAAAAGTAAAAGAAAGGCCCTTCGCAGAGGGAAGCATTGATTGCTATATTTGTGCTAGAGCTTTGGTTTTGAAAACAAGAAACAATTTTGTCAACGGTAGTAATAAAGCATATGTATCATGTAAATTATGTCTTACAAGTTGCAAGCCTCATGCATAGTATACTAATAGTGCCCGCACCTTGTCCTAATTAGCTTGGATTACCGGGATCATCGCAATACACATGTTTTAACCAAGTGTCACAAAGGGGTACCTCTATGCCGCCTGTACAAAGGTCTAAGGAGAAAGCTCGCATTTTGGATTTCTCGCTTTTGATTATTCTCAACTTAGACATCCATACCGGGACAACATAGACAACAGATAATGGACTCCTCTTTAATGCATTAGCATGTAGCAACAATTAATGTTCTCATATGAGATTGAGGATATATGTCCAAAACTGAAACTTCCACCATGATTCATGGCTTTAGTTAGCGGCCCAATGTTCTTCTCTAACAATATGCATGCTCTAACCAATAAAGTGGTAAATCTCCCTTACGTCAGACAAGACGGACATGCATAGCAACTCACATGATATTCAACAAAGAGTAGTTGATGGCATCCCCAGGAAACATGGTTATCGCACAACAAGCAACTTAATAAGAGATTGCATAAGTACATATTCAATACCACAATAGTTTTTAAGCTATTTGTCCCATGAGCTATATATTGCAAAGGTAAAGGATAGAAATTTTAAAGGTAGCACTCAAGCAATTTACTTTGGAATGGCGGAGAAATACCATGTAGTAGGTAGGTATGGTGGACACAAATGGCATAGTGGTTGGCTCAAGGATTTTAGATGCATGAGAAGTATTCCCTCTCGATACAAGGTTTAGGCTAGCAAGGTTATTTGAAACAAACACAAGGATGAACCGGTGCAGCAAAACTCACGTAAAAGACATATTGTAAACATTATTAGACTCTACACCGTCTTCCTTGTTGTTCAAAACTCAATACTAGAAATTATCTAGACTTTAGAGAGACCAAATATGCAAACCAAATTTTAGCATTCTCTTCGTATTTCTTCATTAATGGGTGCAAAGTATATGATGCAAGAGCTTAAACATGAGCACAACAATTGCCAAGTATCAAATTATTCAAGACATTTTAGAATTACTACATGTAGCATTTCCTAATTCCAACCATATAACAATTTAACGAAGAAGATTCAACCTTCGCCATGAATACTATGAGTAAAGCCTAAGGACATATTTGTCCATATGCAACAGCGGAGCGTGTCTCTCTCCCACACAATGAATGCTAGGATCCATTTTATTCAAACAAAACAAAAAACAAAAACAAACCGACGCTCCAAGCAAAGTACATAAGATGTGATGGAATAAAAATATAGTTTCAGGGGAGGAACTCGATAATGTTGTTGATGAAGAAGGGGATGCCTTGGGCATCCCCAAGCTTAGACGCTTGAGTCTTCTTAGAATATGCAGGGGTGAACCACCGGGGCATCCCCAAGCTTAGATCTTTCACTCTCCTTGATCATATTGTATCATCCTCCTCTCTTGATCCTTGAAAACTTCCTCCACACCAAACTCGAAACAACTCATTAGAGGGTTAGTGCACAATAAAAATTAACATGTTCAGAGGTGACATAATCATTCTTAACACTTCTGGACATTGCATAAAGCTACTGGACATTAATGGAACAAAGAAATTCATCCATCATAGCAAAAGAGGCAATGCGAAATAAAAGGCAGAATCTGTCAAAACAGAACAGTCCGTAAAGATGGATTTTATTGAGGCACCAGACTTGCTCAAATGAAAATGCCCAAATTTAATGAAAGTTGCGTACATATCTGAGGATCACGCACGTAAATTGGCATATTTTTCTGAGCTACCTACAGAGAGGCAGGTCGAAATTCGTGACAGCAAAGAAAACATGCTATCGCGAGTAATCCAAATCTAGTATGAATCGTACTATCAACGACTTTACTTGGCACAACAATGCACAAAACTAAGATAAGGAGAGGTTGCTACAGTAGTAAACAACTTCCAAGACTCAAATATAAAATAAAAATACTGTAGTAAAAACATGGGTTGTCTCCCATAAGCGCTTTTCTTTAACGCCTTTCAGCTAGGCGCGAAAAGTGTATATCAAGTATTATCAAGAGATGAAGTATCAACATCATAATTTGTTCTAATAATAGAATCAAAAGGTAACTTCATTCTCTTTCTAGGGAAGTGTTCCATACCTTTCTTGAGAGGAAATTGATATTTAATATTACCTTCCTTCATATCAATGATGGCTCCAACAGTTCGAAGAAAAGGTCCTCCCAATATAATGGGACAAGATGCATTGCATTCAATATCCAAGACAACAAAATCAACGGGGACAAGGTTATTGTTAACGGTAATGCGAACATTATCAATTCTCCCCAAAGGTTTCTTTATAGCATTATCAACAAGATTAACATCCAAATAACAATTTTTCAATGGTGGCAAGTCAAGCATATTATAAATTTTCTTAGGCATAACGGAAATACTTGCACCAAGATGACCTTCATCTTAATGATGGGCTCCCAACCATCCTCTAGCTTCCTAGGAATAGAAGCTTCACGTTCTAGATTCTCTTCTCTAGCTTTTATGAGAGCATTTGTAATATGTTTTGTGAAAGCCAAGTTTATAGCACTAGCATTAGGACTCTTAGAAAGTTTTTGTAAGAACTTTATAACTTCAGAGATGTGACAATCATCAAAATACAAACCATTACAATCTAAAACAATGGGATCATCATCCCCAATGTTGGAAAAAATTTCAGCAGTTTTATCACAGGCAATTTCAGCAGTTTTAGCAGCTTCAGGCAATTTTGCACGCTTTGCACTAGGAGTGGTAACATTGCCAACACCAATTATTTTACCATTATTAGTAGAAGGTGCAGCAACATGTGGAGCATTAGCATTGCTAGTGGTGGTAATAGTCCAAACTTTAGCTACATTATTCTCTTTAGCAAGTTTTTCATTTTCTTGTCTTTCCCACCTAGCATGCAATTCAGCCATCAATCTTATATTCTCATTAATTCTAACTTGGATGGCATTTGATGTAGTAACAATTTTATTTTCAATATACTTATTAGGCATAACTTTTGATTTCAAAAGATCAACATCAGAGGCAAGACTATCAACCTTAGAAGCGAGAATATCAATTTTATTGAGCTTTTCCTCAACAGATTTGTTAAAAGCAGTTTGTGTACTAATGAATTCTTTAAGCATAGATTCAAGTCCAGGGGGTGTGTTCCTATTATTGTTGTAATAATTCCCATAAGAATTACCATAACCATTACCATTATTGTAAGGATATGGCCTATAGTTGTTACTAGAATTGTTCCGATAAGCATTGTTGTTGAAATTATTATTTTTAATGAAGTTTACATCAACATGTTCTTCTTGAGCAACCAATGAAGCTAACGGAACATTATTAGTATCAACATTAGTCCTATCATTCACAAGCATATACATAATAGCATCAATCTTATCACTCAAGGAAGAGGTTTCTTTAACAAAATTTACCTTCTTACCTTGTGGAGCTCTTTCCGTGTGCCATTCAGAGTAATTTGTCATCATATCATCAAGAAGCTTTTGTTGCCGCCCCCAAAGTGATGGACATAAAGGTACCTCCAGCAGCTGAATCCAATAGGTTCCGCGAAGAAAAATTCAATCCTGCATAAAAGGTTTGGATGATCATCCAAGTAGTCAGTCCATGGGTTGGGCAATTCTTTACCAAAGATTTCATTCTCTCCCATGCTTGAGCAACATGTTCATTATCTAATTGCTTGAAATTCATTATGCTACTTCTCAAAGATATAATTTTAACGGGAGGATAATATCTACCAATAAAAGCATCCTTACATTTAGTCCAAGAATCAATACTATTTCTAGGCGAGAGATAGCAACCAATCTTTAGCTCTTCCTCTTAAGGAGAAAGGAAACAATTTTAATTTTATAATGTCACCATCTACATCCTTATACTTTTGCATTTCACATAGTTCAACAAAATTATTAAGATGGGCAGCAACATCATCGGAACTAACACCAGAAAATTGCTCTCTCATAACAAGATTCAAGTAAAGCGAGGTTTAATTTCAAAGAATTCTGCTTGTAGTAGCAGGTGGAGCAATAGGTGTGCATAGGAAATCATTATTATTTGTGCTAGTGAAGTCACACAACTTAGTATTCTCAACAGTACCCATATTAGCAGTAGTAAATAAAGCAAACTAAATAAAGTAAATGCAAGTAACTAATTTTTTTGTGTTTTTAATATAGAGAACAAGACAGTAGATAAAGTAAAGCTAGCAACTAATTTTTTTGTGTTTTGTTTAAGTGCAGCAAACAAAGTAGTAAATAAAGTAAAGCAAGACAAAAACAAAGTAAAGAGATTGGAAGTGGAGACTCCCCTTGCAGCGTGTCTTGATCTCCCCGGCAACGGCGCCAGAAAAAATGCTTGATGGCGTGTAAGACACACGTCCGTTGGGAACCCCAAGAGGAAGGTGTGATGCGTACAGCAGCAAGTTTTCCCTCAGAAAGAAACCAAGGTTATCGAACCAGTAGGAGCCAAGAAGCACGTTGAAGGTTGTTGGTGGAGGAGTGTAGTGCGGCGCAACACCAGGGATTCCGGCGCCAACGTGGAACCTGCACAACACAATCATAGAACTTTGCCCCAACGTAATAGTGAGGTTGTCAATCTCACCGGCTTGCTGTAAACAAAGGATTAGATGTATAGTGTGGATGATGATGATTGTTTGCAAAGAACAGTAAAGAACAATTGCAGTAGATTATATTTCAGATGTAAAGAATAGGGCCGGGGTCCACAGTTCACTAGTGGTGTCTCTCCCATAAGATAGCAGATGTTGGGTGAACAAATTACAGTTGGGAAATTGACAAATAAAGAAGGTATAAAAATGCACATACATATATCATGATGAGTACTATGAGATTTAATCAGGGCATTACGACAAAGTACATAGACCGCTATCCAGCATGCATCTATGCCTAAAAAGTCCACCTTCAGGTTATCATCCGAACCCCTTCCAGTATTAAGTTGTAAACAACAGAAAATTGCATTAAGTATGGTGCGTAATGTAATCAACACAAATATCCTTAGACAAAGCATCGATGTTTTATCCCTAGTAGCAACAACACATCCACAACCTTAGAACTTTCCGTCACTTGTCCCGCATTTAATGGAGGCATGAACCCACTATCGAGCATAAATACTCCCTCTTGGAGTTAAGAGCAAAAACTTGGCTAGAGCCTCTACTAATAACGGAGAGCATGCAAGATCATAAACAACACATAGGTAATAGATTGATAATCAACATAACATAGTATTCTCTATCCATCGGATCCCGACAAACACAACATATAGAATTACAGATAGATGATCTTGATCATGTTAGGCAGCTCACAAGATCCGACAAAATGCACATGAGGAGAAGATGACCATCTAGCTACTGCTATGGACCCATAGTCCAGGGGTGAACTACTCACTCATCACTCCGGAGGCGACCATGGCGGTGAAGAGTCCTCCGGGAGATGATTCCCCTCTCCGGCAGGGTGCCGGAGGTGATCTCCAGAATCCCCCGAGATGGGATTGGCGGCGGCGGCGTCTCGGTAAGGTTTTCCGTATCGTGGCTCTCGGTGCGGGGGTTTCACGACGAAGACCTTAAGTAGGCGGAAGGGGCGGAGTCGGAGGGGTCACGGGGGCCCCACACAGCGAGGCCGCGCGGGCCCCTCCTGGGCCGCGCCGCCCTAGTGTGGCGGCGCCCCGTGGCCCCACTTCGTCTTCTCTTCGGTCTTCTGGAAGCTTCGTGGCAAAATAGGACCCTGGGCGTTGATTTCGTCCAATTCCGAGAATATTTCCTTTGTAGGATTTCTAAAACCAAAAACAGCAGAAAACAGCAACTGGCTCTTCGGCATCTCGTTAATAGGTTAGTGCCGGAAAATGCATAAATACGACATATAATGTGTATAAAACATGTAGATATCATCAATAATCTGGCATGGAACATAAGAAATTATCGATACGTCGGAGACGTATCAATCACCCGCAGCAAGTTCCTCGACCAGGGCAATCAACACTTATCTTACCAGCGGTGATCGCAGGATTCGACGTATCTCGAGTATTCATAGATGGAGGCAGCAGTCTAAACCTTATGTATGCGGATACATTAAGGAAGATGAACATATCCCTGGCAAATCTAAAACCAACTGACACTCGTTTCCATGGAATCACGCCAGAGAAGCCGAGTTATCCGTTGGGGAAGATCAATCTCGACGTTCAGTTTGGGACCCGAGAAAACTACAGGATAGAAAGGCTGGAGTTTGAAGTTGTGGATTTCCCGTCGCAATATCACGCCTTGTTGGGACGACCAGCATATGCCGGGTTTATGGCGGTACCACACTACACGTACTTGTTGTGGAGGTTACCCGGACCTAAGGGTCCAATTACGATCAAAGGAAGTTTCGCGTTAGGCGATAAATGCGACAAGGATTTTCATCGACTGTCAGAAACTTTCGGGATGCAAGCAGAATATATGGCGTCAAGGCTCACAACTGATTATGATGTGTTGCCAGATGCAGGAATGCCACTCAGGGAGCCAACCTTCAACACTACTAAGGATTCCAAGGAAGTGCAGATTCACCCGACAGACCCAAAGAAAACGACGTCCATTGCAACAAACATGGACCTCGCATAGGAAAGCGCGCTCGTCGAGTTCCTCCGTGAGCACTGGAAAATCTTCGCATGGTGTCCAGCACCACCTAAATTTGGATCCAATAGCGAGACCAATCAAACAACCTTTGAGGCGTTTTTCGGAACCAAACCGCAAAGCCATTCTGTCAGAGATTGATCGACTCAGAGAAGCTAGTTTTATTAAGGAGATACATACAGAAGCCACGTGGGTAGCTAACCCAGTGCTGGTCCCAAAGAAAAACACGAAAGTCCTTCGCATGTGTGTCGACTTTACGTGTCTCAATAAACACTGTACAAAGGATCACTTTCCCCTCTCAAGGATCGATCAAATCATCGACTCCACGGCAGGATGCGAACGTCTTTCCTTCATGGACGCATATTCTGGTTATAACCAGATCAGATTAGAAGATGATGAAGTCAAGACAGCGTTCATAACACCTTATGGCGTGTTCTGCTACAGAACAATGCCTTTTGGTCTGAAAAACGCGGGAGCAACATATCAGCGGATGATGCAGAAGTGCTTGGCAACACAGATTGGAAAAAAACGTACAAGTGTACATTGACGTTGTCGTCATAACATCAAAAAAGGGGACAACATTGATCGATGATTTGAAGGAAACTTTCGACAACCTTGACAAGTTCTGCCTTAAGTTGAACCCGACAAAGTGCTCCTTTGGTATTCCTGCGGGAGAGCTGCTCGGGTTCCTAGTATCAGCAAGAGGGATCGAGGCCAATCCAGAGAAAATCCAAGCCATCGTAACGATGAGGAAGCCAACAAAGTTAAAAGAAATACAACAATTAACTGGGCGAGTCGCAGCTTGAAGCAGATTCGTCGCCAGGCTGGGAGAAAAGGCGTTGCCGTTTTATGCTTTGATTAAGCAAGGAGAGAAGTTTCAGTGGAACGAAGAGGCGGACAAAGCTTTCGAGGATCTCAAACGCACAATCTCGACACCACCAATCTTGGTGGCGCCCAAGGAGAAGGAACCCCTCTTGCTATACATCGCAGCCACACCTCAGGTGGTCAGTACAGCTCTCGTAGTCGAGAGGGAGGAAGAAGGAAAACTCCATGGAGTACAGAGGCCAGTATATTTCATCAGTGAAGTATTATCGCCTTCAAAACAGCGGTACCCGCAGTACCAGAAGCTAGCATATGGAGTGTTCACAACAGCAAGAAAGTTGCGACACTATTTTTCGGCGCATCCGATAATAGTGGTCAATGAGGCGCCTTTATAAAATATATTAAAAAATCCAGAAGCTACGGTTCGTGTCTCCCTTTGGGGAATAGAGATTTCACCTCGGGACATCACGTACGAAAAAAGAAAAGCAATAAAGTCGCAAATTTTACCAGACTTCATCGCAGAGTGGATGGAGCTACAAAATACGGGACCCCCAGATCTATCGAGAACCTGGACTATGAACTTTGATGGGTCCAAGAGATCAGAGGGAGCTAGAGCAGGCGTGATACTAATATCACCTGAAGGCGACAAATTAAAGTACGTCTTACGGATGACGTTCCCAAACGCATCTAACAATGAGGCAGAATACGAAGCTCTCATACACGGGATGAAGATGGCGAAGGCTTGTGGAGCAACCCGACTAAAAATCTTTGGCGACTCACAATTGGTGGCTCAGCAGGTCATGAATCAATGTGATGCAGTCAATGAAAGTATGATAGCATACAAGAAAGTGTATAACGAGCTAGAAAAGCTGTTTGATGGATGCGAGGTAAATCACATCAGCAGGTTGAGAAATGATGAAGCCGATGTTCTTGCAAACATCGGGTCGTAGTGTCTCGCGATTCCACCAGGCGTGTTTTGGGAGGAAATAGCCGAGAGATCTACAAAGCCGACGAAACCAAAGAAGAAGGAGAAGGATGAGAAACCATCGGGGGCTACAAAAGTAGCATCAGAAGAGGAAGAGGAACATGACCTAATAATGATGGTGCAAATTCCATGGATGCAGGTGTACATATCGTACATCCTAAGGAAAAGAATACCCGACGATCCAGTTGAAGCAAGGCGAGTTATTAGACGATCTAAAGCCTTTACCGTGGTCAAAGGGGAGTTATACAAGCGAAGTATTTCGGGAGTGTTACAAAGGTGCGTCACACCCAAAGAAGGACGGCTAATGTTGAAGGATGTACACGAAGGAATATGTGGTCATCATGCAAGCAGTCGAGCTATAGCAGCCAAGGTTTTCAGAGCAGGATTTTACTGGTTAACAGCAATCGACGATGCAAAGGAAATAGTTCGTACTTGCGACGCGTGCCAGAGATTTGCCGCAAAACGTCACTCTCCGGCAACAGAATTGATGCCAATACCGCTGTCATGGCCTTTCGCGCAGTGGGGCCTCGATATGGTGGGAAAATTACACAAAGCTTCGCCAGGAGGATACGAGTACATGCTCATCGCTGTCGACAAATTCACGAAGTGGATAGAAGCAAAGCCAATAAAATCACCAGACGGAGCGTCTGCAATCAAGTTCGTGAAAAGAATTGTCTTTCGGTTTGGAGTACCTCATAGCATCGTCACGGACAATGGTAGTAATTTTACATCCATGGAATTCAAGGAATATTGTGCGGAGGTAGGCATCAAACTACACTTTGCATCAGTTGCGCACCCGCAGACTAACGGTTAAGTCGAGAAAGCCAATGGTATCATCTGCAATGGTATCAAGAAGCGTCTGCTGGCACCGTTGGAGAAAGCGCGACATACTTGGCCAGAGGAGTTGCCTAGTGTGTTGTGGAGTATTCGAACAACGCCAAATACAGCGACACAAGAAACTCCGTTTTTCCTGGTACATGGAGCTGAAGCAGTAATGCCGATAGAAATAGAACATGATTCTCCAAGAGTAACGGAATATGACGAAGAGGCATCAAGGAAAGCATTACATGATGATGTCGATGCACTGGATGAAGCTCGAGACGAAGTGTTATCGCGTGTCACTAAGTACCAGCAAGATCTGAAAAACTACCACAGTCGACGATTACGACCACGATCCTTCCAAGTAGGTGACTTAGTTCTTCGGCTGACACAAAAAAGCCATGAAAAACTCGAGTCGCCGTGGCTTGGCCCTTACATCGTCACAGAAGTAATCGAGGGAGGAACATACAGAATCAAGGACAAGAAGACAGGAGTCGCCGAGCCAAATCCTTGGAACGTGGCGCAGCTCAGGCGTTTCTACGCCTAGAAGTCGAAATATAGTCTTCCTTGTAAACATACAATGTACTGAAACGCCCGCGAGTTTTCAGACGCACTCTTTTCCTTTTTCAGGGCACCGAGTGGGGCTGAAAAAGGTTTTTAATGAGGCGGACTCGTGGTGCTGCAATATAATAAAGATAGTGGAGATATACATCTTTTTCTTTGATAGGCTCGGGGGCTTGCGCCCAGAAGATACAATATATATACAATGTCGACGAATACAACTTGCAAAAATACTTCGCCTTGGTGCAAAGCACCTCGCAAAATAAAATGAAGATACAAAATAGTGATCAACAAAAAAAGGGCTCGGGGGCTAATACCCGCAAATATAGTACACTCAATATAATTTATTTTGCTTTGGTTCAACCTCGCATACGCAATAGAGAAAATCGCCACCAACACGCTCGGGGGCTTGACGAGAAAAAATAAGAAAAATATATCCAGCGGTTTTACAATATAGATTATGTTTACAACATACAAGATGCAATTACTGAGAAAACTTGACAAGATAAAGGAAAAACTTTCAATTGCTACCTAGTATATCATCTATTGTTATTCGCTCATTATTTACAGCACGAGTACTATGTTCAGCATAGCTACCCTTCACAAAGAATTCAGCATCCATCCGAAGAAGTTCATCCATCATCTCTTCTGCGACAGGGGTCACAACATCATCAATTTTGCCGACGTTTCTTTTCCTTTTCGCCATCTTGGCCAGGCACTTGGCAACAATTCGACTCATGTTTAACTTCGGATAGCAGATTTGTATCATTATCATGCCAAATCTTGCACCAGCAGTTAATTGGGCCCGCACAAAGCCATGGATTTGAGGGGCATCCCGAAACTTGTCCATCAGAGCAGGAAGGGTTTCTGGCATCTTGTTGCGCGGGAACATGGTGCTATAAACTAAGGACAATGTCCTTGTGCAGAAGTCGAGGAAATCACGGACCTGACTCGTGCGATCTTGAAATCTGACGATCTGGCGGGTACGTTCAGGTGTAACCCAAAAGTTAGAACCATGTTCTGAAGCAAGTCTCAGAAGCACATTAGATCGAGCTTCAACACGTTGATCCTCGGCAGCGGTATCCAAAAATGAACCTGTTTCAATGGAAAAATCAGTAAGGAAGGAAGAACAACAAGAATAAAATCAAGCACGGTCAAGTGAACGAAGTGTACCTGTCATATCCGAGCTGGAGTCATTCATCAGTTGAAGCATGTAATTCTCTCGAGAAGAAGCTTCGGCAGCCTTAGTAACCGCGGCCTCTTTCTCAGCTATAGCATCCTGAGCCTGCTGAAGCGCAATTTTTTCCCTCTCCAATGATTTTCGAGACTGCTCCATTGTCATAAGTGCTTGCTTCTTCATAGATAGGATTTGTTGGCGAAGTTCTTCCAAGTCTTGTGTCGAACCCTTACTCGAGGAATCTTCAATAAATTCATCAGCAACATGTGTTTTCTTCAAACAGGACGAAGCAGGAAAAGCATCGGAAGGACGAGGAGTTCAAGTGTAGTTATCAAATACCAACTGGAAATAAAAGTGCGACATCAATCATCAAGCAAAATAGATTTCCATTGATCTTCAAAGTATTTACATGGTTCTTGCAAGAGTTGGGATCCTAGTAAACCAACAGTGCGCTGTCGCAAACTACATCTATGGCGACAGACGTCAAAAGAGAAAAGAAAGAAAAAAGGCAGGCAAGACGGTCTACTTGACCTCTGGCTTGGTCGAGCTAGGAGCGGGAGTTGGTTTGCATCCGAGGTAGGCGAGGATTTTCTTTGAGTTTGGCTTGGCAGCCTTAATCAGCGACTGCCACCTCTTCGTTTCCATCTCCTTCGTGTCGCCAACTCTCGCCCAGTCGACATCTTGTTGGCTGTCAGCAACCAAGGCGATAGTGCCTTCAACATCGACTTTTAAACCTTCTTGGCGAAGTTTGAGCCCAAGATCTTCTTGAGAATTGAAGCACTTAGCGAGAGCAGTAAAAATCGGGGGTTCTTCCTTCTTCGGGAAGAAGTAGGGAAAAAGCCGCGACAGACCTGTCCTGGCTTCGGCAAGGCCTTTGCGTGCCTCATCTCCGTGGATCTCAAGGAGGGAAAGCGCGTCAAGGAGGCGATCACCTTCAGGATTTTCCAGATCATATTCTTGTTGTGTTTTCCCTAAATAAGTAAAAAGGAGCTTGTCAAGAAAAAGCGAGCAAGGACAAAAAAGACGACACGAGGAAACAACAAGGATCTGAGTACTTACTAACAAAACGTCGACTCTGCGACTCCAAGTGAGTAAGGATTTCTTTCTCACGAGCAGACGGGTGAGCTATGTTGTCGCTCAGAGAAGTTTCCGCGTCATGAAGTCTTTTTCGAAGATCTTCGACGGCGGCAGCATCTGCTTCAGCCTTCTTGCGAGCTCTTTCGCTTTGCTTTAACTCGATAGCAAGAGCGTTAGCGTGTTTTTTGGATTCCGCAAGAGTTTCTGGCATAATAAACGACAGTAAAATATCATGACAAAATAGTGAAGGAGTACATTCAGCAGAAGAGGCAGGTAAACATAGTACCTTCAAGCTTGGCATAATCACGGTACCCGATAAATTGGGTACCGAGGCGGACAAATTCCTTCATCAAAGGCTGAAGAGAAGACCACATAAAAAAGAAATCAGTATAGGAAGCGAAAGCTCGACACCATCAAGCAAAAACCAGAGGGGAGTCCACAATACTGAAATGTTCGGGATACAAAAAAAAAGAGAAGGAGAGACAACTTACATCATCCATTAAAGGAGTCGTGGAACCACCAATTAACATGGCAGGCTCCTTGGCTGGCTCCACCCTAGCTCTCTTTGGTGAAGAGGCTCAGGGGCTCGCAATTGGAGTAGGATGCTGTCTGTCTTGCTGAGGAGGCGAGGTTTCATCCCCATCAGGATGAGCTTCAGAGATAATTAAAGTACGAGACGTACTCGTTCGAGCAGTTGCATCCATAGGTGGATTTTCATCCTCGTCACCGCTACAATAAGTAAGGCGACAATATAAGAAACAACGCAGACAAAACATCGGGAGCAAAACAACAAAAAGCAACAGGAACTTATGAGCTGACAAGAGCATCGTCATAAGGATTGAAAGTTGTCCTTTTAGCATCAGGAACAACTTCTTCGGCACGAGATGCGCCGGCTTTGGAGGTGTCGGAATCGGCAACTTCGTCCCTTTTTCTCTTGTTCCTTGGAGAAGCAGCTGAGGGAGGAGAGTGTGCCGATGCGGTAGGCTCGGATTCAACTTCTTTTTCAGAGGATGCCGCGGATTTTCGAGAACCCGCGATTTCACTCTCAGGGCGAGAACTACCCTGGTTGTCGTCGGTGACAACAGCCCGTTCTTCGACTTCCCCACCTTCGGGAAGGGGAGGAAGAGGCGACGCAGTTTTATGGTTCTGGACAAGATAGAAAAAGTATCGACATGGATTTATATCAGTAACGGGAGTCGAAGAAATAGCAGTTCCAAAAGAGAAAAGAAAAGAGTGCATGAATAAGCAGATGATAACAATATATTACCTGCGGGAGTGCGTTGGTGGCGCTATATGGTGTCACACGGCAAGATGACGGGACGGTGTCTTTCTTGCTAAGCGACGAGATTTTTCGGACAACTTTTTCTAAGTCCTTGACCGATAAATCTATCGACAGGCGATCCACATCTTCATCGCCAGCATACATCCAAAGGGGGTTTTTGCGAGCTTGCAGAGGCTGCACCCTAATTCTAAGGAAATATGCCGTGATTTGGATACCCGACAATTCTTGTCCACGGGTATTTTGAAGATCGCGGATACGTGTCATCAGCGCCTCTGTCGCCGCTTTTTCTTCGTCGCTAGCCTCTGCATCCCAGGACCGCGACGACAGATTTTTCGTTGCCATCGAAAGGGGGAATGTTGTCTTCCACCGAGTTATGGTTTTCTTCATGGATATACAACCATTTTTTGCGCCACCCTTGAACTGAGTTAGGGAATTTGACGTCAAAGTACTCGACATCAGGGCGGACGCAGATAACAACGCCGCCTATGTTATAGGCAATGTTGGCAGAGCCATTACGGCGACAGAGAAAAATGCGTTTCCATAAAGACCAGTTAGGCTGGACTCCAAGGAAAGATTCGCAAAGAGTGATGAAGATCGAGATGTGGAGGATGGAGTTGGGAGTAAGATGATGAAGTTGCAATCCGTACACAAAAAGCAACCCACGCAGAAAATCATGGGGGGGGGGAGAAAGACCACGGATGAGGTGGTCAACGAAACTGACCCGATACTCCATAGGAGGGGATGGATAGCTTTCCTCGCTGGGGAAGCGCAGCGAGTCTTGCTTCTTGCTGATCCCAAGTTTCTTCAGCAAGTTGATATCTTGGGGGGAGATTTTGGATCTCTCCCACTCAGTGCTCCCCAGATCCGCGGTTGCCATCTTGGACTCGGGAGTGCTGTGCCTGGTGAGTCTCCGAGGTGGCATCAACAATGGCGTAGGCGAAAAGCGTGAGTGTGGTTGAGCTCAAGAAGTGTTGGGCACAATGGGGGATTTTTGCAGAGGAGAGCAGAGGTGCGGCGTGAGCGAAAGGGTGAACGGAGGAACAAGATGACCTTAAATAGAGAATCGGCGAAACAACGCACCGTTGGATGGAAAAATTGTGATATGGATGCTGTACACGTGGAGGAGGGGTAAAAACATATTTTCACTGTAAAGGAAAGGAACAAATGCTACAGTGCATGCGCCAGGAAAAGCGGAGGACGTGTGTCCCCCACTTGCACGACGTGTCAAACTGATGAGGGTTCTGGGCCCGCAAGACAGAGAGAGAGCATTGCTCGCGTCTTCCCGATACATTGGTCGTGGCTATCGTCAGCACTGACGTCACTTTATCAATGAAAAAGATCGGCTTTGATAATGTGAACATTGGCGACAAAGAGTAATCTCGAGAACCTTTGATCAAATACAAGTTTTTGATCAAATGCTCGGGGGCTACTTTTGAAGAAGGAAATTTCGGGTATGACAAAATAGAAATGGCGAGAGCCTGTGATCAAATACAAGCATTTGTTCATAGCCTCGGGGGCTACTCCCATCGGGAGCGCTGGTCGCGCACCCGATAGATATGAAAAGCTCGAGAAAGAATAAGAATATAGCGACAAAAGGTACTGATTTGTTGAGCCTAAAACCAAGTACAAGTCCTTGGCTGTAGCCTCGGGGGCTACTCACATCGGGAACGCTGTTCGCGTGCCCGATGAAATTATAAAAAAAAGAGAGAAGAAAAAAAAAAAAGTGAGCATATTTCGAGTAACTCTACATATACTCCCATCGGGAGGGCAAAATAAGTCATCCGTTGACTCAATAAAATGTGCTATTCCAACAGCCGAAAAAGCACTCGACAATATATTCTCAGAGCGCCAAAGTCGCGAATAATCTCTGAATGCCGCAAAACTTTGCGAAGGTAAGACCCCAGATCCGTTCTGAGCGGCGTGGCACCGTCTCTGACGTCGGTTTGCTACTTTTTTCCGTATCAACAGATACGAAGAAAAATCCTAATGGACGCGTTAGGTACCCGATAAAATATGACTTGGACTCGACAGAATGGTAAGACCTTAAGCGGCACCTGTCGAAGTTAACACCAGTATCCCGAGGTCATGTCCAGGGACGTGATCTTGAAGTAGGTTTTTGCGGATTGCCACTAGAGCAGTTAACTAGTACCTGATCCGTCAGATGAACTAGCCCCAACTACCATTATCCCTGTACAATATATAATTGTGTGTCTAAAGATGTGCAATAAACTCGACAAAGTTATTGGATGATTGTAAAGCTGGAGATTTTCCCTGATTCTTCGATTCAAGCAAAATCTCGGGGGCTACTAACATAGGCATCCCCAATGGGCCTGCCGAAGATGGTACCCGGGGTTTACTGAAGGCCCACAAGTCGAAGAATATGAAGTTCGGAAGCCAGATAGTATTAAGGAAAGTTAGAGTTGTATTAGGAAATATAGAGACTTGTAACTATACGGGACGGGTTAGAAACCCTCCCGGACTCTGTAACTTGTGTATTACGAATCCCTCGGCTCCGCCTCTTATATAAGGGGGAGTCGAGGGACAAAGAAAGGATTGAATCAATTGTCAACATAACCTTAGTTTCTTAATCGTCGAGTACTTTTCGGCTGAAACCTTCGAGATCTACTTGCCCTCTACTTCCAACGAAACCCTAGTCTACAATACGTAGGCATTGATAAGTTAATACCTTGTCACCTGGCGCCTCATCCACTACCTTTGCAGCAGTAGTAGATTTTCCAAATAGGAATTCAAGGGAAGATCTCTCCATAATGAATTATAGCAGCAGGCAGAAATAAGAACAGCACGCACAGTAAAAGTTTTCCTTACCAATTCCACTTACCAATAGCGCTTCACTCCCCGACAACGGCGCCAGAAAATAGCTTGATGACCCACAAGTATAGGGGGTGTATCGTAGTACTTTCGATAAATAAGAGTGTCGAACCCAACGAGGAGCAGAAGGTGTTGACAAGCAGTTTCGATGAAGGATTCACTATAAATGCTCACAGACAAGTTTTCAGGAGGTTTTGATATAGCAGATAAATAAAAAACAAGTAAGCAAAATGCGAGAGTAATAATTGCGGTGAGTGGCCCAATCCTTTTTAGCACAAAGGACAAGCCGGTTTGTTTACTTATAATGAACAAACGTTCTTGAGGACACACGGGAATTTAGTCTAGTGCTTTCGCTTCATATAGTTGATTAATCTTCATTGTTTTGATAAGTGTTGTGTGGGTGAACCTATGCTAATGCACCGCCCTTCCTAGGACTAATACATACTTGTGATTAAACCCCTTGCAAGCATCCGCAAATACAAGAAAGTAATTAAGATAAATCTAACCACGGCTTAAACTCGAGATCCTGCTATCCCTCATGCATCGATATACCAACGGGGGTTCAGAGTTGCTTGTCACTCCGGCAACCCCACAATTAGCAAACGAATACAAGATGCATTCCCCTAGGCCCATAAAGGTGAAGTATCATGTAGCCGACGTTCACATGACACCACTAGAAGAATAACACCACAACTTAAATATCAAACCATTAAATATTACTCAACATAGTTCACTACTAACATTTAGACTTCACCCAGGTCCTCAAGAACTAAAGGAACTACTCACAAGACATCATATGGATCATGATCAGAGATGATATGATGATGAATAAAAATCTGAACATAAAGCTTGGTTCAATGGTTTCACTCAATAGCATCAATAACAAGGAGTAATCAATACCGGGAGAGTTTCCCCTATGAAATAATCAAGATTCAACCCTAGATGTTACAGCGGAGACGAGGTGCAGCGGAGGAGATGATGGTGTCGGCGGTGGAGATGATGATGATGATGATCCCAATGAAGTCTAGCTCGATGACGGTGACGATGGCGACGATTTTCCCCTCCGGGAGGGAATTTCCCCGGCAGATTTCAGCCTGCCGGAGAGCTCTTTTCTCTATGGTGTTTTTCCGCCCCGCAGAGGCAGCTGTGACTATACTCGATGCCTCCCTGCACCTTAGGGTTCTCGGGAGATGGAGTACGCGAAAGGGCGATGGCCGAGGGGGTCATGGGCCACCTCCCCACATGGCGGCGCGCCTATCCTGGTGGCCGCGCCAGCCTATGGGGAGGGCCCATGGCGGCCCTCTGATGTCTACACACGCTTCTATTCCTGTAGACAGTGTTGGGCCTCCAAGAGCAGAGGTTTGTAGAACAGCAGCAAGTTTCCCTTAAGTGAATCACCCAAGGTTTATCGAACTCAGGGAGGTAGAGGTCAAAGATATTCCTCTCAAGCAACCCAGCAATTACGATACAAGAAGTCTCTTGTGTCCCCAACACACCTAATACACTTGTCAGATGTATAGGTGCACTAGTTCGGCGAAGAGATAGTGAAATACAAGTAATATGGATGATTGTAAGTAGTAATTGCAATCTGCAATAAAAATGGAAGCAAGAGAACATGTAGCAGAACTTGTTGGAAACGGTGTTTCAATGCTTAGAAACAAGGCCTAGGGATCCTACTTTCAATAGTGGACACTCTCAACATTGCAATCATAATTAAATATAAATAAGCACTTCATCATACTACTCACCTGTTGAATAAAGAACTCAAATTCATTGGGCAAGTGTGCAAAAGCACACCTCAAAGGCGTATTCCCAAGTACTAATAAACACCCCACACCGTCACTGTGAGCATTCATAGGAGGTACTAACACACCACAATTCATAAGGCAGTTACACACGGCGCACACACTATCACCATTACACCGAGGTCACAGTAACTCCAAAGTTCACATAATAAAACACTTGAAAAGCATATGACATCTAGATTGCAAAGCCTATGATCACATAGATGAACAAATAAATACTACTCTCAAACACTCTCTTGTTGGATAACAAACACCATTCATTGTGTAGGGCTACAAGAGCACACCTCAAGCCGGAGTAAACAAGCTCCAGAACATCCGGAGTTCATATTAAAGTAACCTCTAGAGTGCATAATAGACAAGAGTAACATCTACATATTCATATAGATCACACCATGGGAGAGAGAGATGAACCACATAGCTACCGGTAGAGCCCTCAGCCTCGGGGGAGAACTACTCCCTCCTCATCATGGGAGATAGTAGCGGCGATGAAGATGGCGGTGGTGTCGATGTAGATGGCTTCCGGGGGCACTTTCCCGTCCCGGCGGCGTGCCGGAACAGAGACTTCTGTCCCCCGAAACTTGTCTTCGCGATGGCGGCGGCTCTGGAACTTTTCTCGTATCGTGGCTTCTTCCTTTAGGGTTTTCACATCTGGGAGCATATATAGGCGAAGGGGCGATGTCGGTGGAGTCCCGAGGTGGGCTCCCCACCAGGTGGCGCGGCCAGGGAGGGGCCCGCGCCCCCCCCCCTATGGTGTGGGCTCCTCGTGGCCCTCCTTCGTCTCTCCTTCGGACTCCGTGAAGCCCCTGGAAAAATAGGAACGTGGCCTTTTGTTTTGTCCAATTCCGAGAATATTTCCTGTGTAAGATTTCTGGAACCAAAAACAGCAGAAGACAGGAACTGGCACTTCGGCATCTTGTTAATGGGTTAGTTCCGGAAAATGCATAAAATCATTATAAAGTGTGAGCAAAACATGTAGGTATTTTCATAAAACTAGCATGGAACATCAGAAATTATAGATACGTTGGAGACGTATCAAGCATCCCCAAGCTTAGTTCCTACTCGCCCTCGAGTAGGTAAACGATAACAAGGATAATTTCTGAAGTGACATGCTACTATCATAATCTTGATCATTACTATTGTAAAGCATATGAGATGAATGAAGTGATTCAAAGCAATGGTAAAGACAATGACTAAACAACTGAATCATATAGCAAAGACTTTTCATGAATAGTACTTTCAAGACAAGCATCAATAAGTCTTGCATAAGAGTTAACTCATAAAGCAATAGATTCTTAATAGAAGGTTTTGAAGCAACACAAAGGATGATTAAGTTTCAGCAATTGCTTTCAACTTGTAACATGTATATCTCATGGATAATTGTCAACATAAAGCAATATAACAAGTGCAATAAGTAAGCATGTAAGAATCAATGAACACAGTTGACACAAGTGTTTGCTTCTAAGATAGAGAGAAGTAGGTAAACTGACTCAACATAAAGTAAAAGAAAGGCCCTTCGCCGAGGGAAGCATGGATTACTATTTTTGTGCTAGAGCTTTTATTTTGAAAACATAGAATCAATTTTGTCAACGGTAGTGATAATTCATATGTGTTATGCATAAGACATCCTATAAGTTGCAAGCCTCATGCATAGAATACCAATAGTGCTCGCACCTTGTCCTAATTAGCTTGGATTTACATGGATTATCATTGCATAACATATGTTTGAACCAAGTGTCACAAAGGGGTACCTCTATGCCGCCTGTACAAAGGTCCAAGGAGATAAATCGCATTTGATTTCCCGTGTTTGATAGATCTCAACTAAGGACATCCATACCGGGACAACATAGAAAATAGATAATGGACTCCTCTTTAATGCAAGCATTCAAAAACAGATTATATTCTCATAAGAGATTGAGGATTAGTGTCCAAACTGAAACTTCCACCATGATTCATGGCTTTAGTTAGCGGCCCAATGTTCTTCTCTAACAATATGCATACTCAAACCATTTGATCATGATAAATCGCCCTTACTTCAGTACAAGACGAACATGCATAGCAACTCACATGATATTCAACAAAGGTGTAATAGTTGATGGCGTCCCCGTAAACATGGTTACCGCTCAACAAGCAACTTATAAGAAATAAGATACATAAGCAACATATTCAATACCACAATAGTTCTTAAGCTATTTTCCCATGAGCTATGTATTGCAAAGACAAGGAATGAAATTTTAAAGGTAGCACTCAAGTAATTTACTTTGGAATGGCAGAGAAATACCACATAGTAGGTAGGTATGGTGGACACAAATGGCATAGGTTTTGGCTCAAGGATTTGGATGCACGAGAAGTATTCCCTCTCAGTACAAGGCTTTGGCTAGCAAGGTTGTTTGAAGCAAACACAAGTATGAACCGGTACAGCAAAACTTACATAAGAACATATTGCAAGCATTATAAGACTCTACACTGTCTTCCTTGTTGTTCAAACACTTCACCAGAAAATATCTAGACTTTTAGAGACCAATCATGCAAACCAAATTTCAACAAGCTCTATGGTAGTTCTTCATTAATAGGTGCAAAGTACATGATGCGAGAGCTTAAACATGATCTATGAGAGCTCAAAACAATTGCCAAGTATCAAATTATTCAAGACCATATACCATTTACCACATGAAGCATCTTCTGTTTCCAACCAAATAGCAATAAGTGAAGCGATCAACTTTCGCCATTGAACATTAAAAGTAAAAGCGTGTTCTTATGAAAAAGCGGAGCGTGTCTCTCTCCCACACAAGGTATGATCCAATTTATTCAGAGAACTAAGATAACAAAACGCAAATAAAAGCACACAGACGCTCCAAGTAAAGTACATAAGATGTGACGGAATAAAATTATAGTTTCACTAGAGGTGACCTGATAAGTTGTTGATGAAGAAGGGGATGTCTTGGGCATCCCCAAGCTTAGAACCTTGAGTCTTCTTGAAATATGCAGGGATGAACCACGGGGGCATCCCCAAGCTTAGACTATTCACTCTTCTTGATCATATTGTATCATCCTCCTCTCTTGATCCGTGAAAACTTCCTCCACACCAAACTCAAAACAAACTCATTAGAGGGTTAGTGCATAATCAAAAATTCACATATTCAGAGGTGACATAATCATTCTTAACACTTCTGGACATTGCCCAAAGCTACTGAAAGTTAATGGAACAAAGAAATCCATTCAACATAGCAAAAGAGGCAATGCGAAATAAAAGGCAGAATCTGTCAAAACAGAACAGTCCGTAAAGACGAATTTATTAGAGGCACTTAACAGGCTCAGATGAAAAAGCTCAAAACTAATGAAAGTTGTGTACATATCTGAGTATCACGCACGTAAATTGGCAGATTTTTTTGATTCTTCTATAGAGAGATCTACGCAAATTCGTGACAGAGAGCAAATCTTTTTCTGCGCAGAAATCCAAATCTAGTATCAACTTCCTATTAGAGACTTTACTTGGCACAACAATGCAATAAAATAAAGATAAGGAGATGTTGCTACAGTAGTAACAACTTCCAAGACACAACAAAACAGTAGCAAAAATAAAAACATGGATTATCTCCCAAGAAGTGCTTTCTTTATAGCCATTAAGATGGGCTCGGTAATGTTAATGATGCTCGCGCAAGAAATAAGAGTTGAAGCAAAAGAGAGCATCAAAAAGCAAATTCAAAACACTTTTAAGCCTAACCCACTTCCTATGCATAGGAATCTTGTAAATAAACAAGTCATGTAAGCATAATGCAACAAGCATAGAAAGGCAACACAAGCGCAACTTCAATATTCTCAACATAAAGAGGGGAAACTTAATATTATTAAGATGCATATAACCATGTTTCTCTCTCTCATAATAACTTTCAGTAGCATCATGAAAAAACTCAACAATATAACTATCACATGAAACATTCTTATCATGAGCTACATACATAAAATTATTACTCTCCACATAAGCATAATCAATTTTATTAGTAATAGTGGGAGTAAAACTACCATAACCATCATTATTATTCTCATCACCATAATCATCATATATAGGAGGCATATTGTAATCATAATTAATTTTCTCCTCAATAGTAGGTGGACTGAAAATATCATATTCATAAATTGCAGGCATGGTATAATCATAATAAACTTTATCCTCCATAGTAGGTGGCACCAAAATACCAATATCATTATAATCATCATAAATGGGAGGCAAAGTATCATCAAAGTAAATTTTCTCCTCATAACTTGGGGGACTAAAAATATCATGCTCCTCAAAACCAGCTTCCCCAAGCTTAAATTCTTCCATAGCATTAGCAATAATAGTGTTCAAAGAGTTCATGCTAATAACATTAATACAACTATTTTGCAAACAAAGTTCCATGGGTTTTTTAATTCTCTCTTCAAACACATCATGTCCTAGTACAAGATAAAGTTCATAAAGATCTCTAATTTTTTTGTTGTTTTCCATTAAGCCTAACTATTGAAAATAAAAACAAGAAACAAAAAGATATAATTGCAGAATCTAAAGGAGATACCTTCGAGCACTCACACACCGGCAACAGTGCTAGGAAATAGCTTAGTAGTCGGAGGATGTGAATACCTTTTACCTTACCTCCCCGGCAACGGCGCCAGAAAATAGCTTGATGTCTACGCACGCTTCTATTCCTGTAGACAGTGTTGGGCCTCCAAGAGCAGAGGTTTGCAGAACAGCATCAAGTTTCCCTTAAGTGATTCACCCAAGGTTTATCGAACTCAGGGAGGTAGAGGTCAAAGATATTCCTCTCAAGCAACCCTGCGATTACGATACAAGAAGTCTCTTGTGTCCCCAACACACCTAATACACTTGTCAGATGTATAGGTGCACTAGTTCGGCGAAGAGATAGTGAAATACAAGTAATATGGATGATTGTAAGTAGTAATTGCAATCTGAAATAAAAATGGCAGCAAGAGAACATGTAGCAGAACTTGTTGGAAACGGTGTTTCAATGCTTAGAAACAAGGCCTAGGGATCCTACTTTCACTAGTGGACACTCTCAACATTGCAATCATAATTAAATATAAATAAGCACTTCATCATACTACTCTCCTCTTGAATAAAGAACTCAAATTCATTGGGCAAGTGTGCAAAAGCACACCTCAAAGGCGTATTCCCAAATACTAATAAACACCCCACACCGTCACCGTGAGCATTCATAGGAGGTACTAACACACCACAATTCATAAGGGAGTTACACACGGCGCACACCTGTCACCATTACACCGAGGTCACAGAATCCAAAGTTCACATAATAAAACACTTGAATAGCATATGACATCTAGATTGCTAAGCCTATGATCACATAGATAAACAAATAAATACTACTCTCAAACACTCTCTTGTTGGATAACAAACACCATTCATTGTGTAGGGCTACAAGAGCACACCTCAAGCCGGAGTAAACAAGCTCCACAACATCCGGAGTTCATATTAAAGTAACCTCTAGAGTGCATAATAGACAAGAGTAACATCTACATATTCATATAGATCACACCATGGGAGAGAGAGATGAACCACATAGCTACCGGTAGAGCCCTCAGCCTCGGGGGAGAAATACTGCCTCCTCATCATGGGAGACAGTAGCGGTGATGAAGATGGCGGCGGTGTCGATGGAGATGGCTTCCGGGGGCACTTCCCCGTCCCGGCGGCGTGCCGGAACAGAGACTTCTGTCCCCCGAAACTTGTCTTCGCGATGGCGGCGGCTCTGGAAATTTTCTCGTATCGTTGCTTCTTCCTTTAGGGTTTTCACATCTGGGAGCATATATAGGCGAAGGGGCGATGTCGGTGGAGTCCCGAGGTGGGCTCCCCACCAGGTGGCGCGGCTAGGGAGGGGCCCGCGCCCCCCCTATGGTGTGGGCTCCTCGTGGCCCTCCTTCGTCTCTCCTTCGGACTCCGTGAAGCCCCTGGAAAAATAGGAACGTGGCCTTTTGTTTCGTCCAATTCCGAGAATATTTCCTGTGTAAGATTTCTGGAACCAAAAACAGCAGAAAACAAGAACTGGCACTTCAGCATCTTGTTAATGGGTTAGTTCCGGAAAATGCATAAAATCATTATAAAGTGTGAGCAAAACGTGTAGGTATTGTCATAAAACTTGCATGGAACATCAGAAATTATAGATACGTTGGAGACGTATCACCCTCCTCGGCCTCCCCTTTTGGCTGGCTCCGTCTTCTGGAAAAATAAGAGCTTCGGTATATTTTCCGTCAATTGTTGATCTTCAGAAATATTGTATCCTGACGGCGCTTTTTCAGCAGAATCCTGACTCCGGTGAGTAATTCTCCAATAATCATGAAACATGCAAAATAGGTGAAATAACATAAGTATCATCTCTAAATATGAAATATATCAATGAATAACAGTAAATTATGATATAAAATAGTGATGCAAAATGAACGTATCACGCGCAAGCACTAAAAACCTATAGAGACACTCTATAACATTCGTCTAAACAGAGAAGGTGAGAGAGCGCACAACTAACAGTTCTATACTCTGCAAACATAACACAGCCGATGTGTTCCCCCTTCGCAAAGAAGTACGGGCAAAGGCACTCACACTGTTGTCAAGTTTTAACCATTTATTATTAGAGTTGTGCTAACTTACTACACAAGTTATTATGATTGAAATAACATGTGTAAGTTGTCTATGGTCGAGTCATACAGCTCCAAGTCGTCCATAACCGCGGACGCGGCTTATCGATAAGATTGTAACCCTGTAGGGGTGCCCAAATGTGCCCACACGCACGCTCAACCCACTTACGACAGGTGGATATCACGACTCGCACTCTCCTTCACCACAACAATGTCCAGGAAGCCACCTAACTATGTTAAACCCGTATCAGAGTCCAGCCGTGCTCCGAAGCGGACTCAGCTATTGCGTCAGCGTACTAGGTGATCAGTGCCCAGCGGGATGACCACTTCGCAGTGGCTCCGCAACCTACGAGCGTGCAAGAGACAACGGGGTACAAGGCCCCAAAAGTAACATCATATCATCTGACCACAAAGAAACAAGCTTGCACGCCCGAGAGAAACAAAACGTTCAAACTAACACTACAAGAAATCTGCCATAATATGACGTTTTTTTATGACTGGAAATCAAAATGTCATAGCTTTATGATGTTCCTAGCTTTGACCGTCCTTGGCCACTCGGGGGGGGGGGGCAAAACCCTAGAAAATCGTGACGTTATTGGGCAAAAACGTCATTGGCAATTTAGGTCAAAATGTCATTAGCAAAATTAAGTGGCCTACGACGTTTTTCCACTACCGTTTGCGACAAATCAATAACGTCATTAGCATTTGGCTCAATACAATGGTATGTGTTTGGCTACCATGTCATCCATTTTGCCTATGTGTCCCTTTTCGGGTCCCACGCGCCTCACACGTGTCACTAGAAGCAACTGGCTTGAACTAACTGACATATAGGACCAACTGATACTTGTGGGACCAATGCGTCTTGTTATTTTTTTTCTCTGCGCCGTCCACCATTTTAATGGGCTGCTGGTGATATCCTCCTCTTTTGGGTTGTCCTCTACTAGGCTGCTGGCTGCTGGCCTACCCTAATGTATATGGTGACGGCCCATCCGGTGGTTGAATTGCTGGCACGACGGCCCATCCGGTGGTTGAATTTCTAGCACGACGGCCCATCCGGTGGTTGAATTGCTGGCCAGACGGCCCATCCGGGGTTGGAGTGGCTCCCGATGGAAATAACTGGCAAAAATTGCGCTTGCGGGGACTCGAACCCTCGACCTGGCGCTGCCGCACTACCACTCCTTACCGCTTTGCTACAATAGTGTTGTTGACAATATAGACATGATAGAACAATGTGTAGCAACTCCTTTTGCACGGCGGCGCCGCCCATATATGGTCGCCGGCGTCAGCCATGCACGACGGCGCCGCCCAAATATGGTCGCCAGCGTCAGCCATGTAAAGTGGATGGGTAATTCATTTTTCTAGCCCATTCAGTGTGAACTTCTTGACAGAGATTACATAATAGCAGTGGGCTCCATTATTGCATGAGATACTTTGTGTTTGAATTTTGAACTTACACGATAGCAACCACCACCTACCCACGGCCTCATTAAAATAGGTTGTAGGCAGTTACTAGTACTTATTGTATTTATAATGCCCCTGGTTGGTTTTGCCTTCTGCCCTCCGGTGAAACAAGTCTCCTTCATCTTCTTTCTCTCTCTTTTGTGCTGAAAAACTCTTTTCTCTATGAATATTCTTGTTTGTTTTAAGAGGTAGAAAATATGTTTTTACATCTCACTACTTCATCTCCTTTTTCTCTGTTTGTCCAAAATCCTTTTTGTCTTCTGAATAATCTTGTTTGTTCAGATCTATGGATATATGTGTATGGTTTCAGATCTATGGATAGATTTCTATGAATATGCCCTACCTACATGTATTTTTTCTAGCTTTGGTAATTGCTAAATATACGCAGGATGAACTGTGTTGTTTGTGGTTCGATGGGCAACCATTGTCAGGAGAGGCGGGAGACTCTCAGTTCATTTCGTTGTTATCTTGGAAGCAGATTTGACGAGTTCATGGTATATATCCTTTTTTATTCTGTATCTTTTTTGTTGACAAATTATAGACTATATCCTTATTTTCTGCATTTTTGTTCTACTGTTTTTTCAGACTGTGCCTTGTTTTGTGAGGAGGCAGTTCAACAACCTTGTTGGTAATATCTTTTTTGTCGTTACATCGGATGAAGTGAAGTACAAATTTCATGTTAAGAAAGGCAGTTCGAAGACACGTGTTTTTGGAAGTCGATACCAAAAATTTCTTCGTGACTACGACCTGAAAGTTGGCGACTGTATCATGTTTGGGTTTGATAATGCTCCTGAACTGTTTGGGATTTTTGCAGATGGTCCTGATGGCACTAAAAAGCATCGTGTCGATGGTAATTCTGTTTTCTCCTTTACCATGTGTTTCCCATTTTTGTAATACAACTGATGTTATATCTCCTTTTTTTTGATTCTTTTATTAATTTTAAATTTGTATGCAGAAATTCCAACTGCAGTTGTCCATACTAAAGGTGTTATGCTTACTACTGCTCAAACATTGAAGAAGGAACAACTTCTCCGTGAGCGTGGTCTTGGTCTTGGTGTTGTTTTTGTGCACACCTTGACGAATACTGATTTGAAGGGCAATGGACTGGTATAATTCTGCTTTTCTTTATGTGATCTTAGTTATCCTTTATATATATCCTTTCCATATATAATTTAATTTTTATTATTCAGCGTATACCGATGGAAGTTGTTAGGTCCTTGAATATCTCTGAAAGTGGCGAGGCATGTTTTTTTGTTGATGACTATGGCTACCGCCCTAAGGGTGCATACTACACTACTACTGATGGAAGGCTGAAGTTCGATTCCTGCTGGTCGAAGTTTGCTAAGGAGTATAACTTTGAATCTGGGAATGTTGTTCTCCTTCTTTTCAACCAGGGCGGCCGTGGTGGTATTGAAGTTTCAGTTGATATCATATGATATAATCTTTATCATATGATATAATTGTTTTAGTCTACAATTTGTGTGTGTCCATTGTGTGTTTATGTCATTTTGCTACCCTGGCCGCTTGTTTGACTATATATGTCGCAATAAAGGAGGAGGGTCTCTATGTTTCTTTCTTCTCAGTATTCAGCGATATTTTAAGTTTTTTGTCTCTGATTCTCCGTATCTGTAAATTTCTTATAATTGACTATTTGGTCCTGCATTTTTCCTACTGCCAGTTCAAAAATAACTGGCAAAAATTGCGCTCCCGATGGAAATAACTGGTAAAAAATTGCGCTTGCGAGGACTCGAACCCTTGACCTGGCGCTGCCGCACTACAACTCCCTACCGCTTTGCTACAATAGTGTTGTTGACACAAGTATGGTTGTCCATGTATATAGACATGATAGACTAATCAGTTGTCTTCAAAACAGGTGCGTTCGAACCGCTCCACCTCGACCAAAATCCCTCCGACCAGGTGCATCTAGGGTTCCTCCTCCGATAGATTGCATGGCGGCGCAGTTCCCAGCCTGCTCGGGCAGTTCTTCTAGGTCAGGAGCGTCGTCGCGTCACCGCCGGCAGCCGGGCAAGCCCATCCCGAATCGGCAGCTCCCGTTCGATTATGAGCCCGCCGACGTCTGTCACTGTGGCGAGAAGATTCCGCAATGGATTTCTTGGAGTGATCCGAATCCTGGGACAAGATACCGGAACTGCAAAATTCGCTCGGTTAGTCTTCGAGCACGCCCCCCCGCCCATTCTGAATTTTCTGGAGCCCGCCGTCTTCTGAATTTTCTTTTCTACTGTGGCTTACTTATCCTCTTTTGTTCTTCATCTGTCAGATTACTGGTGGAATAGGGTGTAAAGTGTTTAAGTGGATTGATGATCCGCTGGATGCACATCACAAACAATTAGTTCATGATCTGCGTGCTGCTGTTTGGGATCGAGATGAAGAAATTGAGAGGCTCCAGGTAGAAATTGAGAGGCTCCAGGAAGAAAAGTTTCTGCTTGCTGCAAGGAAACAGAGCAACCCTGAACCAAAGAAAATGAGAGGCTTCATGGTTTGGGAGTTATCTGTAGCTTTTGTCATCTGTTGTACCTGGGTGATGTGTAGGAACTGAAATTAGGGTGAATTCAGTGATCTGTTGGTCAGGAGGAGAAGAAGCTAGAGTATATGCTACAGTTATTGTGTTGTAATTCCAACCATTTGTCTGTTCGTGCCACAATGTTTAGTTCCTTAATTTGAACCATGTCTATGTATGTGTGCAATTATGTTCACTTGAAAATGTGTTCTGTTGAAAATGAGTTCTGTTGAAAATATGTAGCAACTCCTTTTGCACGGCGGCGCCGCCCATATATGGTCGCCGGCGTCAGCCATGCATGGCGGCGCCGCCCATATATGGTCGCCGGCGTCAGCCATGTATTGAAAAAATTGGGCATGGATTCCCCTAAAAAATGGGCATGGATTCCCCAAAAAATTGGGCACAAATTCTGGGAACAAAAAGCTGACATATTCAACATAAATTCTGGGAAAAACAAGCTGGCATGTTCAACATAAATTCTGGGCCAAACAACCTGACACATAATCTGAAATAAACTGACATTACACAAACTACAGATTCAAACTGCTATTCATCCATTACACAAACTACAGATTCAAACTGCTATTCATCCATTACACAAACTACAGATTCAAACTGCTATTCATCTTCTTCGAAAACTGGATGATTCCTAGTCCTATTTCCTCCATCATCATCAGCATCACTGCAATATTGGTACATTGTCTGATCAACCTCCTCCATTTCTTCAGGAATAACCTCCTTGCTCAGTTTCTTCAGTTTGTCCACAATGACTTTTTCAAGTAGCACACGTTCCTGGTCACTTCTCGTCCTACTCCGTGCAGTGCCTTCTTTTTCTTGCACAGGAACTTGACTGGAATCTTCATCTTGATATGAAAGTCCAGCAACACCGGGTCCCTGTTCATTATCTTTTACACTCCATAGATGTCTATGGTGAAATTTCTGCACCACTTGCCATTTTCCTTTCAACAAAGTATCTGGCACATAAAAGACCTTGGTTGCTTGTGATGTCAGAATGAAAGGATCATTCTTGTACCAAAACTTTTCTGTGTTAACACTTTTGAAGTGTCCATCATCATCGAATCCGGGTTTTCTACCACCAAGGTCAAACCAGTCACACCGGAAGAGGACAACTGACCGATGGACGCCACCGCTGGAGTTGTATTGCAATCTGATGATGGATTTGAGCTGACCAAAGAAGTCAATGTTGTTGCCATCATGATCTCCCTCAGACACGATTCCACTATTATGTGTCTTTCTGTTCTTCTCGCGGTCAACAGTATGGTACCGAACACTGTCAACAACACATGCTGAATATAGTCTCACTCTAAAATTTGGTTTGCACGCCAAAGCATAGAGATCAGGACAGACATCATTTCGCATTTTTCCAATCTGCAAAAAATCAACCAGGGGTGAGTAACACACACAGAAAATTTATATCATGAACTTTTCCAATCTTCAGAAATAAACCAGCTAAAGATCTCACATGAGTCTGAAACCATCTAGCAAAGTTCTTGGCAAGTCATCTATCAACATTGATCTGACCACCTCGTTGGTTCAACTCTTGTTTGCACAGGCTGGAATGGCAATAGAAAATAGATCCTAATTATTATTTGGACGGGCTGCAATAACCTATCTATATATGGGGATGAAGAGAAACGTACTCGATGTATGGATCAACCTCAGGGCAACTTCGGAGCACATACCACACCATGTTGTCATAGTCCTCACCTGCATACACATATTGAGAGGCTCCAATAAATTTCACACCGTGTTTGAAAACGGACACATCACCAATATGTGAATCATCCCGCTCCGGATTTCCGCTTGGACGGTTGAATCTTGTTTCAACATCATCGAAGTATCTCGAGCAAAATGTCAGGCACTCATCAACAATATATGCTTCGGCAATCGATCCCTCCGGCCCGGCATTGTTCCGGACATAACGCTTCAATGTTAGCAACCTTCTTTCGATCGGGTACATCCAACCGTAGTGCACTCGGGCCTCAAAGCCTTGCCTCTTTTGGTAAATGGATGGCCAAATGCACCATCATGTCGAAGAAAGATGGGGGAAGATCTTCTCAAGTTTGCAAAGAATAACTACGATTTCCTTTTCAAGTCTGTCCAGAACGTCTCTCTTCAGTGTTTTGCAGCACAGCTCTCTGAAGAAATTTCCAAGCTCAGCAACCACTTCATATATGTCTTCATGGATTATTCCTCGCAGGCCAGCCGGTAAGATCCTTTGAAGCAATATATGACAGTCATGGGTCTTCAGCCCTTGAAGCTTGCACTTATCAGCAGCAACACACTTGGATATGTTAGACGCGTACCCATCTGGAAACCTCACAGCTTTTATGAATTCACAAAATGCAATTTTTTCTTGTTTACTCTTTGTATACCACGCCTGTGGCATCTCAAAAGAGTCAGCTGAAACAGGCTGCAAATGCAAGTCACGTCTTATGCCCATGTCTTCCAAATCAAGCCTTGAATTCATAGTGTCTTTTGTCTTGCCTTGTATGTTCATGAAAGTACCAATCAGATTGTCACAGATGTTTTTCTCGATATGCATTACATCGAGATTATGCCTCAGCTTTAGATCTTCCCAGTATGGCAAGTCCCACAAACATGACCTACGGCTCCAACACTGACCGTCCTCATGTTTCCTTTTCTTCTGAAGCTTGCCTGGTATCACATCTCTAACCCTATCAAGTTGTTCCTTCAACTCTTCTGGAGTGAATTCCGCTGGCTTCTCACGGCTTTCAGAAGCACCATTGAATTCTTTGCTATTTCTCCAAGGATGGTACCGAGGTAGCCAACGGCGGTGCCCAATAAAGCAGATTTTGTTCCTTAATTTCTTGGAGCAATTCTCTTTGTCACAACGCACACATGCCTGGTAACCAGCTGTGGCCCTCCCTGACAATGTGTGCGATGTCGGATAATCATGAATACACCATAAGATTGCAAGCACGGAGATCAAACTTGTCTGGACTATTGGCATCATATGATTTTACACCTTTCCAGAGCTCCTGCAGCTCTTCCATCAAAGGCTCCATGAAGACATCAAAATCTTTTCCTGGAGAGGATGGACCATGGATTAGCAATGTCAGTATGAAATTGGACTGATCCATACATGCCCACGGTGGAAGGTTGTATGGCACCACGAATACAGGCCACATGCTGTAGGAGTTGCTCATATTCCCGTAGGGATTAAAACCATCCGTGGCAAGTCCAAGCCTTATGTTCCTGGCATCGGCGGCAAAGTCTTTATGAATATTGTCAAAATCCTTCCATGCATCCCCGTCTCGCTGGATGACTGAGTTCATTCTTCACGTCTTGCCGCTTCGGTTTGTGCCATCGTACTTCCTTTGATTGCTCCTTTGAAAGAAACATTCTTTGCAGCCTTGGAATCAATGGGAAGTGCCTCGAGCACCTTCTCCGGGATCTGTCTCCTACCATCGGCATCTTTCCATCTGGAGGCTTTGCACTTGGGGCAATTATTCTCCTTGGCATAATCCTTCCGGAACAATACACAATTATTCGGGCACACATGGATACTATCATAACCAAGTCCCAACCTGCCGATTATGCTAAGTGCCTCCTCGTATGACTTTGGTACTGAGCTAGTAGGGTATTGCAAGGCCAAAATCAAGAGTATCGCGTTGAATGCAACGTTGCTAATCCGGTAGTACGACTTGGCCTAAAGTAACTTGACTGTGAGTGAAAACCTTGACATTGTACCCCCATCGCTGGCTGCGCGCTTGGCTTCCTCTATCAACTCAGCAAATATAGTGTCCTTTCCAGGACCTTGCGGTTCTGACTTGTACAAATCAGCAAGCAGATCAGGAATTCTATCATCTTCGTAACCATCTTCCTCTTGCAAACCAAAATAGTGTGCCTCTGCATCACCTCCACCAACATGGTGTGCCCCTGCATCACCTCCATGTCCAGCCTCAGGTTCACCTCCATGTTCAGCCTCAGGTTCACCTCCATGTCCATGTCCGGCTTCAGGTGCCCCTCCTTGTCCTCCATGTCCAGCTTCAGGTACAGGATGTAATGGTTCTCCATGGAAGACCCATCGGTCATAAGTGCTTGCCATCCCAAAAAGAAGCAAATGAGCCTCTACTACATCTAGAGGTTTCGTGCACCGGTTGAGACAGCTACGACATGGGCACAACACCTGATCATCATTGGCAGCATTCAAGCGAACAAACTGCATAAACTCTGCCACTCCCTTTGTGTGTTCAGGGGAAAGCCTTCTAATTCTTGTTGTAATCCAACGTATGTCCATCTACGGAAGAACAAAATGATGCAATTAGCACACACCTAACTGCACAGCAGTTCCAATTTCAAGCAATGCACAGCAGTTCAATTCGATTTTGTGAACTGATGAAGAAGAACAGATCGAGAGGGGAGAGATGAGAGGGGTGCAGACCGGGAGATGTGGAGGGGCTCGCCGTCGGAGAGGGCCGGGGCTCGTCCTGGAGAGGGACGGGGCTCGTCCTGGAGAGGGTGAGGGGCTCGTCCTGGAGAGGGCGAGGGGCTCGTCGTCGGCGAGGCAGATGGACAGCAGATCCCTTGCTCGGACGCAGCGCCGGCACACCCACCACCGCCGTCACCTCGGACTCGATACTTTAGTCCTAGTAACAGCACATATTGGATCACAGAGATTCGATATTGTGAACTGACGAAGAAGAACAGATCGTGAGGGGAGAGATGAGAGGGGTGCAGACCGGGAGATGCGGAGAGGGCTCATCGTCGGAGAGGGCCGGGGCTCGTCGCTCGGCGGCGGCGGTGCCGGTGACCGATGCGGAGAGGGCTCATCGTCGGAGAGGGCCGGGGCTCGTCGTCGGAGAGGGACGGGGCCGGTGACCACCGGCACCGCCGCCGCCGAGCGACTGGATTCGAATTTCTGCTAGGTTATCGGAGGGAGTTGGATTCGGAAGGGATATTTGGGCTTCTCCTGGGCGCCAAAAAAAATCAAAAAGAGTGAGAGCTGGGAGTCGAACCCAGCACCTCTAGATATGTCAACGTGCCAGTTAACCAGTGGAGCTATTGGAGAGATCTTGTCAGCTTACCATCCTTTATCCTTTACATAGTGGAACTAAGGCAACTTCTTTTTTTTTAGTTATGGATATGATCTTGTTACATAATCTATCAGAGGAGCATTAGCTAAGCAACAGGCTAATATATGACTAATAATTAATTACGGGTAGCAAACTATATATATCTATATATACTCCAGCATATATAGACCACCAAAAGCACATTATATTACACATATATAGTGCCAGCCTTGAGCTCAATAACATAGTACCAAAAGGACACGTTAATTATAGATACTACCGAGGAGGTTCAACGCTCATTTACTTGAGCATATTACATAGACCAACAGGCCATTAGATTGTACCACATCGATAAGAGGTTCAACGCTCATATTACTTGAGCTCATACACACATATATATAGTACTACTAGCTTAATTAGAGAGGTTCAGCCTGTTAGCTCATTTCTCGAGCTTCCTGACATGCAACATGAGACCGCCCCGGGCGCGCTTGCGGAACCAAAACACAAAGATATCATTTGCCTTCATATTGCTCTTCTGCACCACATCTCTCCAATTAGTTGTGATCACTGCACCGTCAACCCTCCCTTTGCCCTGGAAAATCCTCACTTTCACACAATGTCTCTCACTTTAAGAGACAACAAAGTCATTATCTGGAAGGTGCATATTCCTCGAGATGTATTGCTCGGTAAACTTCCGATTGAAGTGCTGCAGATTATAAGATGCAAAACTTCGTTCAGATGAAGTAATTGTCAACATATAATTAAAGATGCAAAAACATCCTTGAGATGGAGTAATTATTTACCATTCTGGAACTGCCTTCCACGGTACTTGCACTCTTTATAGTGCACACATAAAAAGGAATTGCGGGGCGCTTTTGGTCAACAAGATATCTCAGGGTTTCAACTTGTGTAGGATTCATTTCCACTAGATTGGGATACATGCAAAAGTCATCCCATTCCTCACCTGCCTCTATCCTGGGACCTACATATAAGGAAACCAGGGAATAAGGCCTAGTTTAAATTTTTCCTAAAATTGAAGTATATCAAACCAACAGTATTTATAGAAACTGAAGTATTCCTTGAATGCTACAATTGACTAGCTATTATGCCAAACCGAGACTAAGCATTTCGGCCTATATCCTGCATCTATAACTAATATATATATTTTTTACCTCGACGAGTCAGATGGACATCAGCAGGAGGAGGAGGAGCAATTTCCTCATGCTCAGCTGCACAATCCATTGCTGCAGCATCATCAGCTTCCTCTTGCTTAACGTGAACCCTATCTCGAGCACCATCCTCACCTTCGGAGGATGAGCTGATGTCGATGGTCTCAACGGCCTTCTTGGATGGGACCAAAATGGCAAGTTCATAGTCATAGGGGTCCATGGTGTCGACCTAATAACAAGAAGTGAACAATTTGAGAACTATGAAACTACTAATTACACATTAATTAAAACTAAGTTGGGATGTTTAGATTCAGATTGACATTCTGTTATCACCAGAATTTAACCAAGTCTGGAGATGGGCCGTGATTAAATGGGCTTAGAGGATATGCACGGAAAATATTCCTGAACCGGCCTTGTACAAGAAGTTTCGGCTAGATTGTCCGTGTATCTGTAAATTGTAGTAGGTTACGTGTCGGTTAGAATTAAGAGATAGAGTTTAGCTCGTACACAATTGGGTTTGTTGCCAAGTTAGAAAGTCTACGGACTATAAATATGTATCTAGGGTTATTGAGAAAGGAGGACGATCACGTTCACAACAAATCAATCTAGGCGCATCGCCACCCCTTGTTTCGAGGGTTTCTCCCGGGTAAGCAACATGCTGCCTAGATCGCATCTTGCGATCTAGGCAGTATCAGTTTATTCGTCATTGGTGTTGCTCGTGCTGAAGCCTTTTTGATGGCGAGCAACACCCTTATCTTAGGTGTTTTGGGGCCGACGTCGATGTTTTCACAATGTACTTGTTTAGCTACGCTGTCCCTCGATACCTAGCTGCCCTCACACCTATCATAGGTGTAAGGGCAGCATCTTGCTTGTTCTTTATTTAGTAGATCTAATCCGTTATAGTTGTTCCTTGTTCTTCAAGGATTAGTTTGATATCTGCATGGTTAGGCCTTACAAACAGTGCGTAAGGTGTGGTTTATTAAGCCCTAAAGGGATTGTTCCGGGAATCAACTTCATGTTGGTTTTTAGGCCTCGTTAGGGTTGGTTTTCCATTATCTTACGTATCTGCTAGGCTCAATCACGAGTAGGATGTTCCGGTTATGCGGTGAAAACCATAGACTATCGTAGATTAGTTTAGCTTGATATTGATTAAGCATGATCCCCATGTCATTATAAATCTAACGTGAACCATGGGGCAATCGGCTCTTTGAGCCGATCCACAGAACAACTTAAGAGCCGATCGGGGCTCGTATTTAATGTTTACGTGTTTGCCATGCAGGAAACTAGTCGAAGCAATCCAGCACCTTCCTGACCAGGTATAGGTCAGGTGGCACGTCCTCGCATCAGCCGGGACGTGCGCCAGAAGGCATTGCGGGCCGTCGCCCGAGGGACCAGGATCCACCGCAGTCCTGGGAGCCTCCCGGCTCTACGGTGTTGCCCGTCGCTGCTCGCCGGTGGGTTTTTGACAACAACACATTCTGGCACGCCCGGTGGGACATTCTACAGCAACTACGTCGACATCTGCAGCAACCATGTCAAAAGCTGCGGATGAGGTGGTGGGTGAACCAGTCACGTATGCAGATCTGCCGGAGGAGCACAAGAAGAAGTACGATGAGATGAAAGCCATCTTGGAAGCCGATCTCATCGGCTCTTTCATGAAGACCCGCTCACATGGCATCAGATGGAAAGGGTTCTCCCCTGAAGGTGCTCTTGATGAGGTAGACCTCTCCACCTCTTCAGAGGAACGCACCAGAGCTCTACGCCAGGAGATTAATTACATGGTGGCTCATTCTCTACACCGCCATTCTGAGAGCTTGGTGAACGCTTTCGAGCGCGTTGCGGTTCGTGTGGTGCAGGAAATCATGAAGCATCAGTACTCTCCGTCAGGAACTACCCTAGGGACTCACCAGGGAGAAATACCGCTCCAGATCAGACCGCCGCTACCATTCGCGCTTGCAGCGCCAGAGCCGCCGGGTTCACCGGCGTACGTCGTCTACAAGGTTGGAGGCGATCCGAGCGATTGCCAATTCCTATATGAGCCGCCTAAGGAGATCCCGCATGGATACGTGTGAACATACGTGCCAGACTGCAATGCCTTGGCATGAACGAACCAGATTGCACCAGCAGGGATTTCTAGAGCAGACGCTGACAAACATGCATGGCTAGCTAAATATGCCACCGGAACGAGTCATGAGAGCTCGGTCCCTACAGCTAATACCATGGAACAAATCAGCACCATCTTGAGAGACCAGTTCGGCATCTTGCCGAAAAGGAAAACAATCGGCTATTCCAAGCCGTACCCCGACGAGTACGATCTGATCCCACTGCCACCCAAATATGGGCTCCCTGAATTCTCAAAATTCAATGGAGCAGAAGGGTCTAGCTCAATAGAGCACGTAAGCCGATATTTGGCACAGCTGGGCATGATTTCAGCGTTAGACCCGTTACGTGTGAGGTTTTTCGCACAATCTCTTACGGGATCAGCCTTTGGATGGTACACCTCGTTGCCACGAAACTCAGTCCGGACGTGGAAGCAACTGGAGGAGCAGTTTCACGTACAATATCACTCAGAAGCTATCGAGGCCGGCATTACCGATCTAACACAGGTGCGGCAGAAGCGGGGAGAAAAAGTGTCTGAATACATCCAACGTTTCAGGACTGTCAGGAACCGATGTTATTCGGTTCGTTTATCTGAGAAAGAAGCAATCGAACTAGCAGCATTGGGCCTCGCAACGCCGATCAAGGATCTGGCTTTCCAAGCAGAGTACAGTTCACTGTCGCACATGGTACAGAAACTCACATTGTATGAGCAGCGGCACCCTGAATTGTACCAAGACAAGTTCAAGCGTCCGGTAGGCCTGGTCGAGATGGAGAAGCTGAAGATCCTGCACCAGACCTGGAGGTGGCTGTAGCTGAATGGGCTCGGGGGGCAAATCCCGTGTCCTCCAAATGGGTAAAACCACAAGGGCCTGCAAGAGGGTTCGACTTCGATTTGAGCAAAGCTGAGCAGATTTTCGATCTATTGCTTAAGGAGAAACAACTGAAGTTACCCGAAGGCCATAAAATCCCTACATCACAGGAAATGAACGGGAGGCCGTACTGCAAATGGCATCACTCGTTCACCCATACCACCAATGACTGCAAGGGGTTTCGTCAGCAGATCCAAACCGCGATAGAACAAGGCCGACTGATCTTTAGCCAGTTTGCCGTGAAAGTGGACACACATCCGTTTCCTGGCGTCAACATGGTGGAACCCAATCACTCCGCGAGGCGTCGGCTAGATTTCTCGTTCGATGTTAACATCGCAGGGCCTGTACGCCACCATGGTAAGGATAAAGAAGAAAGCAGTCACTCCCGCGGCAAGGAAAAGGAGGAGGCCGATCCACGCGACCGGCCCCGATATAATGATAGACGGTACCTCACCGAGGAACAAGTGAGGAGCGTGCGATATGAACGACCACTCTCCACGCACCTCCTTAACAAATATGAGTATCAGTGTGACCGACGTCGGCAGTACGACAGAGATGACAAGAGACATCATCGGTCTGACCTAGACAATGGAAGACGTCGTCGTAATAAGAGAGACGACGATGGATCTGAACACCGCGCCAAGGAGAGGTCAAGGGTGCAGGATGACATGGACAGACACTGGGACTTTCCCTTCTTTAAACATTGCTGGGATTCAGGGATGAGCCGATTGCCCACAATCGATAACTGCCCGGAGTGTAGACGGTAGAAGAGGGATGCAGGGGAAGTTTCAGTTTTCAAGCGTCTAGGGCCTCTCCCGCCACAGAACAAACGAGCTGAGTCATCTCAAGATGAAGACTTTGAGGAGTCAGAAGATGAAGAAGAAGAAGATAGGTACCACCGGCCAAGATGGTGCCCTGATGGACTCAGCCACTCCCAAAAGCGTAGGGTTCAGCGGCTACGTAGCTTGGAGCAAGCCGAAGCGCGATACTTGCACACATTGAGGAAAGCGCGGCCCGATCTGGCCGTGAAAATTCAGCAGACTTTGGACGAAGAGAGTCGTCCACCAAAGAAAGTGTGGCGTCCCAAGCAAGAAAAAGCCGATGTGAGTACTGATGTCTATGGGTGCTTCTATTCTTGTAGACAGTGTTGGGCCTCCAAGAGCAGAGGTTTGTAGAACAGCAGCAAGTTTCCCTTAAGTGGATCACCCAAGGTTTATCGAACTCAGGGAGGAAGAGGTCAAAGATATCCCTCTCATGCAACCCTGCAACCCCAACACACCTAATAGGTGCACTAGTTCGGCGAAGAGATAGTGAAATACAGGTGGTATGAATAAATAGTAGCAGTAGCAACGGTGCCAGAAAAGTGCTTGCTGGCGTGTAGTTGATGGTGGTAATATGGTAGCAGTAGTAACGCAGTAAAACAGTAAACAAGCAGCGATAGCAGTATTTAGGAACAAGGCCTAGGGATCGTACTTTCACTAGTGGACACTCTCAACATTGATCACATAACAGAATAAATAAATGCATACTCTACACTCTTTTGTTGGATGATGAACACCATTGCGTAGGATTACACGAACCCTCAATGTCGGAGTTAGCAAGCTCCACAATATTCAATGTTCATATTTAAATAACCTTAGAGTGCATGAAAGATCAACACGACTAAACCAAGTACTTACATAGCATGCACACTGTCACCTTCACACTATGTAGGAGGAATAGATCACATCAATACTATCATAGCAATAGTACTTCATAATCTCCAAGAGATCATAATCATAGCCTACGCCAAGTACTAACACGGATGCACACACTGTCACCATTACACCGTGCAGGAGGAATAAAACTACTTTAATAACATCACTAGAGTAGCACATAGATAAATTGTGATACAAAACACATTGCAATCATAAAGAGATATAAATAAGCACTTCACTATGCCATTCATAACAGTGAATAAGTATTCTGTGAAATATAGCCTAAGAGACCCACACGGTGCACACACTGTCACCTTTACACACGTGGGACAAGGAGTCTCCGGAGATCACATAAGTAAAACCCACTTGACAAGCATAATGACATCTAGATTACAAGCATCATCATATGAATCTCAATCATGTAAGGCAGCTCATGAGATTATTGTATTGAATCACATAGGAGAGAGATTAACCACATAGCTACCGGTACAGCCCCGAGCCTCGATGGAGAACTACTCCCTCCTCATGGGAGACAGCAGCGTTGATGGAGATGGCGGTGGTGTCGATGGAGGAGCCTTCCGGGGGCACTTCACCGTCCCGGCGGCGTGCCGGAAAAGAGACTCCTGTCCCCCAGATCTTGGCTTCGCGATGGCGCGGCTCTGGAAGGTTTCTCGTACCGTGGCTTTTTCGTTTGTAGGATTTCTGAAACCAAAAACAGCAGAAAACAGCAACTGGCTCTTCGGCATCTCGTTAATAGGTTAGTGCCGGAAAATGCATAAATACGACATATAATGTGTATAAAACATGTAGATATCATCAATAATGTGGCATGGAACATTAGAAATTATCGATACGTCGGAGACGTATCAGCATCCCCAAGCTTAGTTCCTGCTCGTCCCGAGCAGGTAAACGATAACATAGATAATTTCTGGAGTGACATGCCATCATAACCTTGATCATACTATTGTAAGCATATGTAATGAATGCAGCGATCAAAAAAATGGTAATGACATGAGTAAACAACTGAATCATAAAGCAAAGACTTTTCATGAATAGTACTTCAAGACAAGCATCAATAAGTCTTGCATAAGAGTTAACTCATAAAGCAAGAAATCAAAGTAAAGGTATTGAAGCAACACAAAGGAAGATTAAGTTTCAGCGGTTGCTTTCAACTTATAACATGTATATCTCATGGATATTGTCAACATAGAGTAATATAACAAGTGCAATATGCAAGTATGTAGGAATCAATGCACAGTTCACACAAGTGTTTGCTTCTTGAGGTGGAGAGAGATAGGTGAACTGACTCAACATAAAAGTAAAAGAAAGGCCCTTCGCGAGAGGAAGCATTGATTGCTATATTTGTGCTAGAGCTTTGGTTTTGAAAACATGAAACAATTTTGTCAACGGTAGTAATAAAGCATATGTATCATGTAAATTATATCTTACAAGTTGCAAGCCTCATGCATAGTATACTAATAGTGCCCGCACCTTGTCCTAATTAGCTTGGATTACCGAGATCATCGCAATACACATGTTTTAACCAAGTGTCACAAAGGGGTACCTCTATGCCGCCTGTACAAAGTTCTAAGGAGAAAGCTCGCATTTTGGATTTCTCGCTTTTGATTATTCTCAACTTAGACATCCATACCGGGACAACATAGACAACAGATAATGAACTCCTCTTTAATGCATAAGCATGTAGCAACAATTAGTGTTCTCATATGAGATTGAGGATATATGTCCAAAACTCGAAACTTCCACCATGATTCATGGCTTTAGTTAGCGGCCCAATGTTCTTCTCTAACAATATGCATGCTCTAACCATTAAAGTGGTAGATCTCCCTTACTTCAGACAAGACGGACATGCATAGCAACTCACATGATATTCAACAAAGAGTAGTTGATGGCGTCCCCAGGAACATGGTTATCGCACAACAAGCAATTTAATAAGAGATAAAGTGCATAAGTACATATTCAATACCACAATAGTTTTTAAGCTATTTGTCCCATGAGCTATATATTGCAAAGGCGAATGATGGAAATTTAAAGGTAGCACTCAAGCAATTTACTTTGGAATGGCGGAGAAATACCATGTAGTAGGTAGGTATGGTGGACACAAATGGCATAGTGGTTGGCTCAAGGATTTTGGATGCATGAGAAGTATTGAGAAGTATTCCCTCTCGATACAAGGTTTAGGCTAGCAAGGTTATTTGAAACAAACACAAGGATGAACCGGTGCAGCAAAACTCACATAAAAGACATATTGTAAACATTATAAGACTCTACACCGTCTTCCTTGTTGTTCAAAACTCAATACTAGAAATTATCTAGACTTTAGAGAGACCAAATATGCAAACCAAATTTAGCAAGCCCTAGGTGTTTCTTCATTAATGGGTGCAAAGTATATGATGCAAGAGCTTAAACATGAGCACAACAATTGCCAAGTATCAAATTATTCAAGACATTTTAGAATTACTACATGTAGCATTTCCCGATTCCAACCATATAACAATTTAACGAAGAAGATTCAACCTTCGCCATGAATACTATGAGTAAAGCCTAAGGACATATTTGTCCATATGCAACAGCGGAGCGTGTCTCTCTCCCACACAATGAATTCTAGGATCCATTTTATTCAAACAAAACAAAAAACAAAAACAAACCGACGCTCCAAGCAAAGTACATAAGATGTGATGGAATAAAAATATAGTTTCAGGGAGGAACCCGATAATGTTGTCGATGAAGAAGGGGATGCCTTGGGCATCCCCAAGCTTAGACGCTTGAGTCTTCTTAAAATATGCAGGGGTGAACCACCGGGGCATCCCCAAGCTTAGAGCTTTCACTCTCCTTGATCATATTGCATCATTTCCCTCTCTTGATCCTTGAAAACTTCCTCCACACCAAACTCGAAACAACTCATTAGAGGGTTAGTGCACAATAAAAATTAACATGTTCAGAGGTGACACAATCATTCTTAACACTTCTGGACATTGCATAAAGCTACTGGACATTAATGGAACAAAGAAATTCATCCATCATAGCAAAAGAGGCAATGCGAAATAAAAGGCAGAATCTGTCAAAACAGAACGGTCCGTAAAGATGGATTTTATCGAGGCACCAGACTTGCTCAAATGAAAATGCCCAAATTGAATGAAAGTTGCGTACATATCTGAGGATCACGCACGTAAATTGGCATATTTTTCTGAGATACCTACAGAGAGGCAGGTCGAAATTCGTGACAGCAAAGAAATCTGTTAATGCGCAACAATCCAAATCTAGTATGAACCTTACTATCAAAGACTTTACTTGGCACAACAAAACACAAAACTAAGAGAAGGAGAGGTTGCTACAGTAGTAAACAACTTCCAAGACTCAAATTCAAAACAAAAATACTGTAGCAAAATAAACACATGGGTTATCTCCCAAGAAGTTCTTTCTTTATAGCCATTAAGATGGGCTCAGCAGTTTTAATGATGCACTCGCAAGAAATAGTAGTTGAAGCAAAAGAGAGCATCAAGAGGAAAATTCAAAACAAATTTAAGTCTAACATGCTTCCTATGCATAGGAATCTTGTAAATAAACAAATTCATGAAGCATGATGCAACAAGCATAGAAAGATAAAACAAGTGCAGCTTCAAGATTTTCAGCAAAAAGAGAGGTGTTTTAGTAACATGAAAATTTCTACAACCATATTTTCCTCTCTCATAATAACTTTCAGTAGCATCATGAGCAAACTCAACAATATAACTATCACATAAAGCATTCTTATCATGAGTCTCATGCATAAAATTATTACTCTCCACATAGGCATAATCAATTTTATTAGTTGTAGTGGGAGCAAATTCAACAAAGTAGCTATCATTATTATTTTCATCATCAAATATAGGAGGCATATTGTAATCATAATCAAATTTATCCTCCATAACAGGCAGTACTAAAAGACTACTATCATTATAATCATCATAAATAGGAGGCAAAGCATTATCAAAGTAAATTTTCTCCTCAATGCTTGGGGGACTAAAAAGATCATGCTCATCAAAACCAGCTTCCCCAAGCTTAGAACTTTCTATATCATTAGCAACAATGGTATTCAAAGTGTTCATACTAATATGTTCCATGGGTTTTTTAATTTTCGCATCAAACCATCCATGTCTTAAATCAGGAAATAGAATAAGAAGCTCATTGTTGTCCATTATGCCAAACTAGTGTAAACAAGAAACAAAAAGATGCAATCGCAGGATCTAAAGGAAATAGCTTCGAGCACACACACAACTGCGCCAGAAAAGTACTTTACCTGGGACCGGAGTATGAGAGCCTTTTACCTTTCCTCCCCGGCAATGGCGCCAGAAAAGTGCTTGATGTCTACGGGTTCTTCTATTCTTGTAGACAGTGTTGGGCCTCCAAGAGCAGAGGTTTGTAGAACAGCAGCAAGTTTTCCTTAAGTGGATCACCCAAGGTTTATCGAACTCAGGGAGGAAGAGGTCAAATATATCCCTCTCATGCAACCCTGCAACCACAAAGCAAGAAGTCTTTTGTGTCCCCAACACACCTAATAGGTGCACTAGTAGTGAAATACAGGTGGTATGAATAAATAGTAACAGTAGCAACGGTGCCAGAAAAGTGCTTGCTGGCGTGTAGTTGATGGTGGTAATATGGTAGCAGTAGTAACGCAGTAAAACAGTAAACAAGCAGCGATAGCAGTATTTAGGAACAAGGCCTAGGGATCGTACTTTCACTAGTGGACACTCTCAACATTGATCACATAACAGAATAAATAAATGCATACTCTACACTCTTTTGTTGGATGATGAACACCATTGCGTAGGATTACACGAACCCTCAATGCCGGAGTTAACAAGCTCCACAATATTCAATGTTCATATTTAAATAACCTTAGAGTGCATGAAAGATCAACACGACTAAACCAAGTACTAACATAGCATGCACACTGTCACCTTCACACTATGTAGGAGGAATAGATCACATCAATACTATCATAGCAATAGTTAACTTCATAATCTCGAAGAGATCATAATCATAGCCTACGCCAAGTACTAACACGGATGCACACACTGTCACCATTACACCGTGCAGGAGGAATAAAACTACTTTAATAACATCACCAGAGTAGCACATAGATAAATTGTGATACAAAACACATTGCAATCATAAAGAGATATAAATAAGCACTTCACTATGCCATTCATAACAGTGAATAAGTATTATGTGAAATATAGCCTAAGAGACCCACACGGTGCACACACTCTCACCTTTACACACGTGGGACAAGGAGTCTCCGGAGATCACATAAGTAAAACCCACTTGACTAGCATAATGACATCTAGATTACAAGCATCATCATATGAATCTCAATCATGTAAGGCAGCTCATGAGATTATTGTATTGAAGCACATAGGAGAGAGATTAACCACATAGCTACCGGTACAGCCCCGAGCCTCGATGGAGAACTACTCCCTCCTCATGGGAGACAGCAGCGTTGATGGAGATGGCGGTGGTGTCGATGGAGGAGCCTTCCGGGGCACTTCCCCGTCCCGGCGGCGTGCCGGAACAGAGACTCCTGTCCCCCAGATCTTGGCTTCGCGATGGCGGCGGCTCTGGAAGGTTTCTCGTACCGTGGCTTTTTCGTTTGTAGGATTTCTGAAACCAAAAACAGCAGAAAACATCAACTGGCTCTTCGGCATCTCGTTAATAGGTTAGTGCCGGAAAATGCATAAATACGACATATAATGTGTATAAAACATGTAGATATCATCAATAATGTGGCATGGAACATTAGAAATTATCGATACGTCGGAGACGTATCAAGTACATCGGCTGGCACAAACATGGTGTTCATCCTTCCATCAGAGTTTCGTGCCCCAGGAACTGAAGAAGTGTCGATAGCACAGTTTGACTGCGGTCCACAGCCAGTCATCTTTGAAAAGCCACGAGAGAAGGGCTACAAACACATGAAGGCACTGTACTTAAAAGGTTATATCAACGGGCAGCCCGTCGGCAGGATGTTGGTTGAGATGGGAGCGGCGGTCAATATAATGCCATATTCCATGCTACGGCGTTTGGGACGCTCCAGTGCCGATCTGATCAAGACCAACGTCACACTAAACAACTTCAACGGCCAAGCATCAGGGACGCAAGGTGTCCTGAACGTGGATCTAACCGTAGGCCGAAAGACGATCCCAACAACATTCTTCATCGTCGACAGCAAGAGCACCTACGCTGTCCTGCTAGGAAGGGATTGGATTCACGCCAACTGCTGCATTCCCTCTACAATGCACCAATGCCTGATACAATGGGATGGAGACGACGTGGAAGTCGTGCATGCAGATGACTCGATTGAGGTCTCAATAGCCGGCATGAACATTTGGGTCTCGGAAGACCAAGAGCCGCTCTCCGGAATCAGTTTGGACGGCCGTGATCGCATCGAGGTGACAAAAACGGGGTGAGGCTGGTCTTATCCACCGGCCTGATAGAGTAGCAAGAGCAACATCCATCGACATACGTGGCAAGGCCGATCCCTGCGATCGGCCCCAAAAAATAAAAAGCAAGGATCTCACTTCAAACATGTCACGTAGTCGTGGTACGAAGACTCCCTCCTGTAAGGGAGCACATACAAGTTGTAAGCCTTCATCGAGCAATTCAATCAACATGGAGGCCGATTCTAGCAATCGGCCAAAATTATCCTCGTCATACGTTCTGCCTGTGTTCAACGTCGACTTAACAGGCGACGGAAAGCTAGGGTATGGGTTTACGTCAGCTGATGAGCTAGAAGAGATTGACATTGGTCCTGGGGATAAGCCACGACCTACATTTATCAGCAAAAAGTTGGATCCGCATCTGAGGGGCCTGATGATAGCTTTGTTGAAAGAATACCCAGACTGTTTTGCCTGGGATTATACAGAGATGCCCGGGTTGGACAGGAGCATCATTGAGCATCGGCTCCCTCTTAAGAAAGGATTTCGGCCGTTCCAGCAGCGAGCACGGCAGATGAAGGCCGAAATTCTAGAAGAAGTCAAGAAGGAGATTGAGAAAATGTTGAGCGCCGGGTTCATCAGGCCATGCAGGTATGCTGAGTGGATATCGGGCATCGTACCTGTAGAGAAGAAGGACGGCCGATGGCGCGTCGCCATAGATTTCCGCGATCTCAACAGAGCCACTCCGAAGGATGAGTAACCTATGCCGGTAGCTGAGACTTTGATCAATGCAGCGGCTGGTCATAAGGTTTTAAGCTTCATGGATGGCAATGCCGGTTATAACCAGATTTTCATGGCTCCCGAAGATATACACAAGACTGCCTTCAGAGTACCGGGTTCGGTGGGCTTGTTCGAGTATGTGGTCATGACATTTGGGCTGAAGAATGCCGGTGCAACGTACCAACGAGCTATGAATTACATCTTTCATGATCTGATCGGCAAGCTGGTGGAGATCTACATTGATGACGTGGTGGTCAAGTCTGTCTCAGTGGAGGGACACCTGGAGGATTTGCGACGCATCCTGGACCGAACTAGAAAGTTCGGACTAAGAATGAATCCAAAGAAGTGTGCCTTTGGTGTGACGGCCGGTCAATTCCTGGGCTTCCGAGTTCACAAGCGTGGGATTGACATCGGCCTAAAAAGTCAAGAGGCAGTACGAACAATGAAGCCACCTACCACAAAAAAGGAGCTCCAAAGTCTCATCGGCAAGATCAAGTCACCCACTGACGTGTGGGGCCATCTAGCAGTAGATACCACTAGGTTGGGCCATTTCCGGTAATTTTATGTGGATTAGGGGCCAGCAGGTAAAATGGAACCCTCATTCTCTGTTTTTACTAATTTTAATAAATCAGAAATTCTGCCTCCTCCGCCTGTCCGCTTCTTGACGGTTCCACTCCTCCTCCCACTCATTTCTCTCCGCTTCTTGCCGGTTCCTCTCCCACTAGACGAAAAACCCTCCTCCGCGCCAAGACGCTTCTGCCTCGCCGCTTCTGCCTCCTCCGCGCCATGGACGCTTCTTCTTCCTCTTCCTCTGTTCCGCAACCGCTTCTGCCTCCTCCGCCGTCAGCCATGGAGGCCTTTACTCAGATCAGGACCTTCACCGTCCATGGCGGCAAGGAGATCGAGGTTGTCTACACAAACGAGGAGAAGACGATGAGCAGGTACCTGAAGATGTACGCGTAGTGGTATGCGGAAGAAAAGGAGAACAAATTTGTAGGATTGGATCTCGAGTACACTCCGGAGGACCCCAACCACGAACTAGAGAACTTCCTCGCCGTCGTTCAACTGTCCATGTGGAACCACATCATCGTCTGCCACTATTCCTGGTTTGTAGAGCTTAATCTTGCTCTGATTTAGTTAATCTTGCTCCGATTTAGTTAATCTTGCTCTGATTTAGTTAATCTTGCTCAGATTTTAGTTAATCGCTAGTGCATGATGAACCAAGTCACCCTCGAGTGCTCTGTTTTAGTTAATCTTGATCTGTTTTAGTTAATCTCGAGTGCTCTGTTTTCTCTGTTTGAGAGAAAATTGCAACTCACATGCACCATAATTCGCAAGGCAGTTTCAAGAATATGGGATTGTGCATTTTATTGAAAGAAAATTGTGGAGAGGGGATTATCCATAATTCTTGTGTTAATGAACCATGTATTTAGCTATATGATGTTGAATTGTGAATTTAGTTTCAGACCGAGTCATATTTCTGTGTTTTCTAACTGGGAATTCATGCAACATCAAGTTACAAATTGGTTCATTTGGGCTAGGTGCAACAAATTAAACTACAAACCGTGCTAGCTGCAATACTAGTTTTGTTTCTGTGTTTTATGTAACAAAAGCCACAAAGCATGGTGTCCTGATCTTGCAGATTGAATCTATCCATATGCTCATCTAGCATGTACTGGATTTCATTATACCAAATTAATTATCACAAAGAAAATTTCCGGTGTCCTGATCTTGCATTTAATAGACTTTAGTTAGTTTCAAAATTATATGATGCAAAATGATATTTCAATGACTAAAAAATTGCACTTACACATTTCATAAAAGTGTTGGTCATGCATTCTTTTTTTAGTACCAAATGGATTATGACTAGATAATTTTCAGACTCTTGATCATGCACTTACTAAACTTATGTCAATTTTATTCAAGTTATGAGATTGCATAGACTAAATATTCGTATTCCCAAATTTTATTCAAGTGTTGATCTCGCAAGTACTAAATTTTTGCATCAAATTGAATCTATCCATATGCTTATCTAGCATCTACTGGATTTCATTATACCAAATTAATTATCACAAGCAAATTTCCGGAGTCTTGATCTTGCATTTAATAGACTTTTGTTAGTTTCAAAATTATATGATGCAAAATGAAATTTCAATGACTAAACAATTGCACTTACACATTTCATAAAAGTGTTGTTCATGCATCCTATTAGTACCAAATGAATTATGACTAGATAATTTTCTGACTATTGATCATGAACTTACTAAACTTATGTAGTTTGAAATTTTATATTCAAGCTATGAGATTGCATAGACTAGCTTTGTAGTCCCAAATTTTATTCAAGTGTTGGTCTCGCAAGTATTAAATTTTTGCTTTCAGGACCAACGAGGAATGTTCGGCGCTGCGCTCATTCCTTCAAAAACAAGGAATTGTGTTCTGCACCGTTGACAAGAGAGTAGATTTTCAAAAGTTATATTTCGAGAAGATTATAATTCCTAGGGAGAACTGGATCGATATCCAGGAATTGGTCCATGATACGTCCCAAACGTATCTATAATTTCTTATGTTCCATGCTACTTTTATGATGATACTCACATGTTTTATACACATTATATGTCATATTTATGCATTTTCCGGCACTAACCTATTGACGAGATGCCGAAGAGCCAGTTGTTGTTTTCTGTTGTTTTTGGTTTCAGAAATCCTAGTAAGGAAATATTCTCGGAATTGGACGAAATCAACGCCCAGGGGCCTATTTTTCCACGAAGCTTCCAGAAGACCGGAGGGGAGACGAAGTGGGGCCACGGGGCGCCGCCGGACTAGGGCGGCGCGGCCTAGAGGGGGCCCGCGCGGCCCTAGCGTGTGGGGCCCCCGTGACTCTCCCGACTCCGCCCTTCCGCCTACTTAAAGCCTCCGTCGCGAAACCCCCGGCACCGAGAGCCACGATACGGAAAACCTTACCGAGACGCCGCCGCCGCCAATCCCATCTCGGGGGATTCAGGAGATCGCCTCCGGCACCCTGCCGGAGAGGGGAATCATCTCCCGGAGGTCTCTTCATCGCCATGATCGCCTCCGGATCGATGTGTGAGTAGTTCACCCCTGGACTATGGGTCCATAGCAGTAGCTAGATGGTCGTCTTCTCCCCATTGTGCTATCATGTTAGATCTTGTGAGCTGCCTATCATGATCAAGATCATCTATTTGTAATCCTTCATGTTGTGTTTGTTGGGATCCGATGAATATTGAATACTATGTCAAGTTGATTATCAATCTATCATATATGTTATTTATGTTCTTGCATGCTCTCCGTTGCTAGTAGAGGCTCGGCCAAGTTGATACTTGTGACTCCAAGAGGGAGTATTTATGCTCGATAGTGGGTTCATGCCTCCATTAAATCTGGGACAGTGACATAAAGTTCTAAGGTTGTGGATGTGATGTTGCTACTAGGGATAAAACATCGATGCTTTGTCTAAGGATATTTGTGTTGATTACGCGCCATACTTAATGCAATTGTCTGTTGTTTACAACTTAATACTGGAGGGGGTTCGGATGATAACCTGAAGGTGGACTTTTTAGGCATAGATGCATGCTGGATAGCGGTCTATGTACTTTGTCGTAATGCCTTGATTAAATCTCATAGTACTCATCATGATATATGTATGTGCATTGTTATGCCTTCTTTATTTGTCAATTGCCCAACTGTAATTTGTTCACCCAACATCTGCTATCTTATGGGAGAGACACCGCTAGTGAACTGTGGACCCCGGTCCTATTCTTTACATCTGAAATACAATCTGCTACAATTGCTCTTTACTGTTCTTCGCAAACAAACATCATCATCCACACTATACATCTAATCCTTTGTTTACAGCAAGCCGGTGAGATTGACAACCTCGCTGTTACGTTGGGGCAAAGTTCTCTGATTGTGTTGTGCAGGTTCCACGTTGGCGCCGGAATCCCTGGTGTTGCGCCGCACTACACTCCGCCGCCATCAACCTTCAACGTGCTTCTTGGCTCCTCCTGGTTCGATAAACCTTGGTTTCTTTCTGAGGGAAAACTTGCTGCTGTGCGCATCTTACCTTCCTCTTGGGGTTCCCAACGGACGTGTTAATTACGCGCAATCAAGCTCTTTTTCTGGCGCCGTTGCCGGGGAGATCAAGACACGCTGCAAGGGGAGTCTCCACTTCCAATCTCTTTACTTTGTTTTTGTCTTGCTTTGTTTTACTTTATTTTATTTACTACTTTGTTTGCTGCATTATATCAAAACACAAAAAAAATTAGTTGCTAGTTTTACTTTATTTACTGTCTTGTTCTCTATATCAAAAACACAAAAAAATTAGTTACTTGCATTTACTTTATTTACTTTTTGTTTATTTCATCATGTTTCCTCCTAAGTACACTATAAAAGACATACCGGTAGGACGTGGGTCTATCATTGGGAGAGATAATATAGAAGATTTTTTCACTCATGTTAGTACAACTGAAGATTTTGAAGATAGACACTTGGTAGAACTTGCTCCTACTTATGAAATTGCTGTTGCTTCTTTAGTACACATGTTGGAAACTAAATTTGTTAATCTCAATCCTATAATTCAACATATGTTTCTTACACTTGGTGATATGGAAGAAGGAGAAAAGAAAGATTTTGTTTTAGAAACCCTTCTCAAAGAATTTGGTGGTGTAGCAAGAGAGGCTAGAAAGGTCTTTACTAAATATAAGATGCTTGGCTCTTATACCAACTTTGCTAGTACCCTTGAAAAGATGGATATGGATAGAATAAGGTACACTAATAATATTAATGATGGTGGGGAGATTAAGACAACAATACCTTGTAAGCTCCTAGGAATGCATGAAGCTCTAGAAAATAACTATGGTTGGCTTGTTCCCGAAAATTTGTTTGATGAGGATAGCAAGCCTAAGTATAATGAAAAAGGAGCCTCTGAAACTTACATAGATAAGATAAAATGCATAGTTGAGAAAGCCCCAAACCCACCTGTTGATGCTTCATCTCTTGATAATACTTGATACACACTTTCTGCGCCTAGCTGAAAGGCGTTAAAGAAAAGCGCTTATGGGAGACAACCCATTATTTTTACTTCTGCACTTTATTTTATATTTGAGTCTTGGAAGTTGTTTACTACTGTAGAAACCTCTCCTTATCTTTATTTTTTTGCATTGTTGTGCCAAGTAAAGTCTTTGATAGTAAAGCCAATACTAGATTTGGATTACTGCGCAGAAACAGATTTCTTGCTGTCACGAATTTCGACCTGCCTCTCTGTAGGTAACTCAGAAAAATCTGCCAATTTACGTGCGTGATCCTCAGATATGTACGCAACTTTCATTAAATTTGGGCATTTTCATCTGAGCAAGTCTGGTGCCACTTTAAAATTCGTCTTTACGAACTGTTCTGTTTTGACAGATTCTGCCTTTTATTTCGCATTGCCTGTTTTGCTATGTTAGATGGATTTCTTTGTTCCATTAACTTTCAGTAGCTTTGTGCAATGTCCAGAAGTGTTAAGAATGATTATGTAACCTCTGAATATATGAATTATGCACTGACCCTCTAATGAGTTTGTTTCGAGTTTGGTGTGGAGGAAGTTTTCAAGGGTCAAGAGAGGAGGATGATAAAATATGATCAAGGAGAGTGAAAAGTCAAAGCTTGGGGATGCCCCGTGGTTCATCCCTGCATATTTTAAGAAGACTCAAGCGTCTAAGCTTGGGGATGCCCAAGGCATCCCTTCTTCATCGACAACTTATCAGGTTCCTCTAGTGAAACTATATTTTTATTCCGTCACATCTTATGTGCTTTACTTGGAGCGTCTGTTTGTTTTTATTTTTGTTTTTGTTTGAATAAAATCAGATCCTAGCATTCTTTGTGTGGAAGAGAGACACGCTCCGCTGTTTCGTATGAACACATATGTTCTTAGCTTCATCTTTAATGTTCATTGCGAAATTTGAACTACTTCATTCATTGATATATGATTGGAAACGGAAAATGCCGCATGTGGTAAATGGTTTATTGTCTTGAATAATGTGATACTTGGCAATTGTTGTGCTCATATAGATCTTGTTTAAGCTCTTGCATCATGTACCTTGTACTCATTAATGAATAATTACATAGAGCTTGTTAAAATTTGGTTTGCATGATTGATTTCTAGAGTCTAGATATTTTCTGGTTGAGGTGTTTGAACAACAAGGAGACAATGTAAAGTCTTATAATAGTTACAATAAGTTCATATGTGAGCTTTGGTGCACCTTTTATACTTGAGTTTGCTTCAAACAACCTTGCTAGCCTAGCCTTGTATTGAGAGGAATTCTTCTCGTGCATCCAAATCCTTGAGCCAATAACCATGCCATTTGTGTCCACCATACCTACCTACCACATGGTATTTCTCCGCCATTCCAAAGTACATTACTTGAGTGCTACCTTTAAAATTTCTGTTCTTTACCTTTGCAATATATAGCTCATGGGACAAAATAGCTTAAAAACTATCGTGGTGAAGAATATGTACTTATGTGTCTTATTTCTTAGTAAGTTGCTTGTTGAGCGGTAACCATGTTTTCTGGGGACGCCATCAACTTTTACCTTTGTTGAATATCATGTGAGTTGCTATGCATGTTCGTCTTGTCTGAAGTAAGGGCGATTTTCATGATCAAATGGTTTGAGTATGCATAATGTTAGAGAAGAACATTGGGCCGCTAACTAAATTCATGATTCATGGTGGAAGTTTCAGTTTGGACATCTAATCCTCAATCTCTTATGAGAATAATAACTGTTGTTGAATGCTTATGCATTAAAGAGGAGTCCATTATCTGTTGTCTATGTTGTCCCGGTATGGATGTCTAAGTTGAGAATAATCAAAAGCGAGAAATCCAATGCGAGCTTTCTCCTTAGACCTTTGTACAGGCGGCATAGAGGTACCCCTTTGTGACACTTGGTTCAAACATATGCTATGCAATGATAATCCGTGTTAATCCAAGCTAATTAGGACAAGGTGCGAGCACTATTAGTATACTATGCATGAGGCTTGCAACTTATAAGATATCTTATACATAACTCATATGCTTTATTACTACCGTTGACAAAATTGTTTCTTGTTTTCAAAATGAAAAGCTCTAGCACAAAAATAGTAATCCATGCTTCCCTCTGCGAAGGGCCTATCACTTTGCCTATTCTTTCTATGCCAGAAGCAAACACTTGTGTCAACTGTGTGCATTGATTCTTACATGTTTACCTATTGCACTTGTTATATTACTTTGTGTTGACAATTATCCATGAGATAAACATGTTGAAGTTGAAAGCAACCGCTGAAACTTTATCTTCCTTTATGTTGCTTCAATACCTTTATGATGATACTCACATGTTTTATACACATTATATGTCATATTTATGCATTTTCCGGCACTAACCTATTGAAGAGATGCCGAAGAGCCGATTCTGTTGTTTTCGCTATTTTTGGTTTCAGAAATCCTAGTAAGGAAATATTCTCGGAATTGGACAAAATCAATGCCCAGGGGCCTATTTTTCCACGAAGCTTCCGGAAGACCGGAGGGGAGACGAAGTGGGGCCACAGGGCGCCGCCACATTAGGGCGGCGCGGCCTAGAGGGGGCCCGCGCGGCCCTAGCGTGTGGGGCCCCCGTGACTCTCCCGACTCCGCCCTTCCGCCTACTTAAAGCCTCCGTCGCGAAACCCCCAGTACCGAGAGCCACGATACGGTAAACCTTACTGAGACGACGCCGCCGCCAATCCCATCTCGGGGGATTCAGGAGATCGCCTCCGGCACCCTGCCGGAGAGGGGAATCATCTCCCGGAGGTCTCTTCATCGCCATGATCGCCTCCGGATTGATGTGTGAGTAGTTCACCCCTGGACTATGGGTCCATAGCAGTAGCTAGATGGTCGTCTTCTCCCCATTGTGCTATCATGTTAGATCTTGTGAGCGGCCTATCATGATCAAGATCATCTATTTGTAATCCTTCATGTTGTGTTTGTTGGGATCCGATGAATATTGAATACTATGTCAAGTTGATTATCAATCTATCATATATGTTATTTATGTTCTTGCATGCTCTCCGTTGCTAGTAGAGGCTCTGGCCAAGTTGATACTTGTGACTCCAAGAGGGAGTATTTATGCTCGATAGTGGGTTCATGCCTCCATTAAATCTGGGACGAGTGACGGAAAGTTCTAAGGTTGTGGATGTGTCTGTTGCTACTAGGGATAAAACATCGATGCTTTGTCTAAGGATATTTGTGTTGATTACATTACGCACCATACTTAATGCAATTGTCCGTTGTTTACAACTTAATACTCGGAGGGGGTTAGGATGATAACCTCGAAGGTGGACTTTTTAGGCATAGATGCATGCTCGGATAGCGGTCTATGTACTTTGTCGTAATGCCCTGATTAAATCTCATAGTACTCATCATGATATATGTATGTGCATTGTTATGCCTTCTTTATTTGTCAATTGCCCAACTGTAATTTGTTCACCCAACATCTACTATCTTATGGGAGAGACACCGCTAGTGAACTATGGACCCCGGTCCTATTCTTTACATCTGAAATACAATCTGCTGCAATTGTTCTTTACTGTTCTTCGCAAACAAACATCATCATCCACACTATACATCTAATCCTTTGTTTACAGCAAGCCGGTGAGATTGACAACCTCGCTGTTGCGTTGGGGCAAAGTTCTGTGATTGTGTTGTGCGGGTTCCACGTTGGCGCCGGAATCCCCGGTGTTGCGCCGCACTACACTCCGCCGCCATCAACCTTCAACGTGCTTCTTGGCTCCTCCTGGTTCGATAAACCTTGGTTTCTTTCTGAGGGAAAACTTGCTGCTGTGCGCATCATACCTTCCTCTTGGGGTTCCCAACGGACGTGTTAATTACGCGCAATCAGTCCACGTCAAAGGTCTCAACGACAGAGGATATTTAATGAGGGATGGAACGGCTAGTCTTGCAACTAGCATCATCGACGAGTCGTACAACCAGATAAAGAACAAATTCCCTCCAGAGAGGCACGATTACCGGGAAGAGCGGCCGTTGTCTGATTTAAACCTAGAGTATGCAGCTAAAGATGCTTACGTGAGCAACCAGCTCTACGTTAAGATATGGTTCTTCCTGCGTTACCTTGTGTTTTGCCCCGGTTGCAAGAAGGAAGACACGCTGAGGGGACATCTGTGTGACAAATGCAATGCAGCAGAGATCGAAGCTGAACGTGCACAGAAAAATGTTGCAGCTAAAATAGCAAGGTTAAAGGCTGAACTTGCAAGCGTGCAGGCTGAACTAGCAAGCTTGAAGGCACCAGCTTCCAGCGACAACACCCAGCAGGCAAGTCCCCCTCATGGCAAGCGGAGGAAGATGAATGATGAGCAGTGGCTGGAGAGTAGTGATGCGCCGAAGAGTAGTGATTATTGGCAGAACCTGAAGTCGTCGACTGGTGATGAGCAGGAGAGTGATGATCCGTGGACGACGGAGATGAGTGATCAGCAGAGCCCGAAGAGTGATGATCCGTGGCTGACAAAGCCAGGCAATTACTGACGACTTCTCCAAGATCCATGCCTAGTTAATTATTTGTATTTGCTTGTCAAGAAACTTTGCTTCTATCGTCTGTTTGTTTTATGAAGCATCTATTGCTTATGGTTTGTAAAAAGTACTTTTTAGTTTGAAACCAGAACCTCCTTATTGTAATAAGTACCTAGTTATTTGTTTTATGAAGCATCTATTGCTTCTGGTTTGTAAAAAGTACTTTTTAATTAGTTGAAACCCCAGAACCTCCTTCCGGTATGGGGTGCTTCCCCGAAATGCGCAGACGACACTTCGGAAAGGTTACGCGAGGTATAGGGGGAACTCCCGCCTGGCGTCACCTGTGGGAATAATCTTGACGTTGCATGTGCCAAAAACTTTCGAATACATGTACCTATGGTATAAACAAACTCAAATGAAGCAAAAAGTAGAATGTTCCACCCCCGTTGGGATCGAGTCAATGGGCTAGACCGCGCGGGGACAACAGATTCACGTTTGGCGTGATCCCGCTACTCCCGAGTGTCGAAATCCCCCCAAACTTATTTGTGCACCTATATGCTAAGCATAAAAATGTTTTGGTATGTTGCAAGGTCCAGCATTTGACACCCCGGGGTATGGGGTGCTTCCCGGAAATGCGTAGACGACACTTCGGAAGGTTCTGGCGAGGTATAGGGGGAACTCCCGCGTAGCGTCACCCTGTGGGAATCTTGACGCTGCATGTGCCAAAAACTTGCCACTACATGTTCCTATGGTATAAAAAAACTCAAATGAAGCAAAAAGTAGAATGGTCCACCCCCGTTGGGATCGAGTCAATGGGCTAGACCGCGCGGGGACAACAGATTCACGTTTGGCCCCGTTTTGGGCAGATGGCAAAGTGAACGAAGTCAAAATACCACACGGAGCCGCGTGGCGTCATTTTATGTGTCCTAGTAACCACTTCAAAAGACGGAATGGGGATACGGCAATTATCTTGAAAAACCCTTCACGAATAGGGCTATCACGTCCGGAGTTCTATGGCTTTTAGGGGAAATGAGTAGGAAACGGCCCGTTTCACCACATAGTTTGTCGGAACGAGGCCATATTTGGCACGTGCGTGGGCCTTACGATGGGAAGCAAGGCCCCGGTCGCGGATTTCCAATCCGAACCACTGGCGATGGTTTTTCAATTTTCGGGGTGCCGGAAGGGCTTTTTTTGTGAAGGAGCTACATGGTGCGCATTTTAGTATTGCGCAAGACCTCCGCGCAGCGGTAGGATACCTCCTACACATCACCTATCACATGCCATATGCGCGCGGTAGCCATCTGGGAATCCCTCCCGCTTCCTGCGGTTTCCCGCCGAATCCGCTGTAAAACTGACCGGATTTGAACTGGGGCCACACATTCCTTCGCTCAATAAATGGAGGGAAAAATGTTTTTAGCTCTAGGACGCGTCATTTTATGTGCTAAATGTTTTCCATTTCGCACGTTGGCGGACGGGTGCACATGCGCGCCCGGTACGGCCATACCGCATGTCCCGGCGGCCTCGTTTTGCGCAGTTGGCAAAGTAAACGGAGCCAAAAAAATCGAGCGGAGCCGCGTGGCATCATTTTATGTGTCCTAGTAACCACTTCAAAAGACGGAATTGGGATACGGCAATTATCTTGAAAAACCCTTCACGAATAAGGCTATCACGTCCGGAGTTCTATGGCTTTTAGGGGAAACGAGTAGGAAACGGCCCGTTTCACCACATAGTTTGTCGGAACGAGGCCATATTTGGCACGTGCGTGGGCCTTAGGATGGGAAGAAAGGCCCCGGTCGCGGATTTCCAATCCGAACCACGGGCGACGGTTTTTCCATTTTCGGGGTGCCGGAAGGGCTTTTTTTGTGAAGGAGATACATGGTGCGCATTTTAGTATTGCGCGAGACCTCCGCGCAGCGGTAGGGTACCTCCTACGCACCATCTATCACATGCCATATGCGCGCGGTAGCCATCTGGGAATCCCTCCCGCTTCCTGCGGTGTCCCGCCGATTCCGCCGGAAACTGACCGGATTTGAACATGGGCCACACTTTCCTTCGCTCAATAAATGGAGGGAAAAATGTTTTTAGGTCTAGGACGCGTCATTTTATGTGCTAAATGTTTTCTGTTTCGCGCGTTGGCGGACGGGTGCACGCGCGCGCCCGGTACGGCCATACCGCATGTCCCGGCGGCCCCGTTTTGCACAGTTGGCAAAGTAAACGGAGCCAAAAAGGCAAGCGAAGCCGCGTGGCATCATTTTATGTGTCCTACTAACCACTTCAAAAGGCGGAATTGGGATACGACAATTATCTTGAAAAACCCTTCACGAATAGGGCTATGATGTCCGGAGTTCTATGGCTTTTAGGGGAAATGAGTAGGAAACGGTCCGTTTCACCACATAGTTTGTCGGAACGAGGCCATATTTGGCACGTGCGTGGGCCTTAGGATGGTAAGCAAGGCCCCGGGCCCGGATTTCCAATCCGAACCACGGGCGACGGTTTTTCCATTTTTCGGGGTGCCGGAAGGGCTTTTTTTGATAAGGAGCTAGCTACATGGTGCGCATTTTAGTATTGCGCGAGACCTACGCACAGCGGTATGATACCTCCTACGCACCACCTATCACATGCCATATGCGCGCGGTAGCCATCTGGGAATCCCTCCCGCTTCCTGCGGTGTCCTGCCGAATCCGCTGGAAACTGGCCGGATTTGAACTGGGGCCACACTTCCCTTCGCTCAATATATAAATGGAGGGAAAAGTGTTTTTAGGTATAGGACGCGTCATTTTATGTGCTAAATGTTTTCCGTTTCGCGCGTTGGCGGACGGGTGCACGCACGCGCCCGGTACGGCCATACCCCATGTCCCGGCGGCCCCGTTTTGCACAGTTGGCAAAGTAAACCGAGCCAAAAAGTCGAGCGAAGCCGCGTGGCGTCATTTTATGTGTCCTAGTAACCACTGCAAAAGATGGAATTGGGATACGGCAATTATCTTGAAAAACCCTTCACGAATAGGGCTATCACGTCCGGAGTTCTATGGCTTTGAGGGGAAATGAGTAGGAAACGGCCCGTTTCACCACATAGTTTGTCGGAACGAGGCCATATTTGGCACGTGCGTCGGCCTTAGGATGGGAAGCAAGGCCCCGGTCGCGGATTTCCAATCCGAACTACGTGCGATGGTTTTTCCATTTTCGGGGTGCCGGATGGGCTTTTTTGTGAAGGAGCTAGCTACATGGTGCACATTTTAGTATTGCGCGAGACCTCCGCGCAGCGGTAGGATACCTCCTACGCACCACCTATCACATGTCATATGCGCGCGGTAGCCATCTGGGAATCCCTCCCGCTTCCCGCAGTGTCCCGCCGAATCCGCTGGAAACTGACCGGATTTGAACTGGGGCCACACTTTCCTTCGCTCAATATATAAATGGAGGGGAAAATGTTTTTATGTATAGGACGCATCATTTTATGTGCTAAATGTTTTCCGTTTCGCGCGTTGGCGGACGGGTGCACGCGCGCACCTAGTACGGCCATACCGCATGTCCCGGCGGCCCCGTTTTGCACAGTTGGCAAAGTAAACGGAGCCAAAAAGTCGAGCGAAGCCGCGTGGCGTCATTTTATGTGTCCTAGTAACCACTGCAAAAGTTGGAATAGGGATACGGCAATTATCTTGAAAAACCCTTCATGAATAGGGCTATCACGTCCGGAGTTCTATGGCTTTTAGGGGAAATGAGTAGGAAACGGCCCGTTTCACCACATAGTTTGTCGGAACGAGGCCATATTTGGCACGTGCGTGGGCCTTAGGATGGGAAGCAAGGCCCCGGTGTCGTGGATTTCCAATCCGAACCACGGGTGATGGTTTTTCCATTTTCGGGGTGCCGGAAGGGCTTTTTTTGTGAAGGAGCTAGCTACATGGTGCGCATTTTAGTATTGCGCGAGACCTCCGCGCAGCGGTAGGATACCTCCTACGCACCACCTATCACATGCCATATGCGCGTGGTAGCCATCTGGGAATCCCTCCCGCTTCCTGCGGTGTCCCGCCGAATCCGATGGAAACTGACCAGATTTGAACTGGGGCCACACTTTCCTTCGCTCAATATATAAATGGAGGGAAAAATGTTTTTAGGTATAGGACGCGTCATTTTATGTGCTAAATGTTTTCCGTTTCGCGCGTTGGCGGACGGGTGCAGGCGCGCCCGGTACGGCCATACCGCATGTCCCGGCGGCCCCGTTTTGCGCAGTTGGCAAAGTTAACGGAGCCAAAAAGTCGAGTGGAGACGAAATTCTAGGAGAATCCTTCACGATCGAACTACCACGTTCGGAATCTTGATGTATATAGAATGGGATAAAGCTTGCATATGCCTTATGATAAGCATATAATTAGTGTGTGCAAGAGACATATATAATTTGACCTAATTAACCAAACATTTTCTGATTTTTTATATATAATTTATTTAGGATTCTAGGAGTTTCATATATCCCTATATTATTATCATTAAAGGAATGAAGGTGACACACGTTTAATTACATGATATTCTGTTTTTTAAAATATTTTAACCTACACCAAATTATATGCATTACTGCACATTTAATTATTATTGTTTTGCACAAAAAAGCCCCAAAAATTCCCTCCTACTTAAATAAATTGATAGAGCCAAAACCCTCCAAAACACCAAAACTCTCCCGCCCAGCTTCTCCCGCCAGCTCCAGCGAAATGTTTTGAATCCGCCCGCCACTAACCTAAGCTGGAAAGGAGGGCAAATGTCCGAAACGCCACTAGCCTAAGATGGAAAGGAGGGACATTTCAGTCAAATCCCGTACGAGCTCCCTCCATTCCCCAATTCCCCTCCCACTCCGGTGCGATACTGTCAACACCCGGATTTTTAAGTCTGGATGCCTATTATGTCATTCATCGCAATCCCAGGATAATGTTGTTGCGAGGCATAATAGTCGAATATCATAGTCAGCATTTATTACAAACCATATTGTCTTACAACTTGAATCACATGATCCATATTACACAAATAGTTGATCTATCGATCAACGAAACAACACAAGTTCATAGCGGAAGCGTAAAGATAAAGGGACTCTCTAGTCCACAGGCCAACGCTTGACGTCAGAAAACTCCTAGTTGTCGTAGGCGTCCTGCTGGTCATCTCCTTGGTAGTTCTGTTCATCTTCATACTCTGGCCATTTGAATAGCCAGGGACAAAGCCGTAAGTACTTTAAGTACTTGCAAACTAACACTAATGTAAGTGCTAACAATTTTAGTAAGGGGTGCTAAGCTCTAGTTTAATTTGCATCAAGCCAATTTTAGTTCACAAGTATTTAATAAAAGACTTAATCATGTGCTAACTAACTCAAGTGAGAACATTAGCGTCATTCCCACAACATTTGTTGTAATTCAACAAGTCACCAAGTCACCATTCATTTCACCAGCATTTTCAAAAAAAAATCTGACACCGGAAACTGTATGGCCTTTCCAACCGTCTGTAACCGTGGACACGGCTATTCGAATAGGTTTACACTCTGCAGAGGTTGCACACTTGTGCCACAACATTTGATTTCATCCGTCGGAATAACTCCGAATCATCGTAACACAGTACGCGGATCATCAACCGTAACCTTTCACTTACAAACTATAGTATGAGCACCTCTCCCCATGAGCTTGGCCTCCCAGTGAAAACCAACTGTTAACCTGGGAACTGCACAGGGCTTGGCCGTACAATTCACCTCAATTCACATCATTTCTCAACAACGGAGGCAGCCTCGGCATAACCCCTATGATGTGTGTTCAGAGGGAACCCATACTAAAGTGTATAAATTTCCATTTAAGCCCTACCCATAATCAGGTATTGTGGGGGTACTCAAAATTGGAAAGGTCGCATTCAAACCAATATCAGGTTTATATCAAAAATCACTATCTTCTCTTGTTCGCATTCAAGTTCAAATCATTCAATGGAATGTTTCACCATTCCAAGGTTTCAAATTCATCAAGTCATATGTTCCCATCTAGAGTAGTCAAGTTTTAGTATTTTAGCACTAGCACTAATCATGAGGGGTGCTATATTGCTTGGCTAGCTTGATACTAACTTTGCTACTCTAGTAATCTTACTCACTTAGACCAAGTTAACTTCCCAATAACTCTTGGAAATAAACAAGTAAAACTTGTATGGTAAAAACTTGGGATAGGCTTGTGTTAAGAAGATAAGAATCATGGTGCCTTTCCCCAAAGAGGCTTTGCACTTTGCAAGAGTATTAGCTTGCCTTGGTAGTTCTCAAGGTTCTCTTCTTCCTCCTCTTGGTAGAATCCTTCTTCCTCTTGGTATTCTCCGGTGCTAGCGTCTAAATTTGAATATGAGGTATAATCACTAAACAAGCTCAAGAGCTATACTAAGCTCATCATTACTTCACACAAACTATGTTAAGCACACACATAAAATAATTAGGTGCATTGGTTTTCTTTATTAAAGAAAAGTAATTTCCTCTCATTACATATGTAATTAATAATTTCCATTTAGTTCTTGAGAAAAATAATTTCCTCTCATTGAAATATTCTTAAGATTTAACTTCTCAAATAATCATACATGAATTCATATTGACCTAGGTCAACCATTCATTATCATCATTTGAGAAAATGATTTAAATGAGGTAGACCACCTCATACCATTTAATAATTCTACTAATGATTTAAATCTCCAAGTATTTCATCTAAGAGTGTTTGACCAGGGGTTCAAACATCACATGAATTCACTTGGGACAAGATTTAAATGGAGTAAAATACTTCATATGAATGGCATAATAGTTTTGGACAATATCAATTAAATAAACTAGCCATATTGTCCATTAATTAAACTAGGGCATGATCATGCAAAGTGACCACACCATTTTCTTGCAGAAACATTTATTATAAGTCAAATGTGAGCTATAGAAGTTGGAATTAAATCAATATCTACTTAGGTTGATTTTTAATAATTATTTGAATATGAAAAAGTCCCTGCCTTCTTATTTTTATCATTTTATTTCTACAACAGATCTTGAGGTGGGACCAGTGGTATGTTGTAGAACTTTTTATTAGCTTTCCAACAATATAAAGTTTGTCAAATTTGTCCAAGCCAAACAGATTCTATGAATTTTCAAAGTTGGGTCCAGTATTGAATTTAACAGGATTTTGGAAATTCGAATTTGAATGAAATGGGCCTGGCGGGAAACTAACTGGGCCGAAATGATTTAAACGGCGCAAGGCCAGCCCACCACGCGTCCACGCTCTCGTGGGCTGCCTGACAGGGGGCTCCACCCGTCAGTCGCTCATAACGCCCGAAACGGTATGAACTAACGTGGGGCGTTGGATTAAAACGCAGATCAACGGTTCACGCTCGTCGTCGTCGACGGCGAGAGAGGGGCTCGCCGGCGGCTTAGGTAGGGGGTCGGAGAGCTCACCGTGGCTCCAGCTAGGGTTGGCAGTGGGCTCGACGAAGGTGTAGACGACGGCGATGCAGCCTGTAGCAGTGGCGTCGCTCGAGGTGGCCTGGATCGACGGTGATTTTACCAGGGTTTCCGCGGCTCCGATCGCTCGATTGAGCTTGCTCCGGCGATGATTGAGGTAGCTAGCGGTGCGAGGCGAAGCGGTGGTGAGAGGTGGTCATGGTGGTGTGCTTGGTTTGGTCCGGGGAGTGCTCTATTTATAGGAGGGAGGGGGTGCTGCGGGGCAGTGAGCAGGTCGTCGTGGGCGCGGCGTCTCCGGCGAGCTAGAGGGCTAGGCGGTGACGCAGCGACGATCGGGAGGGTACGGTGAATCCACGAGCGTCCGCGGCGCGTTAATGCGAGACGTACGGTGGTCGGGGCCGTGCGCGTACTGTCGCGGCCGTGGCGGGCGGTCTTGTCCTCGCCGGCGACCGTAGGCGCTAGGTGGTGACGCGAGCATGTCCGGCGAGCTACGCGTGGCGAGGCAGGTACCAGGGCGCGCGGAGGTGGTCGGGGTACGGCGAACGCCGCGTGGCCGTGTCGCGCGCGTCCGTGCACGGGTGACGTCGCCATGCCGTTGGCGGCGTACCTGGAGCATACTGGGCGCGGCCGTGGCGGGTCGTGGCTTCGTCCTCTCGTTCAACGGCGGGTACAGGCGATCTCTGGAGATCGTGGGCGACGCGTTTGGCAAGGTGGCGAGGGCTGGAGAGGCAGGGAGAGAGGGGTGGTGCGTCGAGGTGGAACGGGGCCGGCATGGCCATGGCCAGCAATGTTCTGGTCGTGTCCATGTCGTCTCCACGCATGGGCTAGGTAGGGTGGGGTCCAGAGGTCAAGGCTAGGTCAAGTGGTGATCAAGAGATGGTCAGGTTTGATCAAAATTTGATAAGTGGTGATCTTGCCAAAGTTTCAAAGTTCTCTCTTTGCTTGATCATAACTTTTGATCCAAGATGAATTTGGTGTCATGCTTTTTACAAAAGTTGTTCACCTTGTTGTGTACTTGGATGACATGCAAAGAGTGGAATTTGTTTAGTTTAGAAATCTTGAAATATAGAGGCTCAAAGTGGTGACCAGAATGTAATTGTCAAAAATGACCATTATTCTATGTGAGCATATTTTGATTTTTGGATTTGATTTAAATGGTGTTTATTTGATTCCCAAAGTTGTAATAACTCTTTAATATCATATTACAAATAATGGTGAAGATCAAATGGGTCTAGGGTCAAAATTTGCAAAGATGGCATATGTCATATGTTAGGGTTTTTAGGGTTTTGTTCATATTTGATTTCTTTCTCTTTTTGATTTATTTGATTGGTGATCTTCACTTGATTACTTTAGGGTTTTAGAGTTCATCACAAAAACAATACAACAATCATCATGGCATATCACTCAAAATGCACAAGTCCTATGCAGGGTACTATATGCAATTTAAAAGTTTTTGTTAGTTCTAAATTTTGAATCTCTGGAATTCTTCTTCTCTCTTTTATTGAAATTTGGGATGTTACAAACCCTTCCCCCTTACAAAAGATCTCATCCCGAGATCTTAAAGAAAATTAGGTACTAAAGAGGTCTGGGTATTCTTTCTTCATGTCTTCCTCTCGCTCCCAAGTGGCTTCATCTTCGGTATGATTGCTCCACTGTATCTTCAGAAACTTGATGCTTCGGGTTCGGGTGGTTCTGTAAGCTTCCTCCAAGATGCGAATCGGCACTTCGCGGTACGTCAAGTCTTGATTGATATCCACCGAACGGCGATCGATGTTCTTGAACACTTCGGTCTTCTCGGGGACTTCAAGGCACTTCCGGAGGAGTGAGATGTGAAAAACGTCGTGCACAGCCGACATTTCTTCTGGCAGTTCCAGTTGATAAGATACTTCGCCTCGGCGACTTAGAACTTTGAAGGGTCCGACATATTGGGGTGCAAGCTTTCCATTCAGCTGAAATATCTGCATTCCTTTCAGGGGGGATACCTTGAGATAGACAAAATCTCCGATCTCGAAGGTCATCTCTCGGCGTCTCTTGTCGGCGTAACTCTTCTGTCTTGATTGCGCCGTCTTGAGGTATTCGCGGATCTTGTGCACCTTCTCTTCAGCTTCACGAAGAACATCAGGTCCAAAGACTTGACTTTCTCCGACTTCCGACCAATTCAGAGGGGTACGGCACTTCCTTCCGTACAGGGCTTCAAAGGGGGCCATTTGTAGGCTGGCTTGGTAGCTGTTGTTGTAAGAGAATTCTGCATAAGGCAAGCAGTCTTCCCACTTGGATCCATATTCCAGTACACATGCTCTTAGCATGTCCTCCAGTATCTGGTTGACTCTTTCAGTCTGTCCATCGGTCTGCGGGTGATAGGCGGTGCTGAAATTCAGTCGGGTTCCTAGTCCTTCATGCACTTTCTGCCAGAATCTTGAGGTGAATTGTGATCCTCTATCTGACACTATCGACTTCGGGGTTCCGTGCAGGGCGACTATTCTGGAGATGTACAGCTCCGCTAACTTCGGGCCCTGATAGGTGATCTTGACAGCGATGAAATGGGATACCTTGGTCAATCTATCGACAACCACCCATATTGAGTCATTTCCTTTGCTGGACTTGGGCAAACCTGTGATAAAGTCCATTCCTACAGAGTCCCATTTCCATTCTGGAATCTGTAGTGGTTGCAGTAGTCCTGCGGGTCGCTGATGTTCCGCCTTGACTCGTTGACAGATGTCACACTTGGCGATGTAGCTTCCGATCTTCCTCTTCATTCCATGCCACCAGAATTGTTCCTTCAGATCTTGATACATCTTGGTACCTCCGGGATGAATAGAGTATAAGGTGTCATGGGCTTCCTTCAGGATAACTTGCTTCAACTCTGAGTCTGACGGTACACACAGGCGTCCGTTGTACCAAAGAACTCCTTCTTCATCTATGGTGAATCCTGGTGCTTTTCTCGCGGCTATCTGGGTCTTGATTCCGTCAATGCTGGCATTTCCCTTCTGGGCTTCCTTGATCTGACCAATCAAGGTGGGTTGTAACTCCATGCTGGCTACGAATCCTTCGCTAACTAGCTCCATTCTAAACTGCTCAAACTCCTGGTATAGGCTAGGTTGTTCTTCTGCTATCATTGAGTTCAACTGACACGGCAGTCTACTCAGCGCATCCGCTACCACATTGGCCTTGCCGGGGTGGTAGTGAATTTCCATATCATAATCTTTGATCAACTCTAACCATCTTCTTTGCCTCATATTCAGCTCCTTCTGTGTGAAGATATACTTCAGGCTCTTGTGATCCGAATAGATCTCGCAGCGATTACCCATGAGGTAATGACGCCACACCTTCAGTGCTAAAACTACAGCTGCGAGCTCGAGGTCATGAGTTGGATAATTCTGCTCATGCTGCTTCAGTTGCCTAGACAGATAAGATATCACCTTGCCTTCTTGCATCAACACACATCCGAGACCAATCTTGGATGCATCACAGTAGACGTCAAATGGTTTGGTGATGTCCGGCATGATCAGAATTGGGGCTGAGGTCAGTCTAAGCTTGAGTTGTTGGAAACTCTCTTCACATTTGTCAGTCCATTCGAACTTCTTATCCTTCTTCAGCAATTGGGTCATTGGTCGAGCGATGCTTGAAAAGCCTTCTACAAATCTACGGTAATATCCGGCTAATCCAAGAAAAGCGCGGACTTCGGTCTGGGTGGTTGGGGCTTTCCATTCTGCAACAGTCTTGATCTTGGCGGGATCTACGGCAATTCCTCCTGCAGACAAGATATGTCCCAGGAATCCTACTTCCTTCAGCCAAAACTCACATTTGCTTAACTTAGCATACAACTGATGTTCCCAAAGTGTATCCAGGACACCTTCTAGGTGTTGCTCATGTTCTTCTTCAGACTTGGAGTAGATTAGGATGTCATCGATGAAAACGACAACAAACTTATCCATAAAGTTCATAAAGATCTTATTCATGAGATTCATGAAATAAGCGGGGGCATTGGTCAATCCAAATGACATGACATTGTACTCGTACAATCCATATCTGGTGGTAAAGGCAGTTTTGGGAATGTCCGATGCATGAATCTCCGATTGATGGTATCCAGTCCGAAGGTCAATCTTCGAGAATACTATGGCACCGGTCAGCTGGTCAAACAGGTCTTCTATCTTCGGCAAGGGGTATTTGTTCTTGATGGTGACATCGTTAAGCTTACGATAGTCCGTACATAAACGACTGGCACCGTCTTTCTTGTCCACAAACAAAACTGGGGATCTCCAAGGCGACGCACTTGGTCGAATCAGACCTTTGGCTAGCAGTTCATCCAGTTGCTTCTTCAGTTCCACTAGCTCTGCTGGGTTCATACTATAGGCTCTCTGGGCTATAGGTCCGGTTCCAAGGATTAAATCGATGATAAACTTGATATCCCGATCTGGGGGCATACCGGGTAGACCATCAGGAAACACATCAGGGTATCGACAGACGACCCTGATCTGATCCAAGGTTGGCTTGGCTACACTCTGGTTGCAGGTAAACTTTCTGGGCAGTCTTTCAGATACATGTTCTACTATGATACCGGTGCTACTGGTCATGGTGATGGCTTTCTTGGCACAGTCAATCATTCCATGATGTTTGGCCATCCAATCCATACCCAGCACTATTTCCAAACCTTTGGTTCCCAGAATAATCAGATTGGCATAGAAATCTACTTCATGTATTATGATGGGTACATTTTTGCAAAATTTTCTGGCTTTAGTGGTTGATCCGGGGATTTGAACTATCATAACATGTTTCAAACTGATAGGTTGAATTTTACTTGTGGATGCAAAGTCTTCGGTGACAAAAGAATGAGATGCTCCGGAATCAAACAACACTCTGGCAGGTACTGAGTTGACAGGAAACATACCCAGTACAACATCTGGTGCTTCCTGGGCTTCTTCGGCGTTCATGTGGAAGAGGCGGCCGTTGCGGTTATTGGGGTTGTTGGGGGCGAACTTCTTTCCGGTGGAGACGCGGCGTTGCTGCTGAGCAGGTGCAGCAGTGTTGCCAGCGAGCTTGGCGAGTCTCTTGGGGCACTCGTTGGAGTAGTGTACCACTACACCACACTCATAGCAAGTGATGGTGGTCTTGTCCTTGGTTGCGACAGGGATGGCGTTGCTCCCAGTCCTTGGAGCGGTGTTGGTGTTGTTGTTGTTGGTGTTGGGGGCTCGCATTGGGGCGCGGTTGAAGTTGTTGGTGTTGTTCTGGTAGTTGTGATTGTTGTTGGGGTGGCCTCCTGGCCTGTGGTTTCCTCCACTCCGGTTCTGAAAACCGGGGCGTGAAATCTGCATCTGAGGCTTGTTGTTTCTGGGGGCAAAACCTCCGCTTGAGCTGGGGCGATACTTTGGAGTATTGCTGGGCCCACTCTGGTGCATCATGCGGCGTTTGCGGTTCTCATTGGCTTGGTTCAACTTGCCTTCCATCTGAATGGCGAAGTCCACTAATGCTTCAAGGTCGGCGAAGGGGATGTTGACGAGAACAGTCTGCATCTCATCATGCAGCCCGTTCAGGAATCTCTCCTGCCTTTTCTCAGTGGTGTCGGTCTCATCGGGGGCGTACCTTGACAGTGTAAGGAACCTGTCGCGGTATTCTACCACCGTCATCCTTCCTTGCTTGAGTTCGCGGAACTCATCCCTCATCTTCTTGATAAGACCCGGGGGCACATGGTACTTGCTCAACTTGAGCTTGAAGTCTTCCCAAGTCATGACTTGACCTCCGTTCATGGCACGGGTGCTAGTCCACCAGGCTCGGGCTGGTCCGGCAAGGTAGTGGGTTGCAAACAGGACCTTCTCATTGGCTTCTACTCCGGCGACTTCCAAGTTGTTCTCCATAGTCTGGATCCAGTCGTCGGCATCGAGGGGTTCTTCAGTCTTGCTAAACACCGAAGGGTTGGTGTTCTGGAAGTTCTTGAGCTTAGATCCGGGATGATCATGATTCCCATGGCCTTGGTTAGCAAGGTTTTGCAGTGCGGCGATGTTGGCTTGACGTTCAGCTCTTTCAGTCTCCTTGTCAGCTAGCAAGGTTTGCAGCAGTTGCATCATGGCGTTGTCGCGATTGGGAGGGGCCATCTGAATATACAGAAGATTATAAGATAAGAGGGAAATTTCTATGGTTTATTTTGAGTGAGTTCAAAACTTGTAAAGCTTGAATGCTTTTGATGACAAACACAAACATTCCTTCATTCATTCAACATAACACATTACAATCTAACATACTAACACTTCCCATGGTTTTAAGAACCATTCTCATGCTACGATACAAGGGGCGGGATACAACTCACACCTACATCAGTGATCAAGTGCAACTACCCTCATCCTCAACGTCGATAGGAACGACGTCGTCAGGTCCAGGCTCCAGAAACGCGTAATCCTCCTCCTCAGTGAACTCGTCCTCCTCAAAGTCGTCATCGTCACTCAGGAAGGCTCCTCCTCCCTGAATGTTGATACCAGCCTCGTCATCCTCCATCTCTCTCAGCTGATCCTCCTGGGCCTTGGCAGTGGCCTCTAGTGATGCTATCTGGGCGCGAAGGCGCACAATAGTAGCATCCCTCTTGGCACGCTGCAGGCGAAGCTTGTTGCGGTCCTTGGACATCATCTTGATAGCATCGGCATGAGTGGCCAGTGCAAGGTGAGTCTAGTACAGCATGAAATCCAGATGCTCAGCATGGTGCCTCATCTCCGGGTGCGGCTGCAGCTCCATAGGCACTCCCATAGCATCACGCCTCACAAGATGTGCGAAGCGAGACGCAAGTAGGCGCACCATGTTCTGTCCACAGAGGCGCGCAAGTGCCTCCTGAAGGCCACGTGCGAGTCCATCGAGCCAGTTGCTCTCGCGGAAGGAGAAGAGGATCCTCTCCGAGGTGGGAGGCTCCATCTTGCCCCTTAAGTCGGCGGTGATGATCCACTCCAACTCTCCTCCTGCCTGGTCGTTCACCTGGATCCCGTGAAACTCAGGGTGCGGGCGTCCAAGGAAGTCCGAGACAGCGTCGAGGTCGTGCTCGAAGATCAAACTCCCTCCGTTACCAAGTTGATAAAACTTGGCGTTGATGGGTGCATTTGGCTCCATCTGAAAGCGAATTGGAGGAGTAAGTTAGAGAGTGAACAAGTGTGGCAAAATTTTAAGTAGATTCAAATAAGAAAAAGCATGATTCATCAAATTTCGAAAAAGACTTAAAGACAAGAGTATGAGTAAATTTTCATAAATACTCTCTTCATTTGGATTTCAAAGTTAGGTTTTTATGAACGCCCATTCTAACTAGGGTTTTCTAAGGTCAAACCTGGCTCTGATACCAACTTGTCAACACCCGGATTTTTAAGTCCGGATGCCTATTATGTCATTCATCGCAATCCCAGGATAATGTTGTTGCGAGGCATAATAGTCGAATATCATAGTCATCATTTATTACAAACCATATTGTCTTACAACTTGAATCACATGATCCATATTACACAAATAGTTGATCTATCGATCAACGAACAAACACAAGTTCATAGCGGAAGCGTAAAGATAAAGGGACTCTCTAGTCCACGAGGCCAACGCTTGACGTCGGAAAACTCCTAGTTGTCGTAGGCGTCCTGCTGGTCATCTCCTTGGTAGTTCTGTTCATCTTCATACTCTGGCCATTTGAATAGCCAGGGACAAAGCCGTAAGTACTTTAAGTACTTGCAAACTAACACTAATGTAAGTGCTAACAATTTTAGTAAGGGGTGCTAAGCTCTAGTTTAATTTGCATAAAGCCAATTTTAGTTCACAAGTATTTAATAAAAGACTTAATCATGTGCTAACTAACTCAAGTGGGAACATTAGTGTCATTCCCACAACATTTGTTGTAATTCAACAAGTCACCAAGTCACCATTCATTTCACCAACATTTTCAAAAAAAATCTGACACCGGAAACTGTATGGCCTTTCCAACCGTCCGTAACCGTGGACACGGCTATTCGAATAGGTTTACACTCTGCAGAGGTTGCACACTTGTGCCACAACATTTGATTTCATCCGTCGGAATAACTCCGAATCATCGTAACACAGTACGCGGATCATCAACCGTAACCTTTCACTTACAAACTCTAGTATGAGCACCTCTCCCCATGAGCTTGGCCTCCCAGTGAAAACCAACTATTAACCTGGGAACTACACAGGGCTTGGTCGTACAATTCACCTCAATTCACATCATTTCTCCTATGATGTGTGTTCAGAGGGAACCCATACTAAAGTGTATAAATTTCCAGTTAAGCCCTACCCATAATCAGGTATTGTGGGGGTACTCAAAATTGGAAAGGTATCGCATTCAAACCAAAATCAGGTTTATATCAAAAATCACTATCTTCTCTTGTTCACATTCAACTTCAAATCATTCAATGGAATGTTTCACCATTCCAAGGTTTCAAATTCATCAAGTCATATGTTCCCATCTAGAGTAGTCAAGTTTTAGTATTTTAGCACTAGCACTAATCATGAGGGGTGCTATATTGCTTGGCTAGCTTGAGACTAACTTTGCTACTCTAGTAATCTTACTCACTTAGACCAAGTTAACTTATCCCAATAACTCTTGGACATAAACAAGTAAAACTTGTATGGTAAAAACTTGGGATAGGCTTGTGTTAAGAAGATAAGAATCATGGTGCCTTGCCCCAAAGAGGCTTTGCACTTTGCAAGAGTATTAGCTTGCCTTGGTAGTTCTCAAGGTTCTCTTCTTCCTCCTCTTGGTAGAATCCTTCTTCCTCTTGGTATTCTCCGGTGCTAGCGTCTAAATTTAAATACGAGGTATAATCACTAAACAAGCTCAAGAGCTATACTAAGCTCATCATTACTTCACACAACCTATGTTAAGCACACACATAAAATAATTAGGTGCATTGGTTTTCTTTATTAAAGAAAAGTAATTTCCTCTCATTACATATGTAATTAATAATTTCCATTTAGTTCTTGAGAAAAATAATTTCCTCTCATTGAAATCTTCTTAAGATTTAACTTCTCAAATAATCATACATGAATTCATATTGACCTAAGTCAACCATTCATTATCATCATTTGAGAAAATGATTTAAATGAGGTAGACCACCTCATACCATTTAATAATTCTACTAATGATTTAAATCTCCAAGTATTTCATCTAAGAGTGTTTGACCAGGGGTTCAAACATCACATGAATTCACTTGGAACAAGATTTAAATGAAGTAAAATACTTCATATTAATGGCATAATAGTTTTGGACAATATCAATTAAATAAACTAGCCATATTGTCCATTAATTAAACTAGGGCATGATCATGCAAAGTGACCACACCATTTTCTTGCAGAAACATTTAGTATAAGTCAATTGTGAGCTATATAAGTTGGAATTAACTCAATATCTATTTTGGTTGATTTTTAATAATTATTTGAATATGAAAAAGTCCCTGCTTCTTCTTTTTATCATTTTATTTCTACAACAGATCTTGAGGTGGGACCAGTGGCATGTTGTAGAACTTTTTATTAGCTTTCCAACAATATAAAGTTTGTCAAATTTGGCCAAGCCAAACAGATTCTATGAATTTTCAAAGTTGGGTCCAGTATTGAATTTAACAGGATTTTGGAAATTCGAATTTGAATGAAATGGGCCTGGCGGGAAACTAACTGGGCCGAAATGATTTAAACGCCGCAAGGCCAGCCCACCACGCGTCCACGCACGCGTGGGATGCCTGACAGGGGGCTCCACCCGTCAGTCGCTCATAACGCCCGAAACGGTATGAACTAACGTGGGGCATTGGATTAAAACACAGATCAACGGTTCACGCTCATCGTCGTCGACGGCGAGAGAGGGGCTCGCCGGCGGCTCATGTAGGGGGTCGGAGAGCTCACTGTGGCTCCAGCTAGGGTTGGCAGTGGGCTCGACGAAGGTGTAGACGACGGCGATCTAGCCTGTAGCAGTGGCGTCGCTCGAGGTGGCCTGGATCGACGGCGATTTCACCAGGGCTTCCGCGGCTCCGATCACTCGATTGAGCTTGCTCCGGCGACGATTGAGGTAGCTAGCGGTGCGAGGCGAAGCGGTGGTGAGAGGTGGTCATGGTGGTGTGCTTGGTTTGGTCCGGGGAGTGCTCTATTTATAGGAGGGAGGGGGTGCTGCGGGGCAGTGAGCAGGTCGTCGTGGGCGCGGCGTCTCCGGCGAGCTAGAGGGCTAGGCGGTGACACAGCGACGATCGGGAGGGTACGGCGAATCCACGAGCGTCCGCGGCGCGTTAATGCGATGCGTACGGTGGTCGGGGCCGTGCGCGTACTGTCGCGGCCGTGGCGGGCGGTCTTGTCCTCTCCGGCGACCGTAGGCGCTAGGTGGTGACGCGAGCATGTCCGGCGAGCTACGCGTGGCGAGGCAGGTACCAGGGCGCGCGGAGGTGGTCGGGGTACGGCGAGGTACGGCGAACGCCGCGTGGCCGTGTCGCGCGCGTCCGTGCACGGGTGACGTCGCCATGCCGTTGGCGGCGTACCTGGAGCGTACTGGGCGCGGCCGTGGTGGGTCGTGGCGTCGTCCTCTCGTTCAACGGCGGGTACAGGCGATCTCTGGAGATCGTGGGCGACGCGTTTGGCAAGGTGGCGAGGGCTGGAGAGGCAGGGAGAGAGGGGTGGTGCGTCGAGGTGGAACGGGGCCGGCATGGCCATGGCCAGCCATGTTCTGGTCGTGTCCATGTCGTCTCCACGCATGGGCTAGGTAGGGTGGGGTCCAGAGGTCAAGGCTAGGTCAAGTGGTGATCAAGAGATGGCCAGGTTTGATCAAAATTTGATAAGTGGTGATCTTGCCAAAGTTTCAAAGTCATCTCTTTGCTTGATCATAACTTTTGATCCAAGATGAATTTGGTGTGATGCTTTTTACAAAAGTTGTTCACCTTGTTGTGTACTTGGATGACATGCAAAGAGTGGAATTTGTTTAGTTTAGAAATCTTGAAATATAGAGGCTCAAAGTGGTGACCAGAATGTAATTGTCAAAAATGACCATTATTCTATGTGAGCATATTTTGATTTTTGGATTTGATTTAAATGGTGTTTCTTTGATTCCCAAAGTTGTAATAACTCTTTAATATCATATTACAAATAATGGTGAAGATCAAATGGGTCTAGGGTCAAAATTTGCAAAGATGGCATATGCCATATGTTATGGTTTTTAGGGTTTTGTTCACATTTGATTTCTTTCTCTTTTTGATTTATTTGATTGGTGATCTTCACTTGATTACTTTAGGGTTTTAGAGTTCATCACATAAACAATAAAACAATCATCATGGCATATCACTCAAAATGCACAAGTCCTATGCAGGGTACTATATGCAATTTAAAAGTTTTTGTTAGTTCTAAATTTTGAATCTCTCGAATTCTTCTTCTCTCTTTTATTGAAATTTGGGATGTTACAGATACGAACCCCAATTCCCCTCCCACTCCGCTCATCCCCACCCGCCGACGGCCACCGACGAGCGGATGAGCGGAGAGCTACCCGCCGACGACGGTCGCGCGTGCGTAGACGCTCGCCACAAGATCTGCAGGCGAGTTCCCTCCTCAACCCGACCCCTCCCCCCTCTTCTATGGCCTTTTCTTGGCCGGCTTAGGGTTTTGTCGGCCATGGCTAGGGTTACGGTTTGCTTGGCATGGCATGGTTAGGGTTAGGGATTTCGTGGAATGGCTTGTTTCCTTGGCTTGTCCAGGGTCAGGGTTGCTCGGCCTGTCATGGTTCTTGCTGCAACCAGTCCATGGTTGCTTCGGATCTTGCTTGGCATGTTCTTGCAGCAACCAGTCGATGATTGTTGCGGATCTTGCCTGGCTCAGGCTCTATAGATTTTAGATTTGGTTTTCTGCAGTACCTATATGATTACCTGCTGCCGATCTTGCTTGCTATATGCAACCAGTCCATGGGTTGCTTCGGATCTTGATTGGCATGTGTCTTGCTGCAACCAGTCGATGATTGCTGCGGATCTTGCTTGGCTCAGGCTCTGTAGAATTTAGATCTGGTTTACTGCAGTCCCTATATGATTACCTGCTGCCGATCTTGCTTGTTGTATGCAACCAGTCAATTAGTGATGCGGATCTTTCCTGGCGTGGGTCTCGCTGCAACCAGTCCGTGATTGCCGGGGGATTTTACTTGGCTTGGGCTCTGTAGATTGTACATCTAGTTTACTGCAGTCCATATATGATTAGCTGCTACAGATCTTTCTTGCTGCAACTAGTACATAATATGATTACCCGTCGCGGATCTTGCTTGGTACAGATCCTTACCAAGGCATGCCCTTTTATATTTCGTCGATGAACATTTATATTGCCCTTTTATCCTGTGTTGATGAAACTTCTCCAAAACAAAGTTTGGGAGCCTTGTTTATCTGTACATGCCTACAGATTTATCTGTGTACATGTCTATTGTTGTATGAAGGGATATGTCTAATGATTATAACCTGTTATCTTCTTAGGTAATACTATCAAGGTCTGACCTACTTCAAGGAGCAAGGTGAACCAGGTGATTGTTGATCAACATGAACCTATGTTGTTTGGTTCTTTAATTGCATCCATATGTTGTATCTGCTCTCACTAATTGTTATTCTTTTCGTGCCAGCACATATCCAACCCATCAACATCAGGCATGGCAAAGACTGGGAAGAAGCAGCTGGCTGGTATGCGGCTTCATCCTAACATCATTGTGTCTAATTGATGCTTTTAATCGGGTGCTGGGGTTTTTTGGTTCTGTCTGAATATTTCTGTACCCTAGGATTAAATGAAACTAAAAGCTGAAAATTGCTATGATTAAACAATTTACCTTAGTTGTTCGAGTTGGCTTGCTTCTATGCATTTCAACCATCAATCTAATGGTTACATATTTTTCTCATACATGTAAAGAAGCGCCTCTCACCGAGATAGAGAAGGCCAGGGCTAGGACAATGATGCGGAACAACCGTGTCTTACAGTCCCTGGGTATCCCCGCCGTAGTGTCAATATTTAGGAAGTCACATGGTGGTCGAGGTGGAGGTCGTTCCACACTTTCAAATGATCAGTCATCTGCCATAACACAAGGCAAGAGCTCAGATTATCATCCGAGCAATGACCAATTGGTTGACCAGGAGGATGGGGAGGTTGAAGGGAGTATAGGGGAACACATTGAGAAGGTGCATTATGCTTATCATCTTTGGAGGGCTGGCATTACTTGTATCTGTTTTCTTATTTCTGTTTTGCTATAACCTGTGATGTAATGCCATTTTGTTTTGCTATTTTTGCGAGGCATTGAAGGATCCCAAGAGTAGAAAGAAAAAGGCTTCTATTAGAAAGACAAGCCCGGGGAGGAGGAGTAAGAGGTTGCAAACGGAACAAAGTTCAATGCCTCCTGGTAGAGTGTTTGCTGATGCTCCAGGAGGGAGAAACTGGCATCTGGAACCTGTTGTTGAGGCTCCTTCCAAAAGAGTCACCAGGAGGACATCAAGTGAAGCGTCTGCAACCAACAATGAAGATACTCCGCCCCGCAACAATCGCAGTAGCTCACCGCAGATTGATGAAAGGATCGATGAAGCAAGCACTGTTCGTAGGGACACAGGTCCTACTGCATCTCATGTCATGGTCCATCAGCACTTTGATGATGGTTTTCTTGATCCTGAGGATGATGAAGGCAAGTTTTTGTTGGACAGCTGTCCACACTATCTACTGCCTTTTTTGTTTATCTTTATAAACTCTTTTGGATGTGGGTGCTGCTTTCTGACCTGATCTTTGTATGTATGCTATTCAGGTGGAACCACTGCTGCAGGTGGCCATAAAAGGAAGGGCACCGGGCTGGAGCAGATTTGCAAGGGGATGGGAGTCAAGCTTACCATTGAGATTCCTCCAGGGCTGAAACGTCCTGAGAAGCCTTTGCCTGCTGCCAAGTTTGCATTGGAGGGTGTAATGCTTGCAAGAGGCCAGATGCCACTTCTTCCGCATTTCAAGTTGTACAAGAGGGATGAGAATTTGTTGGCCGACTTCGTTGGAAAGATGGGGGTAATCTTCTTCATCACCAGTTCATTTGTTAGATGATAGGAGTGCTTGCTTGATTGTTCACAGTTCATGATAACTAACCTCGTCCTTGCCCTTGTTTGCTTTGTAGGCAAATTTCAACATGGACACAGAGTCGGAAGACATCCAGAAGGCTTGCTATGACATACTGCGGAAAGTGTCGAAGAACAGGCGCTACATCCTGAAAAAGGACTACTTCGACAAAGTACCAGCAAATGAAGTCAGCATCAAGTCCCTTGTTAAGGATGTCTCAGATGAAGAATGGGAAGCTCTAACTGCTCTGTGGGTAACCCCAAGACACAGGGTATGTTTTTTGCTTCAGTTGCAGTCATTAGTGCTTGCATGGTAGACATGATGCTCATCGTTATAGTGTGCACATTGCTGAATATCATGATTGTGCCCTTCTGCAGAACACATGTACCAAGAACAAGGACAGTCATGTTGCGGTCAAATTTGGCCAAAAGACTGGCTCTCGTAGCTATGCCGCTCATCTGTATGCAACTGTAAGAACACTCTTACAGAATTTCCTTTTGCATCTTACTCTTGTCTCCACAAGCTTATGTTCTGATTCTTGGTGAACATCATTTCCAGAGGGAGGACCGCAGAGGTGAAGAGCTAGATGCAGTCGACATCTTTAAGGCGACCCATCACAGCAAGAAGGATGGTTTCTCTGAGGAAGCTCTAGCTGCAATAGTAAGTGACTTGTTCATTTCACTTTTGTGAACCATTCTTGGACCTGTGCTTTTCCTGAATTGATGAATCTTTTGGAAACGGATCTCCAGGCTGATATGGAAGCTGAGATGGCTATTCCTGTGCCAGAAGGTGCACCACCAAGGTCTGCAGTCGCTGTTGTTGCAAAGGTTCTTAGCAAGGAAGCCAAGCACAATACTTTCCTGAAGAATGCTGGACTTCAGCCCAGTTCCACTATCAAGCTCAACAAGCCCACCGCAGCTGCTATATCGGCGCATGTTCATGACCTGGCAGCACAGCTGAAGAGGTCCCAGGAGGAAGCTGAACAGATGAAGCACAAGTTTGCTGCCATCATGGAAGAAGCAGCTGCCCAGAAGGAGAAGCAAGCGGCAAGTGAAGCCGCACAAGCTCAGCGTGACAAGGACTACATGGAGCTCCTCAAGCGGACTGAGGAAAGTGATAGGAGGCTTGCTCACATGATGTCCATCTTTGGAGCTTCTGCGAATTAGGTCCTGCTGCTGGTCGTATCCCTTTTTTGTGTCCCGCCATGGAACTTGGTCATATCCTGGCAGCGTGACAATAACTTGGTCATATCTGTGAACTTCTTATTACGAAGTGGTTGATCTTATAGTGAATATGTGAACTTTCTTGACATGTTGGTGAATCTGTGAACCTAGTCATTTTGCTGCTGTGACTCTGCTGTGAAATTTGCAGATTTGAAATGTTGTCTTTTATATTTTGCTATTGAATTTCCTAATTTAATATATGCACTGTTGGGCTATTGTGGGCTCTTAAAAGGCCAAGGCCCAAAGTAGCCTAGAAATATATGGGCTCTTAAAAGGCTACAGCCCAACAAATAATTGATTGCATTTTCGAAAAATGGGAGTTGAAAAGGCCAAAAAAGGCCGAAGCCCAAAAAATTTGCAGGACCGTAAAAAGGCCAAGGCCCATAAATTTTATGGACCCAAAAAGGCCAAGGCCCAATATCTTTATGGACCCCAAAAAGGCTGAGGCCCAAAACCTTTGTGGACCCTATAAAGGCCTAGGCCCAAAATCTTAATGGACCCTAAAAGGCCAAGGCCCAAAACCATAATGGACCCTAAAAGGCCAAGGCCCAAAAGTGTAATGGGTCCTAAAAAGGCCACGGCCCAAAACTGTAATGGGTCCTAAAAAGGCCACGGCCCAAAACTGTAATGGGTCTTAAAAAGGCCACGGCCCAATGAAAATTGGCCCAGGCCCAGTAAGTACAGCAGCTAAAAAGGCCGTTGAAAAAAAAATAAGCTAAAAAGGCCGAGGTAATTGGGGCAGTTACAGGCCAAGGCCCAACAAAGCCGAAAAAATAATCAAAACAAATGGGCTCAGCCCACATAAGGAGCTGAATGGACCGGGCTGAATTCAGATAACGACGTTTCTAATTCGTCACAATTTTGCCACGTCGAATTGCCACGCTGGACTCGGGGGAGGTGATGTGGTCTAAGACCCCGTGTGTGGCCCGATCTTGCGGATTGACCTCGAAACCTAAAGGGGGAGATGGGAAAACGCGAGGAACACGAAGAACACGACGGGCACGAGGAACTCCGAGACTCACGCACGCACACCAACCCGATACACCCGATGCTTACCTCCGTGGCTCGATGGACCACGCCAATAGAATCTCCGTGGAAGAGACACGCGGTAGAATTCCCGGAGAGAGATTGGGATTGGAGAGGAAGAGCTTGGGGAAGGAGAGAGAGTAACAAGTACTAGAATCTCCTTCAACAAGATCTAAGTCAACAACCAAGGTGCCTTGATTACGGAGGGATGATACCCAAGGGAGACTAAGCTCAAAGTTAGGGTTTGAGTTCAAAACAAGTCTAAAGAGCTAATGAGGGGTTCCAGCTACTTATATAGGCACACACAGCCAGCAAGGGCGAACAGGTACGCAAAAGGATAAGTTAAGGCAGTTTGGTGGGGCAGCCTCGTCAGGTCCGGTTTGGGATCCGGTCAGACCGGGCCTGGGACCGGGCTGGCCGGTCATTGGTCCGGTCTGACCGGGCTCGTGGACCGGCGGCCCGGCCATGGGTCCGGTCGACCGGTCGGAAACCGGATTCTCGCGAGGTTTCCGGTCGTCGTCCGTACGAGGGGCTGGCCCGGTTTCCGACCGGCCGACCGGGCCTGTGACCGGGGAGCCCGGTTGTAGGTCCGGTCCGACCGGGTCCTGGACCGGCCAGCGTCCGTCTCTTCCTTGGAGCGCTTCGAGCGACGTCGGCTTCGGCTCCATGATCCTCTTCATGTCCAGCTGCTTCTCTCGCTCCCTTGACCTTGGCGCCTCCTCCTCTCCGAGGTCTTGATGCGCCTTGTACCTAATGACACATAGCACGTCGGCATGAGGTAGCAATCCATCCAAAGGGGTACCAAGATCAAGGGTAACGAGGAGCGAGTTCACCTCATCTTGTAGAGCCTTGGCTCGGGCTCGTGTCATCGGTCCACTTGGGGGACTTGTTGGTCTTGGTGTGGAGGTGACCGAAGGCCACCCCGCATCATCTCCCCCCCCTTGGGAAAGAGTCGTCCTCGACTCTTGGCTCCTCTTCATCTTCGTGATATGGCGATAAGTCCGACACGTTGAACGTGTTGCTCACCAAGTACTTGGAGGTGGGGATGTCGATGACGTAAGCGTTGTTGTTGATGCGTTTGAGGACCTTGAAGGGACCATCTCCTCTTGGCTTGAGCTTCGAATTGCGTTCATGAGGGAATCTTTCCTTCCGGAGGTGGATCCAAACGAGGTCGCCTTCCTCAAAGATGCGTTCCTTCTTCTTGGCGTTGAGTCTTGTAGCTTGACGAAGCACATGTTCTTGAATGGTAGCTCTTGTCTCTTCATGAAGTTTCTTGACGGCGGCGGTGCGCTTGTCGAAGTCCATGTTGATCCGCTCATGAAGTGGGAGCGGGAGCATGTCGAGCGCCGTGAGCGGCTCAAACCCGTAGACGACCATGAAGGGACTCCTTGATGTAGTCGAGTGCTTGGCGCGGTTGTAGGCGAACTCCGCGTGTGGAATGCATTCCTCCCATGACTTCAAGTTTTTCTTCACGAGGATGCGTAGAAGGGTGGAGAGGCTTCGATTGACCACTTCCGTTTGGCCGTCCGTTTGCGGATGCGAGGATGATGAGAATAAGAGCTTCACTCCAAACTTGGCCATGAGCGACTTCCAAAGATAACTCATGAACTTGACGTCTCGATCCGACACAATGCTTCGCGGCACTCCATGTAGGCGAACGATTTCCCCGAAAAACAACGAAGCAATGTGTGAAGCATCATCGCTCTTATGGCAAGGTATGAAATGAGCCATCTTAGAGAATCTATCCACTACCACAAAGATAGAATCATGTCCATGCTTAGTGCGAGGCAATCCTAGAACAAAATCCATGCTAATGTCCGTCCATGGTGCATGAGGTATAGGCAAAGGCGTATAAAGACCATAGGGATTAGAGGTAGACTTAGCTTGTAAGCAAGTGGTGCACCGGCGGCAAAGGCGTTCCACGTCGCGGTACATTCTTGGCCAATAGTAGTGGGTCGAGAGCATGGCATATGTCTTCTCTCTTCCGAAGTGTCCCATAAGGCCACCTCCATGTGACTCTTGCAAAAGCAATTTTCGAAGCGAAGACTCGGGAATACAAATCTTGTTAGCTTTAAACAAGTAGCCATCATGCAAATAGAAATCATCCACTCCTCGTTCAATGGAGCATTTCTCAAAAATTGGAGCAAAGAAAGAATCGGAAGTATAGAGTTCTTTGATCTCTTCGAGTCCCAAAACGTGAAAATCCAAGCGAGTCAACAAAAGGGTGTTTTTGTGGGAAAGAGCATCCGCCACTACATTGTCCTTGCCCTTCTTGTATTTGATGACATACGGGAAGGACTCAATGAACTCAACCCATTTTGCATGACGTTTGTTCAAATTGTGTTGGCTTTTCAAGTACTTCAAAGACTCATGGTCGGAGTGAATGATGAACTCTTTTGGCCAAAGATAGTGTTGCCAAACTTCAAGAACACGAACCAAAGCGTAGAGCTCCTTGTCATATATAGGATAGTTGAGGCGTGCGCCATCTAACTTCTCACTATAGTATGCCACGGGTTTGCCCTCTTGCATAAGAACACCACCAATACCAAGCCCACTTGCATCACACTCAATCTCAAAAGTTTTGGCAAAATTTGGAAGAACAAGAAGGGGAGCTTTGGTAAGGCGTTTCTTCAACTCATCAAAAGCATTTTGTTGGGCTTTTCCCCAAACAAACGCAACATTCTTCTTGGTAAGCTCATTCAAAGGGCAAGCAATGGTGCTAAAATCTTTCACAAAGCGGCGGTAAAACCCGGCAAGGCCATGAAAACTTCGGACTTGGCCAACATTTGTAGGAGTAGGCCAATTATGGATGGCCTCTACCTTGGAAGAATCAACTTCAATTCCATTAGCGGAAACCACAAAGCCAAGGAAAACCAATTTGTTTTGAGCAAAGGTGCATTTGGGGAGGTTAGCATAAAGCTTTTCATGACGCAAGATGCACAAGACTTCTCTCACATGTTGCACATGGTCCTCGAGACATTTGCTATAAATGAGAATATCATCGAAATAGACAACCACACTCTTGCCAATGAGAGGACGCAAGATGTGATTCATGAGGCGCATGAAAGTTGATGGAGCATTGGATAGACCAAATGGCATAACAAGCCACTCATAGAGACCAAGTTTGGTCTTGAATGCCGTTTTCCATTCATCACCAATAGCCATGCGGATTTGGTGGTAGCCACTACGCAAATCAATTTTAGAGAAAATGGTGGCACCACTAAGTTCATCAAGCATGTCATCTAAACGCGGAATGGGATGGCGGTAACGGACGGTAATGGCATTGATGGGGCGACAATCCATACACATCCGTTGTGTCTCATCCGGTTTAGGCACAAGAATCACGGGAACCGCACAAGGGGAAAGGCTTTCTCGAACGTACCCTTTAGCGAGGAGGTCTTGTATTTGGCGTTGGATCTCCTTTGTCTCTTCGGGGTTGGTGCGGTAGGCGGCACGGTTTGGAAGCGGAGCGCCGGGTATGAGGTCGATGCGGTGCTCGATGCCTCGAAGCGGTGGTAGTCCATGAGGGAGCTCGTCGGGGAAGACATCTTGGAACTCCTTCAAAATAGACAACAAAGACGAAGGAATTGTGGTTAAGTCGTTAGTCTCCGATGACGGTCCCTTGCAAATGAGGACGTAGTGCAATATGGTGGATGGGTTTGCTTGCACTTCTTTCCACTCGCTTTTGGTGGCTAGGAGGACGCTCTTTCGCTCACTCATGTATGGCTTGTGGCGCTCACTCTCCATTTGGTGGGTCGCTCCCTCACCTCTCAACTCACTATGGTGGATGTGGTGTTGTGCCCTCACTAGAGCCTTCGCATTGTCGGCGATGATTTGACTAGGAGTCATGGGGCGCAACTCGAACTTCTTGTCGTTGACCTTGAAGGTGTATGTGTTGGAGAGTCCATCATGTATAGCCTTCTTGTCATATTGCCAAGGGCGGCCAAGCAACATGTGGCACACCGTCATGGGTACCACGTCACACTCAATAGTATCCTCATAAGGTCCAATCTTGAAATTGACGGTGACGGTATGTTGTATCTTGACGTTGCCCTTGTCACTCAACCATTGGATATGGTAAGGGTGAGGATGCTTGCGGAGAGTGAGGTGGAGCTTCTCACACAACTCGGTGCTTGCAAGGTTATGGCAACTTCCACCGTCTATGATGACCTTGATCGACTTGCCACCAATTCCGGCACGGGTTTGGAAGATGTTGCACCGTTGTTCTTCCACATCATGAGGTTGCGTAGTTAGCACCCTTGTGACCACAAGTGAGGGACTTGGGTCATGCTCACATAGGAGAGGATCTTCTCCACATTCTTGCTCATAAGCTTCTTCACTTTCCACGGCGGCTTGCACAAGGGCTTCATATTCATCCTCATCAAGCGTCTCGATATCACCATTCTCCATAGTGATCATGACCTTGGTGTTCTTGCACTCAAACGACTTGTGACCTTGGGTGCCACACTTGAAGCAAGTGACACTAGAGGGTCCCGTGGATGCCTTAGATGAGGCGGTGGAGGAGACCGTTTGCTTCATGCGACTTTGGATAGTCGGCTTCTTGGATGTTGTTGAGGACACGTTGGCCTTGGCACTTGTAGCATGAGGAGTTGATGTAGTAGAAGGAGTCGATGTAGCGAGCTTGGAGGTGAAGTAGGTCTTGGCCTTGGAGTACTTGATGTCCTCAATCACTTGGCGCTCGGCCTTGGTTGCTTGATGGACCAATTCAACCATGTTGGAGTAAGGTTGGAACTCCACAATTCGCTTGATGGGATAGTTGAGGCCATTGAAGAAGCGAGCAATGGTTTGGTCATCGGACTCTTGGATGTTTGCTCTCATCATAGTGAGCTCCATCTCCTTGTAGAACTCCTCGACGGTCTTGGTACCTTGCTTCAACTTTTGGAGCTTGTTGAAGAGGTCGGTCATGTAGTGCGTGGGCACAAAGCGAGCATGCATCTCTTTCTTCATTTCTTCCCAAGTGGCAATTGGAGGTTCACCCTTCTCTTCTCGAAGAGTTAGGACTTGCTCCCACCAAGTGTTTGCGTAGTCCTCGAATTCAAGGGATGCCAAAGCCACCTTCTTGGCACCGGAGTAGTTGTGTATGCGGAATATCTTGTCCACCTTGAGTGCCCATGAGAGGTAGGCCTCGGCATCTTCTTCTCCCTTGAACTTTGGCATGGTGAACTTGAGTCTTCCAAACATGTTCTCTTCATCCTCCAAGTTTCTTCGACGAGGAGGGGCACCTTCATCTCTTGCGGCTTGAGGAGGAATAGGAGGTCTTCGACGGCCAACCATAGCATTGGGTTGGTGTTGGAGGTGCACACTTGCTTCACTTGGTTCACGGTGATGATGTGGTTGAAGATCTTGACGAGGTTGTTGAAGATCTTGACGAGGTTGTTGGCGACGCCCAAAGATGGCCCTCTCATCTTGCTCATGTGGTGGTTCTCCTCTTCCACGTTGGTCATGGCGAGGATGATTGCGAAGATCACGCCTCGGTTGGTCTTGATGTTCATGGCCTTGAGGTTCACCATGTGGCTCCATGTTGTGGGAGACGTTGTCATGTGGGTGGCCGTCACGCCCATGGTGGGCATGGCCATCCGGTTGAGGACGATCTTGTGGAGGACGTTCTTGAGGACGAGCATGGCGATGTATTTCTCCTCGCCTAGAGTTGGAGCGAGAGTCTTCATGACGAGCATGTGAGCGATGCGGTCGATGATGGTCTTCATGCCTTGAGGAGGAGCTTGAGGACGAACGGTGGCCATGAGAGTAGTAATCTTGTGATGAGCTTGAGGATGATGAAGTAGAGCGGTGTCGACGATGACGACCCAAGTTGGTGATGGCGCGCTCGAGGCTATCCATGCGCCGCTCCATGTTCGCATCATTGGCCGCCATTTGACCATTCAAGTTGTCCGTAGCTTCGCGAAGGAGAACCAAGTCTTGGTTCACAACGGAGAAGTTGTGTGCCACTTCATCGTATTGCTCATCGATGCGCGTCTCGAAGAGGGTGAGTTGCTCCTTGAACTCTTGGCGTTGTGTCCATAGGTTGTGTTGAGTAGCCAACCTCTCGGTGTTGCGGAGGATCTCTCCCTCCCTTGCATCATCTCCGCTCCTATCCATGATACAAAGACAAGCACTAGGTTGTGTATGTTAGTGGAAGGAGACTACCTCGCACTCTTACCAAGGTAAGATAGTATTGAGGCAATCCACCAAGTCGAAAGCAAGATCAAGTGTATCGGGAACACACGCAAAACCACACGCAAAAGCTAGCAAATATGGTGTTAGGCGAGTGTTGTGGAAAGCCAAAAGACAAATCCAAGATCGAGTATGTTGTTAAGAGTGGTGGAAATCTGAAAATCCAAGTGTTGTTGCGACACTAGTAGGAAAACCCTTATAGGCAAAGCTTAGTTCTGTGGCGCACCGTTTTCAATGCGCCACAGAAACTTATTTTGTGGCGCACCAGGAAGTGTGCGCCACAAAAATAGCTTATTTTTGTGGCGCATGGCTGAACCGTGCGCCACAGAAATTATGTGGGGCCCACATTCTGCCACCACGAATTATTAGGGTAGGTATTTCTGTGGCGCACAATGCTTGCTGCGCCACGTAAATAACTATTTCGTGGCGCACCGGCTCGGTGCGCCATAGAAGTAGTTATTTCGTGGCGCACATGCTCGGTGCGCCACGTAGTAGTTGTTTCGTGGCGCACTTGTGCCGGTGCGCCACGTAATTAGTGTAAGTTATATCATCCCCGTACCCCTCCCCTCCCTCCTCCCCACGCCCGTACGTTCACCTCCCTCCCCTCTCCCCGCCGCCGCCGCCATGGTCGTCGCATCGGCCGCCGCCGCCGCCGCCTCCTTCCTCCGCGAGGGCCGCATGCCGCCACGCTCCACCCATCCCCGCCACCGCAGCACAAGCCGCTGCGGCGTGGAGGAGGAGGGGCCGCCGCATGGAGGAGGAGGGGCCGCCGCGTCAAGGAGGAGGAGCCGCGCGTCTTCCTCCTCCTCCACCCCTGCCGTCGTCGTCAACCTCCTCCTCCACCCCTATCGTCGGTGAGCTCCACCTCTCCCCTCCCCTCCCTCCTCCTCCACCCCTGCCGTCGTCGTCAACCTCCTCCTCGATCCACCCCTAGCGTCGGTGAGCTCCACCTCTCCCTCCCCTCCCTCTTCCTCTACCCCCGCTTCTGGATGTGTTGATGTTGTGCTCGATCCGGATGCTCGTTGTGTCGTCGTTGTTCTCTGGATGTTGATGCTGCTCCGGACAAAATTACAGAGAGGATGATGTTGTGCTCGATCTGGGTGTTGTTGTGCTGCTGTTGTGGTCATCATGAATAAAAACAGTCAAACATTCTTTTTGTTTTACTGTGCTGTTAGCTATATATTTTTTCTATGCTCTGCCTGTGTGATGCTTGTGTTTTGGAGCAAGCAGCTGGCATGGCATGGAAGACCACTATAAACACGGAAAAAGGATGTGGAACACACACACGAGGTAAATGGGGTTAGTGCAACCAAAAGTGAGCGGAAAATTGTATGTGCGGATGCTCGGTGTCACACTAACACAAGGAGAGTCAAAGCTTTGGTTGCAAAGGAAGAGACAACTAGATTTGCACGCGACCTCTCTTCTCGTATCTCTCTTTGCTTACAAGCTTTTTCTCTTTTGTATATGGTGGCACTTGCACTCGTTGTATCTTTGGTGGCACGTGGACACTTTGTATGTATGGGCGTATGGATGTATGGATGTATGGATGTATGGTGCTACTCGCACTCTTTTTGTGTTTTTGGGGCTTTTTGACGCACTATGTTAGCGTTAGCCTCGCTTTTGCTATCTGGCCACACGAGTGTTTGCTTGGTGCCTTACTCAACGCTACACACACACCTCACAATGCGGGGCCACGTGCAATGTCTCGCAACACTAGACAAGCAATGCTCAATGGGATAGATCGCAAAAGGAAGAGGGGTTACAAGGTGACAGCTGCAAGTTATACCTGCGATGGTGGTGGTGGTGGTGGTGGTGGTGTAGATCGCCGGATGTCGAGGTCGAAGGGGGCGTTGCGTCGCCCGGTCGGAGGCCCGGTTGGACCGGCTCCTGGACCGGCTTGCCCGGTTTGCCGCCCGGTTGACCGGGTGCTGGGCCGGCCCGGCTGGTCGTGGGCCCGGTTGACCGGTTGCTCAACCGGATTTCGCGGGATGAGCTTTCTCTCTCCTGTTCTTCACGAAAACCAAGCCAAATCGACCAAATCGAAGGGAAACGATGGAATTGGAGGCTCAAAGTTGGGGAAATAGTAGATCAAGCACAACAACTCCAAATCCACGGACCAAAACCACTCAAAACGCAACCAAATCACAGATCGGTCAAGAGGCAATTTGGGGCTATTTTTTGGGGATTTTTTGGAAAATTTTCTAGGGACGAAATCGGGTGGGTGGAGGGTCAAATCCGCGGAAACCAAAGGCTGCTGATACCATATGATGTGGTCTAAGACCCCGTGTGTGGCCCGATCTTGCGGATTGACCTCGAAACCTAAAGGGGGAGATGGGAAAACGCGAGGAACACGAAGAACACGACGGGCACGAGGAACTCCGAGACTCACGCACGCACACCAACCCGATACACCCGATGCTTACCTCCGTGGCTCGATGGACCACGCCAATAGAATCTCCGTGGAAGAGACACGCGGTAGAATTCCCCGAAGAGAGATTGGGATTGGAGAGGAAGAGCTTGGGGAAGGAGAGAGAGTAACAAGTACTAGAATCTCCTTCAACAAGATCTAAGTCAACAACCAAGGTGCCTTGATTACAGAGGGATGATACCCAAGGGAGACTAAGCTCAAAGTTAGGGTTTGAGTTCAAAACAAGTCTAAAGAGCTAATGAGGGGTTCCAGCTACTTATATAGGCACACACAGCCAGCAAGGGCGAACAGGTACGCAAAAGGATAAGTTAAGGCAGCTTTGGTGGGGCACCCTCGTCGAGTCCGGTTTGGGATCCGGTCGGGACCGGGCCTCGGGACCGGGCTGTCCGGTCATGGGTCCGGCTCGACCGGGCCCGTGGACCGGCGGCCCGGTCATGGGTCCGGTCGACCGGTCGGAAACCGGATTCCCGCGAGGTTTCCGGTCGTCGTCCGATACGAGGGGCTGGCCCGGTTTCCGACCGGCCGACCGGGCTCGTGACCGGGGAGCCCGGTTGTAGGTCCGGTCCGACCGGGTCCTGGACCGGCCAGCGTCCGTCTCTTCCTTGGAGCGCTTCGAGCGACGTCGGCTTTGGCTCCATGATCCTCTTCATGTCCAGCTGCTTCTCTCGCTCCCTTGACCTTGGCGCCTCCTCCTCTCCGAGGTCTTGGTGCGCCTTGTACCTAATGACACATAGCACGTCGGCATGAGGTAGCAATCCATCCAAAGGGGTACCAAGATCAAGGGTAACGAGGAGCGAGTTCACCTCATCTTGTAGAGCCTTGGCTCGGGCTCGTGTCATCGGTCCACTTGGGGGACTTGTTGGTCTTGGTGTGGAGGTGACCGAAGGCCACCCCGCATCATCAGGTCCCCATGACGTTTTGGGAATGTCATGCCGTCAGTGACATTTTAAAACGTCACAAAGCTCTACGACATTTTCAAGTGGAACGTCTTAAGCAGTCACTGCTGACTCCCAGCTTTCGACGTTTTGAAAAGCGTCACCGTAACGTCACAAGTAGCCATTAGTTACGTTTCAGTGACACCTCTATTTTGTCAACTTATGGCAGATTTCTTGTAGTGTAATTGTGGCCACTGGACAAAGCTGTAGATTCCGGCAGTGGTCGAGGGGAAACCCGGTAAGCATACTCACGTGTGGTTAGAGCGCTCAGTCTCGGAACAGATAACAAGAACTCGGGGGTCCTAAGTTATTTAGGAAACACAAGTGAGTCGTCACAAAACGAGCAGCTGACCCACCGATGCCTCTGCTAAACAATTATCAACAACTAAAGTAACCATGATTCTTCCCAACATATAACCCGATAAGATAACAAAACGGTAACGAGATATAAACAGAACTAGCATGCACTACGACTCGCAAGGCAGACCCGATAACCAAACAATAGCTTTAGGAGGTTGGTGGAGGCAATATAGGCTGCTTGAGGTAACGAGTGGATGGGACACGTGACAAGAACGCAACTTAAGGATAGCATGAGGGAAAAAGAAAAATAAAATAGGTGAGCGACTCCTGCAGGGACAGGAGTATAGGGAAATGCTTCCCTGTTAAAGCTTGCCGAGGAACATCCGGAGAACTCGTCGTATCTCACCACACCACTTCGTGATCCTATCCGGGAAGAAGCAAACCGCTACAACAACCAACGGATACACATCTTACTACTACGAATAAAGAAGATCCAGCATGATCAAGATGATATGCAATGATGGTGCAATGCAACTTATCCATATTAATCGGAGTCGAAACCCCGGACAATCAAATTAGGTTTGGAGTTGCATATCTACCGACAAAGTTAAGTGTTCATTAGCATGACATATCATGGCAGGGGTGCGCTACTTCAAATTTAAATGGAGCGGGGAAAACCTAGACGGTGTTCCGAAATACTCCGCATATATGTTAGGTGGTATGCACGAACTATCATCGAATGAAATGATGTGAGATGCAAACAGATGTATATATGGCATATTCATGTTCAGCACATTTTTTTGATCTATTTTCATATAAAATACTTTGTATTTCGAGTTATATTTTGAAAGATATTAATTTTGCAAGATATAACACATTTTCTGCAAAGAAAATATAAAACAAACTAGGTCACTTCTCACCGCGAGCAGAGCTAGCCCAGGTCACTGACCTGCGGGGCCAGGGCGCTGACACGGCAGCTGACAAGGCAAAGGAGCTGATGTGGCGCCGGCAGAGGCTGACGGTGGGGTCCACCTGTCAGATCGGAAAAGAATTAAAAACTGGGAATTTTTTCTCCCAGGGATTCGAACACATGCACAGGATGTCTTGATCCAGAAGAGAGGAACACTGCACGCTGATCTTGTCACGATACTGCTACGACCCAAGAAGAACAATCAAAGGCGGGGACGAGCTTGAGCATCTGCAACCATGGCGGTAGATCTAGTTGACAAGGGATCCATCGAGGGAGGAGGAACCGGGACGAGCGCGAGGTAGGATTCGACACAGAAGGACATGGGCGCCTGTTGGTAGCGATCGTGCTACCTGGGACCCACCAGAGCGACGCCGGCAGTGACATCTGCAACGGCAATCGGCGGTCAACGTCGGGGGAATGCTTGGGAAAGGTAAAAGGGCGGAGGAGTGGACTGGGGGGTGCGGAAGCTCACCGTGATGCTGAGGAAAGGGTCGGAGAAGACAAAGGAGGGCCGGGGTGGCCAGAATCTTCGCCGGAGTGTGGCTACCGTTGCGGGGAATCGGCGAGCTTGCGGTTGATTGAAGCAATCCCGGCTCGATTCCTTTTACCACGATGAAAAGGACGACAGGGCGCATCCGCCGATGCCCACAGAACAACGGGGGAGGGTCTGTAGTGGCAGCGCCATAGCGAGTATGTGGCGGTGTTCTTCACTGTATGTTGTTTGCTCACATGGAAAATAGAAAAGATGGGAGAAAGGGGAGGCGGCTGCGCGAGGGAGGAGAAGCGCGTGGCTAGGGTTTGATGTAGCGTTGATGGAGATTAAAAGGGGAGGGGAGATAAGGAGAGGGGCAGGTGGTCGTGGGTGGTGAGGACCACGGGAGGCTCTCACGCCATCAGCGTGCTCCCGACGAAGATGATGACAACGAAGAGCAGATCTTTTCTCGAAGGGGTACGGGCCAGAAGAGGCAAGGTGGCTGGGCCGGTCATTGGTGGAGTTGGGCCTTTGGGGGGGAAAGGTGGAGGGGAAGAAACGGGCCAGAGAGAGGGAAGGGGCCCAGGAAGGGTTAGGGGGTTTTGGAAAATATTTTCCCTTCGAATTTCTGTTTTTATTTCTATCTCATTTTCAAATCTTTTCTGAAATTTGAGGAAAGCATAATTTTGGAGTTGTAAACTATATTTTGAATAACAAAGAGGCTCAAGCATTTAAACCAAGCTATGGCTGCGTGAGAAGGTAAAGGAAGAATAAAAGAGAGGGAGAGAGGCATAGGGACTTAATGGAAAACAAAATATTTAGTATTCAAAATAATTGGTAAACCCTAAATAGGTCAAACCAATTTTGAGAGAGAAAGGAAGAACAACAAAATCCACAAAATATGCAATTTATCAAAGCCATGGTGACAAGATGCATGAATGCAATATGATGATGCATAGAGGAAATAGAACAAACAAATCTAGTAGGGGTACTACCCTGGGTCGTTACAGAGGGGTCTGCACGTCATTTTTTCGATCACCACCTCCCTAGCCCGGAAACCCTTCCAAAAAAAAATTCATTTCCCTCAGACCACCCACCGGAACTTCCCAAGTCCCTCTCTCTCCCACCTCCACGACCACCGCACCGGAACATCCCCGCCGGACTTCCCTGGCCTACCCGAGGCCACGTCCTCCTCATCCGGCTGTCTGCCGGAGCCGCTTCATCGATGCCGTCATCAACCATACCGAATCAGCCCCGCCGAACCTCGAAACCATATACTCATCCAGCAGTCTACCGCGGTTGCTTAAGCTGCGGTATCGTCCACCCCACCTGATCCGCTTTGCCGGATCCGTCGTCCACCGCATCGGATCTTGCTCACCGACACCGCTATGCATGAACCGGATCTGCTTCACCGGCGCAGTGCATGATCTAAACTCTTCTACTGTCGCTTTTCTATTGCTTGCCTATAAGTTCTTGTTTAATCTTGGGGGAACATGTTTGTGCTAACGACGCGTTGTTACGTTTTTGCAAATGAGATGAGTAACCATGAAGTGTAATGGCCGTCTCTCCAACCCCAAGTAGCACATGTAGTGTACTTCATCACCGGATCTATCAACCTCAGGAAGTTTGACTCCCACAAAGTGTTTCTCCTAATGTAAGTCCCTTGTTTTAGCGCCATGTTCTGGGTTCAGATGCTTGTTTGTCTGAAGCTCTTTTAGTTCATTCTGAGCTATGACCGTAACACCTTGCTATTTTCTAGTTCATTGCTAAATCTAAGCGATTGAACATTTTGGTTTGCATTCCCTGCTCTGTAGATGTAGCCATCATAACTTCTATCTTGCTCAGTCGTTGTTACAAAAATTATAGGCTGCTACTATTTTGTTCATGCCAATCTTGTTCTCCCTGAACATGTTGGTTTTCATTCCCTGTACTACATGTGATGCCATTGTTATTTCTATCTACTTCGTTGTAAGCTAACAAAGTAACTGCCTGATATTAGTTCCTGCATGCTATCGCTCTGCCATCCTGCAGTACAAATTTATTTGAACTCGTCACAACAGCTACTTCCATCATAATTTTGTCTGCCATCTAATTCTTCAAAAGCTGCAATATTAACTTGTTTCTCTTAATTGGCATGGCGCTCACATATATAATGGTGAACATATTGGCGTGCATTCCCTCTTCTACAAGTTCACAGGTGATCCCACTATATTCCGTTTCTGGTCCATCCTAAGCCGTAGCATTAACTATCCTCTTTGTGTTGCTCATTACAACTTTATATCCCGAAACAAATTGATTTGCATTCCCTTATCTAAAAATTTATGAGTGACGCCATTATAACTCCTATCTGTTTTATTCCTAGATATTATAGTAACATCCTGCTACTATTTAGTTCGGCCAATTTTAAGTAATTGCACATGTTGGTTCGCATTCCCTCCTCTATAGCTTTTGGCATCGTAACTTCTATATTTGGTTTACATTCCCTGCTCTGTAGATCTAGCCATCACAACTTTATCTTGCTTAGTCTTTGTTACAAAAATTATGGCCCGCTACTATGTTCTTTGTGCCAATTTTTTACTCCATGAACATGTTGGCTTGCATTCCTTGTACTACAGGTGATGCCATTGTTTTGTATCTAGTTCATCGTAAGCTAACAAAGTAAGGACTTAGTTTGGCATGCTATCACTCTGCTATCTAGCATGTAGTACAAATAAACTTGTCATACTACTAGTTAATAATTTTGTGTGCCATCTTGTTCTTCGAAAGCTGCATTATTGACTTGTTTCTCTGACTTGGCATGACGCTCACATATGGAATGCTGAACATATTGGTTTGCATTCCCTCTTATACAAGTTCACAGGAGATCCCACTATATTATGTATCTGGTCCATCCTAAGCTCCAGCATCAACTATCCTCTATGTGTTGCTCATTACAAGTTTATATCCCAAAACATCTTGATTTGCATCCCCTTCACTATAAGTTCAGGAGTATTATTTAGTTCACGGCCAATTTGAAGTAATTGCACTTGGCACATGTTGGTTCGCATTCCCTCCTCTTTAGCTTTTGCCATCGTAACTTCTATTTTTGGTTTACATTCCTGCTATGTAGATGTAGCCATCATAACATCATCTTGCTCAGTCGTTGTTACAAAATTTATAGCCTGCTAGTTTGTTGTTCATGCCAATTTTGTACTCCCTGAACATGTTGGTTTGCATGGGACTCGACAGTAGTAAGTCTGTTGTTTCATTCTAACGTGCTCTGTTATATTGGCTGTTGGTATGCGGCATACACTCTTTGTTTGCTTATTGTGCGCATTACAATGATCTTGTTATAACGACGAAATGATGAGTTCCAAATTCTTTGGCAAACAACATTGTAGTGTCTTTGCCTTTCCATTGTTGCTGTCTTAACTTGTAATGTCTTTGTTTCAGATACAGGTGGTGCATGGACAACTTAAAAGATTGTCGAATAGCTTCATTGTATTGCTATGTTTAATTACCATTCAATTTCTCTGGGATCTGTAATATTTTTTCAAAGCCTTGCAGCTGATGTAATTTTTAGTTAGTGTTTATAGTTCTTTCGCGCATTTTTTCTATGGCGCTTGTGGTAAGTGAGGCTATCAATCATAGTGTTGCGTAAATATTCTCAGTATCTTTCTATGTTCTGCGCAATCTAAATCACAAATTCCCATCCCTTAAACGGCCCAATTAAGCGAAATCACATATGTGCCGGCCCGCAAAATCCTAAGGCGCCTATCATGCCGGCATATAAACAGCAACTAAACAGGCTGGCCCACTTACTTATTGGGCCAACCCCACTTACTTTAAGGTGGACCCCACTCACTAACTGGGCCGGCCCTGCAACAGAAAAGTGGGCCCACGTGCTTATTGGGCCAGCCCATTTGGTAACTGGGTCGGCCCGTTTGCAGGAAAGTGGGCCCCACAAGCTTATTGGGCCGGCCCGCTAACTCGTTGGGCCAGCCCACCTGCTTTATGGTGGACCCCACATACTAACTGGGCCGGCCCGTTAGCACGATAGTGGCCCCCACAAGCTTATTGGGCCAGCCCACTAACTTGTTGGGCTAGCCCAATTGCTTCTATGGTGGACCCCACGTACTAACTGGGCCGGCCCGTCAGCAGCAAAGTGGGCCCCACATGTTTATTGGGCCGGCCCGCCAACCGGTTAGGCTAGCCCACTTGCTTTATGGTGGACCCCACTTACTAACCGGGCCGGCCCGGTTACAGGGAAGTGGACCGTACCTGCTTATTGGGCTGGCCCACTACCTTGTTGGGCCAGCCCACTTGCTATATGGTGGACCCCACGTACTAACTAGGCCGGCCCTTTAACAGGAAAGTGGGCCCCACCTGTGTTTTTGGGCCGGCCCACTAGCTTGTTGGGCCCGCCCACTTGATCTATGGTGGACCCCACTTACTAAATGTCCTGGCCCGATAACAGGAAAGAGGGACCCATAGGCTAATTGGGCTGGCCCACTAACTTCTTGGGTCGGCACACTTGATTTTTGGTGGACCCCACTTGTTAAATGGGCCGGCCCGATAACAGGAAAGTGGGCCCCACATGTCTAGTGGGCCGACCCGTTTGCCTGTTGACCGGTCAAACGAGGGCATTCGGCCCGGCCCACATGCTTAGTGGGTCGGCCCATTTAAATTTTGATCGGTCAACCTTAGAGGTTAGGCCCGGCCCACCTACCTAATGGACCAGCCCAACTATATAGTTGACCGGTCAAACTAAGTCAGCTGGCCCGGCCGGCAAACTAAATGGGCCGGCCCGCTTAAGGCGTGGCAGGCCTCGTGTGGGCCTACCATCTACCACGGGGTTTCAGCCGGTTAACGGCGTTAGCCGGCGGTTAACGCGTGTCCGCCACGTGTCGGCTTGCATGACGTCGGCCAGTCAATGGGCTCCCGAAAACACTTCTGCAACGGTCCGATTTTCCGTGGCGGAAGGGCGCCCGAACGCGACGAACCGAAAAAAACGTGGTATGACTTTTCCTGACGCAGTTTCGACCACAGAACCCATATCGTCGGGTTAGGCCCATAGGCGACGAAAAATGGGCCTTAGTGGACGATTTTTGGACGTTGTGTATCTGAACTTTTCTTGTAGTGAACGTCCATGCTTATATCGGACCAAGGAGCATAAGGAATAGGCAATGGTGTATAAAGGCCATAAGGATTGGAGGTGGACTTAGCTTGTAAGCATGTTGTGCACCATCGGTAAAGCCGTTCCATGTCGTGATACATTCTTGACCAATAGTAGTGAGTTGAAAGCATTGCATACATCTTCTCTCGTCCAAAGTGTCCCATGAGACCACCACCATGCGGTTCTTGTAAGAGCAAAAGGCGAAGCGAAGACTTGGGAATGCAAATTTTGTTGCCCTTGAACAAGAAGCCTTGGTGCAAATAGAAATCATCGATGCCCTTTTCAATAGAACACTTTGCAAAAATTATGCCAAAGAAGGTATCCGAAGGATATAGGTCTTTGATTTCATCAAGACCCAAAACATGGAAATCCAAACGAGTGAGTAAAAGGGTGAGCTTGCGGGAAAGAGCATCCGCAACTACATTGTCCTTGCTCTTTTTATATTTGATTACATATGGAAAGGACTCAATGAACTCAACCCATTTCGCATGTATTTTGTTCAAATTGGTTTGACTTTTCAAATACTTCAAAGACTCATGGTTGGAGTGAATAACAAACTCTTTTGGCCAAAGTAATTTTGCCAAACTTCAATAACTCGAACTAGCGTATAAAGTTCCTGGTCATATATAGGATAGTTTAGGAGTGCTCCATCTAACTTCTCACTATGATATGCAATGGGTTTGCCATCTTGCATATGGACACAACCAATTCCAAGTCCACTTGCATCACATTGAATCTCAAAAGTTTTAGCAAAATTGGGTAGGACGAGAAGTGGTGCCTCGGTAAGTTTATTTTTTCAATTCATCAAAAGCGTTTTGTTGTGCTTTGCCCCAAACAAATGGAACGTTCTTTTTAGTGAGCTCATTCAAAGGGCAAGCAATGGTTCTAAAATCTTTCACAAAGCGGCGGTAGAAATCGGCAAGTTCATGGAAGCTTCGAACTTGGGCAACGGTTGTTGGCGTATGCCAATTATTAATAACCTCAACTTTCGACGAATCCACTTCAATGCCATTGGATGAAACGACAAAGCCAAGGAAAACCAACTTGTTTTGTGCAAAAGTGCATTTAGGAAGATTTGCATAGAGCCTCTCATTGCGTAAGATGCATAAAACTTTTCTCACATGTCCAACATGGTCCTCGAGATGTTTGCTATAAATGAGAATATCATCGAAATAGACAACCACACTCTTTCCAATGAGAGGTCTCAAGATATGATTCATAAGACGCATAAAAGTTGAAGGCGCATTGGAAAGACCAAATGGCATGACAAGCCATTCATAGAGACCAAGTTTGGTCTGGAAGGCCGTCTTCCATTCGTCACCAACGGCCATGTGGATTTGGTGGTAGCCACTACACAAATCAATTTTCGACAAAATAGTGGCACCACACAACTCATCAAGCATGTCATCTAAACGCGGAATGGGATGGCGATATCGAACGGTAATAGCATTGATCGGATGACAATCCATACACATTCTTTGGGACTCATCCAGTTTAGGCACAAGTATGACCGGAACCACACAAGGGCTTAAGCTTTCATGAACATACCCTTTTTCGAGGAGATCTTGAATTTGATGTTGAATCTCCTTTGTGTGTTCGGGGTTGGTGCGGTAGGTGGCGCGGTTTGGTAGGGGAGTGCCGGCTATGAGGTCGATGCGGTGCTCGATTCCTCTAAGCGGTGGTAGCCCATGAGGGAGCTCGTCGGGGAAGACATCTTGAAACTCCTTCAAAAGAGACAACAAAGACGAAGGAAGTGTTCTTAAGTCGTTATCCGAGGGTGGCCCCTTGCAAATGAGCACATAGTGCAATTTGGTGGATGGGTTGTGGTGCACTTCTCTCATCTCACTCTTGGTGGCTATGAGGACACTCTTCATCTCGCTCACACATGGCTTGTGGCGCTTACTCTCTTTTTGGCGGATCACTCTCTCAACTCTCATCTCACTATTGATAGTAGCTTCTGTGGGGACCCCAGACCAGCTGTCCGAAATACCCGTTATGTATACAGTTCACGATCCCATGATCAGTGCGTCGCGAACACATAACCGAACTGATATCCAAGTTACATCATCCATTACAAACGGAATAAGAAAGTTACAATAATGTCACATGCCCAATCTTTACATAATAGCCTCGAAGGGCCTAACATAATTGCCAGAGTAGCGGAATCACTTCAACAGCGCAGAGCCCAAGTCATCTGCCATAACCCTACAGGCAACTGACTGGGAGAACGTTCCTAGCTCGCATAGACGTCATCTAATCCTTCTTCATTTGTCGAATTCCTCCAAGTCTGGCCAAGTAAATAGCCAGGGACAAAGCCGTGAGTACATTGGAATTGTACTTGCATACCATCAAGAAGGTGCTAACAAAAGTTATCTAAACATGTCAAGAGAAGAAGACTAGTTTCTCTTGTGGATATAGTATGTGAAAGCGAATCAGTTTCTCTTGTGGATATATCATGTGAAAGAGCATGTGAAAGAGAATCAGTTTCTCTTGTGGATATAGCATCCCTACTTCTCGGTCGAAGGGGACACTTCAAAGGGATTCTATAACACCTCTATATCTTTGTTGAAGAAGATACTTCAAAAGAAAATCTATGACATCTCTATATCTTTTTTGAAGAAGATACTTCAAAAGACATCCTATGACATCCCTGTATCTTTGTTGAAGAAGGTACTTCAAAAGATATCCTATGACATCTCTATATATTTGTTGAAGAAGATACTTCAAGAGTTCCTCAACATAAAACACTAGGATGGGGTTTCCCTTTTTTATTTCCTTCCCGACCAACTTTACATGGCCATCAACTTTCCCCGTACCCTTCCGGTACCCTGAGAACAACTTCCTCATTTTCTTTGTAAAGCTTTTCTAAAAGAAAACTAGCCCCGGTTAAGTATGGCCATTTCAACTCGTCCATGACCGCGGACGCGGCTATTCGAATAGATTGATACTCTGCAGAGTTTTGTGCACTTTCCCCACAAGATCCGCGAGTCCATCATGTGGGCATTGATACGTCCCAAACGTATCTATAATTTCTTATGTTCCATGCTAATTTTATGATGATACTCACATGTTTTATACACATTATATGTCATTATTATGCATTTTCCGGCACTAACCTATTGACGAGATGCCGAAGAGCCGCTTGCTGTTTTCTCGCTGTTTTTGGTTTCGAAATCCTAGTAAGGAAATATTCTCGGAATTGGACGAAATCAATGCCCGGGGGCCTATTTTTCCACGAAGCTTCCGGAAGACCGGAGGGAGACGAAGTGGGGCCACGGGGCGCCGCCACACTAGGGCGGCGCGGCCTAGAGGGGGCCCGCGCGGCCCTAGCGTGTGGGGCCCCGTGACTCTCCCGACTCCGCCCTTCCGCCTACTTAAAGCCTCCGTCGCGAAACCCCCGATGCCGAGAGCCACGATACGGAAAACCTTACCGAGACGCCGCCGCCGCCAATCCCATCTCGGGGGATTCGGGAGATCACCTCCGGCACCCTGCCGGAGAGGGGAATCATCTCCCGGAGGTCTCTTCATCGCCATGATCGCCTCCGGATCGATGTGTGAGTAGTTCACCCCTGGACTATGGGTCCATAGCAGTAGCTAGATGGTCTTCTTCTCCCCATTGTGCTATCATGTTAGATCTTGTGAGCTGCCTATCATGATCAAGATCATCTATTTGTAATCCTTCATGTTGTGTTTGTTGGGATCCGATGAATATTGAATACTATGTCAAGTTGATTATCAATCTATCATATATGTTATTTATATTCTTGCATGCTCTCCGTTTCTAGTAGAGGCTCTGGCCAAGTTGATACTTGTGACTCCAAGAGGGAGTATTTATGCACGATAGTGGGTTCATTCCTCCATTAAATCTGGGACAGTGACAGAAAGTTCTAAGGTTGTGGATGTGCTGTTGCCACTAGGGATAAAACATCGATACTTTGTCTAAGGACATTTGTGTTGATTACATTACGCACCATACTTAATGCAATTGTCTGTTGCTTGCAACTTAATACCGGAAGGGGTTCGGATGATAACCTGAAAGTGGACTTTTTAGGCATAGATGCATGCTGGATAGCGGTCTATGTACTTTGTCGTAATGCCCTGATTAAATCTCATAGTACTCATTGATACGTCTCCAACATATCTATAATTTCTGATGTTCCATGCTTGTTTTATGACAATACCAACATGTTTTGTTCACACTTTATATCATTTTTATGCGTTTTTCGGAACTAACCTATTGACGAGATGCCAAAAGGCCAGTTGTTGTTTTCTGCTGTTTTTGGTTTCAGAAATCCTAGTAAGGAAATATTTTCGGAATCGGACGAAATCAACTCCGGAGATCTTATAATTTCAGGAAGCTTCCAAAGCACCGGAGAAAAGTCAGAGGGGTGCCAGGGGGGCCCCACCCCACAGGGCGGCGCGGCCCAAGGGGGGGGGGCGCCCCCCTATGGTGTCGTCACCCCGTGGCCCCTCCGACTCCGACTCTCGGCCTATATAATCGTCCCTGACCTAAAAACATCGACCAAGAGGACGGAAATAGAGAAAACCATCCAGAGCCGCCGCCATCGCGAAAGTCCAATTCGGGGGACAGAACTCTCTGCTCCGGCACCCTGCCGGGACGGGGAATTGCCCCCGGAGCCATCTCCACCGCCGTCTTCACCGCCATCTTCACCGCCATCGCTGCCTCCATGATGAGGAGGGAGTAATCCACCCCCGAGGCTGAGGGCTCCGCTGTAGCTATGTGGTTCATCTCTCTCCCATGTACCTCAATACAATAATCTCATGAGCTGCTTTACATGATTGAGATTCATATGAGTTTTGTATCACTACTATTCTATGTGCTACTCTAGTGATGTTATTAAAGTAGTTTTATTCCTCCCGCACGGTGTAATGGTGACGAGTGTGTGCATCCGTGTTAGTACTTGGCGTAGGCTATGATTGTGATCTCTTGTAGATTATGAAGTTAACTATTGCTATGATGGTATTGATGTGATCTATTCCTCCTACATAGTGTGAAGGTGACGAGTGTGCATGCTGTGTTAGTACTTGGTTTAGTCGTGTTGATCTTTCATGCACTCTAAGGTTATTTAAATATGAACATTGAATTGTGGAGCTTGTTAACTCCGGCATTGAGGGTTCGTGTAATCCTACGCAATGTGTTCATCATCCAACAAGAGAGTGTAGAGTATGCATTTATCTATTCCGTTATGTGATCAATGTTGAGAGTGTCCACTAGTGAAAGTATGATCCCTAGGCCTTGTTCCTAAATACCGCCATCGCTGCTTGTTTACTTGTTTCTACTGCGTTACTCACTGCTGCGTTACTACTGCTTGTTTATCGTCCTGGGCAAAGCACTTTTCCGGTGCCGTTGCTACTATTTATTCATACCACATGTATTTCACTATCTCTTCGCCGAACTAGTGCACCTATTAGGTGTGTTGGGGACACAAGAGACTTCTTGCTTTGTGGTTGCGGGGTTGCATGAGAGGGATATCTTTGACCTCTTCCTCCCCGAGATCGATAAACCTTGGGTGATCCACTTAAGGGAAACTTGCTGCTGTTCTACAAACCTCTGCTCTTGGAGGCCCAACACTGTCTACAAGAATAGAAGCTCCCGTAGACATCAAGCTATTTTCACGGCGCCGTTGCCGGGGAGGAAAGGTAAAAGGTACTCACACTCCGGATCTCGGCTACTAAGCTATTTTCGCCGTTGTAAGTACTCGAAGCTATTTCCTTTAGATCCTGCAATTCCATCTTTTTGTTTCTTGTTTACACTAGTTTGGCAGAATGGACGACAATGAGCTTCTTATTCTATTTCCTGATTTAAGACATGGATGGTTTGATGCGAAAATTAAAAAACCCATGGAACATATTAGCATGAATACTTTGAATACCATTGTTGCTAATGATATGGAAAATTCTATGCTTGGGGAAGCTGGCTTTGATGAGCATGATATTTTTAGTCCCCCAAGCATTGAGGAGAAATATTTCTTTGATGATACTTTGCCTCCTATTTATGATGATTATAATGATAGTGGTCTTTTGGTGCCACCTACTATGGAGAGTAAATTTTGTTGTGATTATACTATGCCTCCTACACTTGATGAGAATAATAATGATAGCTACTTTGTTGAATTTGCTCCCACTACAACTAATACAATTGATTATGCTTATGTGGAGAGTAATAATTTTATGCATGAGACTCATGATAAGAATGATTTATGTGATAGTTATATTGTTGAGTTTGCTCATGATGCTACTGAAAGTTATTGTGAGAGAGGAAAAAATGGTTGTAGAAATTTTCATGTTACTAAAATGCCTCTCTATGTGCTGAAATTTTTGAAGCTACACTTGTTCTATCTTCCTATGCTTGTTACTTTGCTCCTCATGAACTTGTTTATTTACAAGATTCCTATGCATAGGAAGCATGTTAGACTTAAATGTGTTTTTGCCTCTTGATGCTCTCTTTTGCTTCAAATACTATTTCTTGCGAGTGCATCATTAAAACTGCTGAGCCCATCTTAATGGCTAAAAAGAAAGAACTTCTTGGGAGATAACCCATGTGTTATTTTGCTACAGTACTTTGTTTTATATTTGTGTCTTGGAAGTTGTTTACTACTGTAGCAACCTCTCCTTGTCTTAGTTTTGTGTTTTTTTGTGCCAAGTAAAGTCGTTGATAGCAAGGTTGATACTAGATTTGGATTACTGCGCAGAAACAGATTTCTTTGTTGTCACGAATCTGGGTCTAATTCTCTGTAGGTAACTCAGAACATTATGCCAATTTACGTGAGTGATCCTCAGATATGTACGCAACTTTCATTCAATTTGAGAATTTTTATTTGAGCAAGTCTGGTGCCTCAATAAAATCCATCTTTACGGACTGTTCTGTTTTGACAGATTCTGCCTTTTATTTCGCATTGCCTCTTTTGCTATGATGGATGAATTTCTTTGATCCATTAATGTCCAGTAGCTTTATGCAATGTCCAGAAGTGTTAAGAATGATTGTGTCACCTCTGAACATGTGAGTTTTTGATTATGCACTAACCCTCTAATGAGTTTGTTTTGAGTTTGGTGTGGAGGAAGTTTTCAAGGGTCAAGAGAGGAGGATGATATACTATGATCAAGAAGAGTGAAAGCTCTAAGCTTGGGGATGCCCCGGTGGTTCACCCCTGCATATTTCAAGAAGACTCAAGCGTCTAAGCTTGGGGATGCCCAAGGCATCCCCTTCTTCATCGACAAATTATCAGGTTCCTTCTCTTGAAACTATATTTTTATTCGGCCACATCTTATGTACTTTACTTGGAGCGTCTGTTTGCTTTTGTTTTTATTTTTGTTTTGTTATTTTCATTCTGTGAATAAATACATGATTGTGTGGGAGAGAGACACGCTCCGCTGGTTCGTATGAACACATGTGTTCTTAGCTTTTAATGTTCATGGCGAAGGTTGAAACTGCTTCGTTAATTGTTATATGGTTGGAAACGGAAAATGCTACATGTAGTAATTGGTAAAATGTCTTGGATAATGTGATACTTGGCAACTGTTGTGCTCATGTTTAAGCTCTTGCATCATATACTTTGCACCTATTAGTGAAGAAATACATAGAGCTTGTTAAAATTTGGTTTGCATGAGTGGTTTCTCTAGAGTCTAGATATTTTCTAGTGAGGTGTTTGAACAACAGGGAAGACGATGTATAGTCTTATAATGCTTGTAATATGTCTTTTATGTAAGTTTTGATGTACTACTTTATGCTTGTGTTTGCTTCAATCAACCTTGCTAGCCTAAGCCTTGTATCGAGAGGGAATACTTCTCATGCATCCAAAATCCTTGAGCCAAACACTATGCCATTTGTGTCCACCATACCTACCTACTACATGGTATTTATCCGCCATTCCAAAGTAAATTGCTTGAGTGCTACCTTTAAAATTCCATCATTCACCTTTGCAATATATAGCTCATGGGACAAATAGCTTAAAAACTATTGTGGTATTGAATATGTACTTATGCACTTTATCTCTTATTAAGTTGCTTGTTGTGCGATAACCATGTTTACGGGGACGCCATCAACTATTCTTTGTTGAATATCATGTGAGTTGCTATGCATGTCCGTCTTGTCTGAAGTAAGAGAGATCTACCACCTTAATGGTTGGAGCATGCATATTGTTAGAGAAGAACATTGGGCCGCTAACTAAAGCCACGAATCATGGTGGAAGTTTCAGTTTTGGACATATATCCTCAATCTCATATGAGAACACTAATTGTTGCCACATGCTTATGCATTAAAGAGGAGTCCATTATCTGTTGTCCATGTTGTCCCGGTATGGATGTCTAAGTTGAGAATAATCAAAAGCGAGAAATCCAAAATGCGAGCTTTCTCCTTAGACCTTTGTACAGGCGGCATGGAGGTACCCCTTTGTGACACTTGGTTAAAACATGTGTATTGCGATGATCCGGTAGTCCAAGCTAATTAGGACAAGGTGCGGGCACTATTAGTATACTATGCATGAGGCTTGCAACTTGTAAGATATAATTTACATGATACATGTGCTTTATTACTACCGTTGACAAAATTGTTTCATGTTTTCAAAATAAAAGCTCTAGCACAAATATAGCAATCGATGCTTTCCTCTTTGAAGGACCATTCTTTTACCTTTTATGTTGAGTCGGTTCACCTATCTCTCTCCACCTCAAGAAGCAAACACTTGTGTTAACTGTGCATTGATTCTTACATACTTGCTTATTGCACTTGTTATATTGCTTTGCATTGACAACTATCCATGAGATATACATGTTACAAGTTGAAAGCAACTGCTGAAACTTTATCTTCCATTGTGTTGCTTCAATGTCTTTACTTTGAATTTATTGCTTTATGAGTAACTCTTATGCAAGACTTATTGATGCTTGTCTTGAAAGTACTATTCATGAAAAGTCTTTGCTATATGATTCAATTGTTTACTCATTGCATTAACATTGTTTTGAATCGCTGCATTCATCTCATATGCTTTACAATAGTATGATTAAGATTATGTTGGTAGCATGTCACCTCGGAAATTATCTTTTATCGTTTACCTACTCGAGGACGAGTAGGAACTAAGATTGGGGATGCTGATACGTCTCCAACGTATCTATAATTTCAGATGTTCCATGCTTGTTTTATGACAATACCAACATGTTTTGTTCACACTTTATATCATTTTTATGCGTTTTTCGGAACTAACCTATTGACAAGATGCCGAAAGGCCAGTTGTTGTTTTCTGCTGTTTTTGGTTTCAGAAATCCTAGTAAGGAAATATTTTCGGAATCGGACGAAATCAACTCCGGAGATCTTATAATTTCAGGAAGCTTCCAGAGCACCGGAGAAAAGTCAGAGGGGTGCCAGGGGGGCCCCACCCCACAGGGCGGCGCGGCCCAAGGGGGGGCGCGCCCCCCTATGGTGTCGTCACCCCGTGGCCCCTCCGACTCCGACTCTCGGCCTATATAATCGTCCCTGACCTAAAAACATCGACCAAGAGGACGGAAACAGAGAAAACCATCCAGAGCCGCCGCCATCGCGAAAGTCCAATTCGGGGACAGAACTCTCCGCTCCGGCACCCTGTCGGGACGGGAATTGCCCCCGGAGCCATCTCCACCGCCATCTTCACCGCCATCGCTGCCTCCATGATGAGGAGGGAGTAATCCACCCCGAGGCTGAGGGCTCCGCTGTAGCTATGTGGTTCATCTCTCTCCCATGTACCTCAATACAATAATCTCATGAGCTGCTTTACATGATTGAGATTCATATGAGTTTTGTATCACTACTATTCTATGTGCTACTCTAGTGATGTTATTAAAGTAGTTTTATTCCTCCTGCACGGTGTAATGGTGACAGTGTGTGCATCCGTGTTAGTACTTGGCGTAGGCTATGATTGTGATCTCTTGTAGATTATGAAGTTAACTATTGCTATGATGGTATTGATGTGATCTATTCCTCCTACATAGTGTGAAGGTGACAGAGTGTGCATGCTGTGTTAGTACTTGGTTTAGTCGTGTTGATCTTTCATGCACTCTAAGGTTATTTAAATATGAACATTGAATTGTGGAGCTTGTTAACTCCGGCATTGAGGGTTCGTGTAATCCTACGCAATGTGTTCATCATCCAACAAGAGAGTGTAGAGTATGCATTTATCTATTCTGTTATGTGATCAATGTTGAGAGTGTCCACTAGTGAAAGTATGATCCCTAGGCCTTGTTCCTAAATACTGCCATCGCTGCTTGTTTACTGTTTTACTGCGTTACTACTGCTGCGTTACTACTGCTTGTTTACTGTCCTGGGCAAAGCAGTTTTCTGGTGCCGTTGCTACTATTTATTCATACCACCTGTATTTCACTATCTCTTCGCCGAACTAGTGCACCTATTAGGTGTGTTGGGGACACAAGAGACTTCTTGCTTTGTGGTTGCAGGGTTTCATGAGAGGGATATCTTTGACCTCTTCCTCCCTGAGATCGATAAACCTTGGGTGATCCACTTAAGGGAAACTTGCTGCTGTTCTACAAACCTCTGCTCTTGGAGGCCCAACACTGTCTACAAGAATAGAAGCTCCCGTAGACATCACTCATCATGATATATGTATGTGCATTGTTATGCCTTCTTTATTTGTCAATTGCCCAACTGTAATTTGTTCACCCAACATCTGCTATCTTATGGGAGAGACACCACTAGTGAACTGTGGACCCCGGTCCTATTCTTTACATCCGAAATACAATCTACTGCAATTGTTCTTTACTCGTTCTTCGCAAACAAACATCATCATCCACACTATACATCTAATCCTTTGTTTACAGCAAGCCGGTGAGATTGACAACCTCGCCGTTACGTTGGGGCAAAGTTCCGTGATTGTGTTGTGCAGGTTCCACGTTGGCGCCGGAATCCCCGGAGTTGCGCCGCACTACACTCTGCCGCCATCAACCTTCAACGTGCTTCTTGACTCCTACTGGTTCGATTAAACCTTGGTTTCTTACTGAGGGAAAACTTGCTGTTGTGCGCATCATACCTTCCTCTTGGGGTTCCCAACGGACGTGTTAACTACGCGCAATCAAGCTCTTTTCCGGCGCCGTTGCCGGGAGATCAAGACACGCTGCAAGGGGAGTCTCCACTTCCAATCTCTTTACTTTGTTTTTGTCTTGCTTTGCTTTATTTTATTTACTACTTTGTTTGCTGCACTTATATCAAAACACAAAAAAATTAGTTGCTAGTTTTACTTTATTTACTGTCTTGTTCTCTATATCAAAAACACAAAAAAATTAGTTACTTGCATTTACTTTATTTAGTTTACTTTATTTACTACTGCTAAAATGGGTACTGTTGAGAATACTAAGTTGTGTGACTTCACTAGCACAAATAATAATGATTTCCTATGCACACCTATTGCTCCACCTGCTACTACAGCAGAATTCTTTGAAATTAAACTCGCTTTATCGAATCTTGTTATGAGAGAGCAATTTTCCGGTGTTAGTTCCGATGATGCTGCTGCCCATCTTAATAATTTTGTTGAACTATGTGAAATGCAAAAGTATAAGGATGTAGATGGTGACATTATAAAATTAAAATTGTTTCCTTTCTCCTTAAGAGGAAGAGCTAAAGATTGGTTGCTATCTCTGCCTAGAAATAGTATTGATTCTTGGACTAAATGTAAAGATGCTTTTATTGGTAGATATTATCCTCCCGCTAAAATTATATCTTTGAGAAGTAGCATAATGAATTTCAAGCAATTAGATAATGAACATGTTGCTCAAGCATGGGAGAGAATGAAATCTTTGGTAAAGAATTGCCCAACCCATGGATCGACTACTTGGATGATCATCCAAACCTTTTATGCAGGATTGAATTTTTCTTCGCGGAACCTATTGGATTCAGCTGCTGGAGGTACCTTTATGTCCATCACTTTGGGGGCGGCAACAAAGCTTCTTGATGATATGATGACAAATTACTCTGAATGGCACACGGAAAGAGCTCCACAAGGTAAGAAGGTAAATTTTGTTGAACAAACCTCCTCCTTGAGTGATAAGATTGATGCTATTATGTCTATGCTTGTGAATGGTAGATCTAATGTTGATCCTAATAATGTTCCTTTAGCTTCATTGGTTGCCCAAGAAGAACATCTTGATGTGAACTTCATTAAAAATAATAATTTCAACAACATGCTTATAGGAATAATTCTGGTAACAACTATAGGCCATATCCTGCTGTTAATGGTAATAGTTATGGTAATTATTATGGGAATCCGTACAACAATAATAGGAGTGTACCCCCTGGTCTTGAAGCTATGCTTAAAGAATTTATTAGTACACAAACTGCTTATAACAAATCTGTTGAGGAAAAGCTCGATAAAATTGATATTCTCGCTTCTAAGGTTGATAGTCTTGCCTCTGATGTTGATCTTTTAAAATTGAAAGTTATGCCTAATAGGGATATTGATAATAAGATTGTTACTACAGAAAATTCCATCCAAGTTCGAATTAATGAGAATATTAGATTGATGGCCGAATTGCATGCTAGGTGGGAAAAAGAAGAAAATGAAAAACTAGCTAAAAAGAATAATGTAGCTAAAGTTTGGACTATTACCACCACTAGTAATGTTAATGATTCACATGTTGCTACACCTCCTACTATCAATGGTAAAATAATTGGTGTTGGCAATGTTACTACTCCTAGTGCAAAGCGTGCAAAATTGCCTGAAACTGCTAAAACTGCTGAAATTGATAAAACTGCTGAAATTTTTCAAAATATTGGGGACAATAATCCCATTGCTGTAGATCATAATGGTTTAGACTTTGATGATTGTCACATCTCTGAAGTTATAAAGTTCTTACAAAAGCTTGCTAAAAGTCCCAATGCTAGTGCTATAAATTTGGCCTTTACAAAACATATTACAAATGCTCTCATAAAAGCTAGAGAAGAGAAACTAAAACTTGAAACCTCTATTCCTAGAAAGTTAGAAGATGGTTGGGAGCCTATCATTAAGATGAGGGTCAATGATTTTGATTGTAATGCTTTATGTGATCTTGGTGCAAGTATTTCGTTATGCCTAAGAAAATTTATGATATGCTTGACTTGCCACCATTGAAGAATTGTTATTTGGATGTTAATCTTGTTGATAATGCTATAAAGAAACCTTTGGGGAGGATTGATAATGTTCGTATTATGGTTAACAATAACCTTGTCCCCGTTGATTTTGTTGTCTTGGATATTGAATGCAATGCATCTTGTCCCATTATATTGGGAAGACCTTTCTTCGAACTATTGGTGCCACCATTGATATGAAGGAAGGTAATATTAAATATCAATTTCCTCTCAAGAAAGGTATGGAACACTTCCCTAGAAAGAGAATGAAGTTACCTTATGATTCTATTATTAGAACAACTTATGATGTTGATGCTTCGTCTCTTGATGTTACTTGATACACACTTTCTGCGCCTAGCTGAAAGGCGTTAAAGAAAAGCGCTTATGGGAGACAACCCATTATTTTACTTCTGCCCTTTATTTTACATTTGAGTCTTGGAAGTTGTTTACTACTGTAGCAACCTATCCTTATCTTTATTTTGTTGCATTGTTGTGCCAAGTTAAGTCTTTGATAGTAAAGTCAATACTAGATTTGGATTGCTGCGCAGAAACAGATTTCTTTCTGTCACGAATTTCGACCTGCCTCTCTGTAGGTAGCTCAGAAAAATCTGCCAATTTACGTGCGTGATCCTCGGATATGTACGCAACTTTCATTAAATTTGGCCATTTTCATCTGAG
>NC_061508.1:175034136-175076174 GCF_022539505.1 Lolium rigidum
TTCTCCCGTGGCTTTTCGAAGATGACGGGCTGTGGACCGCAGATCAACCGTGCTATCGGCACTTCTTCAGTTCCTTGGGCACGAAACTCTGATGGAAGGAAGAACACCATGTTTGTGCCAGCCGATGTACCCGCATCGGCTTTTTCTTGCTTGGGACGCCAAAATTTCTTTGGTGGACGTGTTTCTTCGTCCAAAGTCTGTTGAATTTTCACGGCCAGATCAGGCCGCGCTTTCCTCAACGTGTGCAAGTATCGCGCTTCGTCTTGCTCCAAGCTGCGTAGCCGCTGAACCCTACGCTTTTGGGAGTGGCTGAGTCCATCGGGGCACCACCTTGGCCGGTGGTACCTATCCTCTTCTTCATCTTCTCGACTCCTCAAAGTCTTCATCTTGAGAGGACTCAAGCACGTTTGTTCTGTGGCGGGAGAGGTCCTAGACGCTTGAAAACTGAAACATCTCCTGCATCCTTCTTCCGGCGTCTACACTCTGGGCAGTTTTCGATCGTAGGCAATCGGCTCATCCCTGAGTCCCAGCAGTGTTTAAAGAAGGGACAGTCCCAGTGTCTATCCATGTCCTCCTGCTCCCTTGAGCTCTCCTTAGCGCGGTGCTCCCGTCCTTCATCGCCTCTGTCATGCCAACGGTACCTTCCTTTGTCTTCATCGGACCGATTGTATCTCTCGTTGTTTCTGTCGTACTGCCGACGTCGGTCATACTGATATTCATATTTGTTGAGGAGGTGCGTGGAAAGTGGTTTCTGGTATCGCACGCTTCTCACTTGTTCCTTGGTAAGGTACCGTTTGTCATCATATCGGGGCCGGTCTCGTGGATCGGCCTCCTCCTTTTCCTTGTTGCGGGAGTGACTGCTTTCCTCTTTATCCTTGCCATGGTGGCGCTCAGGCCCTGCCATGTTAACATCGAATGAGAAATCCAGTCGACGCCTCGTGGAGTGGTTAGGTTCCACCATGTTGACGCCAGTGAACGGATGTGTGTCCACTTTCATGGCAAACTGTCCGAAGAGCAATCGGCCTTGTTCTATCGCCACTTGGATCTGCCGACGAAACACCTTGCAGTCATTGGTGGTATGGGTGAATGAGTGATGCCATTTGCAGTACGGCCTCCCGTTCATTTCTTGTGCTGTAGGGATTTTATGGCCTTCGGGTAACATCAGCTGTTTTTCCTTAAGCAATAGATCGAAAATCTGCTCAGCTTTGCTCAAATCGAAGTCAAACCCTTTTGGAGGCCCTTGTGGTTTTACCCACTTGCAGGACACGGGATGTGCCCCCGAGCCCATTCAGCTACAGCCACCTCCAGGTCCGGTGCAGGATCTTCAGTTTCTTCCATCTCAACCAGACCCACCGGATGCTTGAACTTGTCTTGGTACAATTCAGGGTGCCGCTGCTCATAGGATGTGAGTTTCTGCACCATGTGCGACAATGAACTGTACTCTGCTTGGGAAGTCAGATCCTTGATCGGCGTTGCAAGGCCCAGTACTGCCAGATCGATTGCTTCCTTCTCAGATAAACGAACCGAATAACATCGGTTCTTGACAGTCCTGAAACGTTGGATGTATTCCGATACTATTTCTCCCCTCTTCTGCCGCACCTGTGTCAGATCGGCAATGCCGGCCTCGGTAGCTTCTGAGTGATATTGCACGTGAAACTGCTCCTCCATTTGCTTCCACGTCCGGACTGAGTTTGGTGGCAACGACGTGTACCATCCAAAGGCTGATCCCATCAGAGATTGTGCGAAAAATCTCACACGTAACTGGTCTGACGCTGAAATCATGCCCAGCTGCGCCAAATATCGGCTTACGTGCTCTATTGAGCTAGATCCTTCTGCTCCATTGAATTTTGAGAATTCAGGGAGCCGATACTTGGGTGGCAGCGGGATCAGGTCATACTCGTCAAGGTATGGCTTGGAATAGCCGATTGTCTTCCTCTTCGGCAGGATTCCGAATTGGTCTCTCAAGATAGTGCTGATCTGCTCCATGGTATTAGCTGTAGGGACCGAGCCTTCATGACTCGTTCCAGTAGCATATTTAGCCAGCCATGCTTGTTTATCGAGCATCTACTCCGAAATCCCGGTTGGTGCGATCCGGCTCGTGCGCGCCAAGGCATTGCAGTCCGGCACGTATGAGCACACGTACCCATGCGGGATCTCCTTAGGCGGCTCATATAGGAACTGGCAATCGCTAGGATCGCCTCCAACCTTGTAGACAACGTACGCCGGTGAACCCGGCGGCTCTGGTGCTGCAAGCGCGAATGGTAGCGGCGGCCTGACCTGGAGTGGTACTTCTCCCTGGTGAGTCCCTAGGGTGGTTCCTGACGGGGAGTACTGATGCTTCATGATTTCCTGCACCACAGGGACCGCGACGCGCTCGAGAGTATTCACCAGGCTTTCAGAATAGCGGTGTAGGGAATGAGCCGCCATGTAATTGATTTCCTGGCGTAGAGCTCTGGTACGTTCCTCCGAAGGGGTAGACAGGTCTACTCCGTCAAGAACACCCTCAGGGGAGAACCCCTTCCACCTTACGCCATGGGAACGGGTCCTCACGAAAGAGCCGATGTGATCGGCTTCCAAGATGGCTTTCATCTCATCATACTTCTTCTTCTGCTCTTCGCGCAGATCCGCGTACGTGATCGGGTTCGCCAACCACCTCCTCCGCAGCTTTTGACATGGTTGCTGCAGACGTCGATGTTGTTGCGGAGCGTCCCACCGGGCGTGCCGAATGTGTTGTCTGTCGAAACCCACCGGCGAGCGAGTGACGGGCAACACAAGAGAGCCGGGAGGCTCCCGGGATTGCGGCCGACCCCGGTCCCTCGGGCGACGGCCCGCAATGCCTTCCGGCACACGCGTCCCGGTGCTTACAAGGGCATGCCACCTGACCTATACCTGGTCGGAAGGTGATGGATTGCTTCGACTAGTTTCCTGCATGGCAAACACGTAAACATTAAATACGAGCCCCGATCGGCTCTTAAGTTGTTCTGCGGATCGGCTCAAAGAGCCGATTGCCCCACGGTTCATGTTAGATTTATAAGGACATGGGGATCATGCTTTATCAATATCAAGCTAAGCTAATCTACGATAGTCTAGGGTTTTCACCGTATAATCGGAACATCCTATGCGTAATTGAGCCTAACAAATACGTAAGATGATAGAAAACCAGCACTAAAGAGGCCTAAAAACCAACGTGAAGTTGATCCCCGGAACAATCCCTCTAGAGCTTAGTAAACCACACCTTACGCACTATCGGATCCTTCAACCCGTTTATAAGGCCTAACCATACGGATATCAAACCAATCCTTGAAGAACAAGGAGCAACTATAACAGATTAGATCTACTAAATAATGAACAAGCAAGGTGCTGCCCTTACACCTAAAATAGGTGTAAGGGCAGCTAGATATCGAGGGGAAGCGTAGCTAAACAAATGCATCGTGAAAGCATTGTGATCAACCCCAAAACACCTAAGATAAGGGTGTTGCTCGCCATCAAAAAGGCTTCAGCACGAGCAACACCAAAAACGAATAAACTGATACTGCATAGATCGCAAGATACGATCTAGGTAGCATGTTGCTTACCCGGGAGAAACCCTCGAAACAAGGGGTGGCGATGCGCCTAGATTGATTTGTTGTGAACGTGATCGTCCTCCTTCTCAATAACCCTAGATACAAATTTATAGTCCGTAGACTCTCTAACTTGGGAAAAAACCAAACCGTGTACGAGCTAAACTCTATCTCTTAATTCTAACCGACACGTATCCTACTATATTTACAGATACACGGGCAATCTTGCCCAAACTTCTTGTACAAGGCCGGTTCGGGAAATATCTTCCATGTATATCTTCTAAGCCCATTTAATCACGGCCCATCTCCAGACTTGGTCAAATTCTGGTGATAACAGTAGTGTCATATCATGAGTAGGGAAGTTATCATATAAGATGTGTTGCGGTATGGAAGTATCTCTCTTTAGTTGGTTATCTATGTATCCCTTGGTGTGAGTTATCGTTATGGAATATTAATGAGAAGTTTTATCATTTACATATTGCACATCTTATTTTAGTTTGCAACCTCTATTATATGATTAATCTTGTTGCTAGTATTGGTATCACTTTGGGAGCACTGATTAAATCTATTTGGTTTTGGAAAACTTAGCATTGGTCAATAGCAACAACACTTTGAGTTTAAGTAGAAAAGAGGAAATACATGTAGATATGTTATTATATTTCTTGTTAGTTCCTAGCTTAGTGTTCTGAAGTTAAATTTGTTTGTGCTTACAAGGAAGATGCATGATTATTTCTATCACATGTATATTTGTTTGTTTCCCTCAAATCTTATGCTTGCTAATTAACCTTGCTAGCCAAAGACCTGCACCGAGAGGGAATACTTCTCGTGCATCCAAACCCTTTAAACCAAACCTATGCCATTTGTGTCCACCATAACTACCTATTATGTGGTATTTTGCGCCATTCCAAGTAAATACTTCATGTGCTACCTTTAAACAATTCAAAAGTTACCATCCCTTATTTGTGTCAATGTTTTATAGCTCATGAGGAAGTATGTGGTGTTTTATCTTTCAATCTTGTTGGGCAGCTTTCACTAATGGACTAGTGGCTTCATCCACTTATCCTATAATTTTGCAAAAAGAGCTGGCAATGGGGTTCCCAGCCCCAATTAATCAACTTTCATTAATAATTCTCTTCACATGTTTTGCCCTGATTCATCAGTAAGCAACTTAATTTTGCAATAGGCACTCCTCCATGGTATGTGAAATGTTGGAAGGCACCCGAGGATTCGGTTAGCCATGGCTTGAGAAAGCAAAGGTTGGGGGGAGTGTCATCCTTAAATAAACTAAAGTACATGTGTAAACAAAAGAGAAGAGGGATGATCTGCCTTGCTGGTAGAGATAACGTCCTTCATGCGAGCCGCTCTTTGGAAGTCTGTTTGGCAAGGGGGTTAGAGTACCCGCTGCCATTCGTTGACAACAACAAACACCTCTCAAAACTTTACTTTTATGCTCTTTATATGATTTCAAAATTCGAAAAGCTCTAGCACATGATTTAATCCCTGCTTCCCTCTGCGAAGGGCCTATCTTTTAGTTTATGTTGAGTCAGTAAACCTATTTCCCTCTATCTTAAGCAAGCAATTGAGTTGTTGTGATCCAACCATTTATATTGTGATCTACCTAATCATGCCTTTTATTCTTCCTTGTTTAAGTACAAGTTTTATCTGAATGAATATGGCTTTGAAAGTTATCAATTATTATGAGGAGATTACTATGATTGAGTATGCAAGTTTATTATAAGCTTTAATATGAGAGTGCTGCTCAATAGATAAGTATAATCTGTTAACTGTTCTCTGACCAAGAACGAAGTTTGCCATCACCAATTATGATTTCCTATACACCTTTATTTGTGATTACCTTCTACTTGTTTCAAGTTGAATTATATGAGGAAGTTGTTCACTAGAATGTCTTGTGTGAATGAATGTGATGCTTCTTGTCCGTAATTTATTTATCGACTCTTCACTCCATAAACATGTGGTCCTGTTTACCGAGTTCAGTTTCGCTTGGGGACAAGCGAACTCTAAGCTTGGGGGGAGTTGATACGTCCATTTTGCATCACTATTTTATATCATAATTTGCTGTTATTTATTGATATATTTCATATTTGGAGATGATACTTATGTTATTTCATCTATTTTGCATGTTTCATGATTATTGGAGGATCGCGCACCGGAGTCAGGATTCTGCTGGAAAAAGCGCCGTCAGAATGGAATATTTCGGAAGATCAACAATTGACGGAAATTATATGAAAAATCCTATTTTTCCAGAAGATGAAGGGAGCCAGAAGGGGGAGCCGAGGAGGGCCGCCATGGGCCCACCTCATAGGCCGGCGCGGGCCAAGGCCTGGCCACGCCGCCTTGTGAGGAGGGGGCTCACAGCCCCCTCTGGCCTCCTCTCCTTCGCGTACATCTTCGTCCCGAAAACCTAAGCTCCGGGGGATAGTCGCGAAGAGTCACAGCTCGCCTCGCGGGGCGGAAAACACCAGAGAGAAAAGAGCTCTCCGGCGGGCAGGAATCCGCCGGGAAAATTCCCTCCCGGAGGGGGAAATCGACGCCATCGTCATCGTCATCGAGCTGGACATCATCTCCATCATCATCACCATCATCTTCGTCATCATCACCGCCATCTCCACCGCTGCACCTCGTCACCGCTATAACAATTAGGGTTTGATCTTGATTGTTTGATAGGGTAAACTCTCCCGGTGTTGATTTCTACTTGTTATTGATGCTATTGAGTGAAACCATTGAACCAATATTTATGTTCAGATTGTTATTCACCATCATATCACCTCTGATCATGTACCATATGATGTCTCGTGAGTAGTTCGTTTAGTTCTTGAGGACATGGGTGAAGTCTAAATGTTAGTAGTGAATTATGTTGGTTAGTATTCAATGTTATGATATTTAAGTTGTGGTGTTATTCTTCTAGTGGTGTCATGTGAACGTCGACTACATGATACTTCACCATTTATGGGCCTAGGGGAGTACATCTTGTATTCGTTTGCTAATTGCGGGGTTGCCGGAGTGACAGCAACCTGAACCCCCGTTAGTATATCGGTGCAGGAGGGATAGCAGGATCTCAGAGTTTAAGGCTGTGGTTAGATTTATCTTAATTACTTTCTTGTATTTGCGGATGCTTGCAAGGGGTATAATCACAAGTATGTATTAGTCCTAGGAAGGGCGGTGCATTAGCATAGGTTCACCCACACAACACTTATCAAAACAATGAAGATTAATCAGCTATATGAAGCGAAAGCACTAGACTAAATTCCCGTGTGTCCTCAAGAACATTTGGTCATTATAAGTAAACAAACCGGCTTGTCCTTTGTGCTAAAAAGGATTGGGCCACTCGCTGCAATTATTTCTCTCGCATTTTACTTACTCGTACTTTATTTATCTGCTATATCAAAACCCCCTGAATACTTGGCTGTGAGCATTTACAGTGAATCCTTCATCGAAACTGCTTGTCAACACCTTCTGCTCCTTGTTGGGTTTGACACTCTTATTTATCGAAAGTACTACGATACACCCCCTATACTTGTGGGTGATCAGTTACATGCTTAGGATCTTGCTGTGTAGTCTTTGGTAGCTGCTATTCCTTGCAATTCATCTACTGGTGCTGTCTATGCATGTCTTCTAGCTGGTGTGTGCATCTGTGCATGAACTCTAGCTTCTGTGCACAAGACTTGTATCTAGATGGTTTCTGTTTTAGTGGCTTTCTAGACTGCCAGTGATCCTTGGTGAAAACGAAGTGATGAGCTACCCATTGAGCAACTGCTCAATCCCATGACATATGTCATGCATAATTTATGGATTGGATCCACTGGATCCCTTCCAGGAACTAGGTATACCTTGTTCCAGCTCCTAGAGTGAAACCTTTTGTTGATGCGGACTTCGGTTTGTTTGTCACGACTCCGCTCCTCCAGCTTCTTGGTTGATCTTCTCAGGTCACCATGATTTCTGGTGGTTGGTTGGGTTATGTGTTGGGTTGTGATGTTCTTGAGCAAGAACAGGATGAACTATACCTATTCTTTCTTCTGCTTACCTTGTGAATCTTTATCTGGTCGACTATGCACTGTTTCTAGGGTTTGTGCTCTTTTATACCATCTCTACTTCTCTCCTTGCCATGCCACACAAGCCTGGCTTGGTTTGGTGACTAGGCCAGTGCATGGCCTTGTTGTTGCTTGCTCAGCACACATGAGCTGTGTGCTCTCATATGCTGAAACTTGAGCCCCTGGTGTGTGCTCAGGTTTGGTCTGCTATTGCTCTTATCCTGTGCTGTCCAAGCCTTTGGACAAGCACAAGTGTGCATGACACTTGTTTCTGTCCAAACTGAATATTGGCTAACTTTTAACCCCTGGCTAGTGTTTGTTGTGTTGTTTTGCAGGTTTTGAAGGTGAATATGACCATAGAAGAATACTTCCAAGTCATTAGTCTAGGTTTTTTAGTTTAGGATCAAATATTGTAACCTTCCTTTTTATTTCTGCATATTCTTTTAATTCTTGTATCAAGAATATTGTAAAGACAATGTAAATGTGTTGGTGTATCAATAAAGCTCAAGTTTTGCTTATGAGCCTTTTGGTTTATGTAATGTTTATATTTCTGAATAATTGTTGTATTTAAAATTCAATTTGAAATTCAAAGTCATTTGAATTTATAAGTTGTATTTAAATTGTGAATTCATTTTCTATAATCCTTATTGCTTATTGTTTAATGTTATCAATGTATTACTTGTCAAATGAAATCAACTCCCAAATCAACAAGATACAAAAGAGATCATGTCGAAATTTACTAACTCACCTTGCCTAACCCTAATTGCAAAATGAGAGAGAACATCGATCCCTCTTAGGTTTAGTTGCAAGAAGGCGCGCCAATTTCCCTCGTTTTGCGATGAAATGCACATGCCATTCCTAAATCTACCCTTCGTTGTTCCTATGTTCTGGGTTATTACATTGCTTTGATCTGTTGGTAGATGCATTGTCTTGTTCTGTTTGTTAAGTTTTGTCTTGAGCTACCTTAAAGAACAACACTCCTAGTAGTAAAACAAGCAACTCACCTAATAAAACACATGTGTGACTTAGGAAAAGTTGTTTTCCTTTTTCACCACCTCAAACCTTCTCTACTCATGGCAACTTGGGTGTGCATATTTAAACTTCATCTTTGTGGTATAATCTAGCTCAACCCATCGTTGATATAAAACTTGGGATCATCTACCCCTTACTACATCCTTCTCTTATACCCTAGTCAAAACCCCTCCAACATCACAATTTTGGCTAGGTCCTAAAATTGTTATCAGATTCACTTTTGGATCCTTTGGATTAAGTGATCCTTTTTCCATCCAAGGTATCTCACTTGTCCTAGACCTACCTTGTCATGTGAACTCCCCAACCATAACAATGCCTTGGGCCAAATCTCTATTATACCCACTTATCCTTGTTGGTTTTGAGGCCAAGTAGACAATCTGTTTTGGCAGGCTTATAAGTTTCAAACATTGGCAGTTGATATCTAAGCAAGCACAATTGTTATTGGTGACCTCAATGCATGGATATCATCTATGCAACACCCTATACAACTTCCACGTCTTGCATGTCCCATTCTACCCTTGCAACTCTTGTAGTCACTTGATCTTGTACCCTATTCAACGTTTCACCACTAGATCACTTCTTCCTCTTTTACCTCTTGTTCTTATATTACTCCATGTTTAATATTCACAAAACCAAGAGTGGGAATGTTGGGTACATTATGTAGCCACCATCTACCTTTGAGATCACTCCTCCTTAAATTAATTTTCTTTCTCAAGACCCTACTGTTTTCTTCCTTTGTCGAGGGTACTCCTCGGCAATGCCCTCCATTTGGGCCTTAGGGTAGATGGAATCATGTAGGCTGACACGAGACATCGGTTATCAAACAAGAGGGGAAAGCGATTTACCCAGGTTCGGGGCCCTCGATGAGGTAAAACCCTGACGTCCTACCTGTCTGATCTTGATTATGAAAATATCGGGTTACAATGGGGTGCCGAAGGTTTCGGCTGTGATCTCGTCAAGAGGCTAAGTGCTACGGAGACCTAGCTCTGGACTTATGGTGGCTAAAATTGATAAGATTGATTGTGTCCCTCGGCAGCCCCTCTCCTGGCCCTTATATAGGGAGCCAGGTCTCGAGAGATCTGTCCGGGTACGACTAGGTTACAAAGGCCCCTAGTTCTAGACTTTCCTTGTATTCTTCGTTTCTTCATCTTGTTCTTCAAGGAATCTTCTTCGACACCGACGTAGTGGCCCTCCTTGCCATCGGGTGTCTTCATGGGCCTCCAGTTGGGCCGTACAGGATAGGGCAATAACAGTTACCCGAAGGGTAATGCCCACGTCAGTAGCCCCCGAGTGTCTAGCCGAAGATATTTCGGGTAGAGACTAGAGCATACCCCACTGAATGTTCTTCTCTCTTGATAATTCTTGTCCTCCTTGTGGCAGCATCATCTCCTTCTATCGGGTGCGCGTCCAGCTCCCGATGGGAGTAGCCCCCGAGTCTAGGTACGGATGCTTGCAATCCGTGCGTAGACTCAAGTTGTCCCACTCGAATGTCTTCTTCTGCCGAAGCTTTCTGCAAGTCTTCATAGGTCATCCGATACATTTTCATCGGGGCTTCAAATTTTCAAGTAAGGTTTAATGCATAAAGGATATTGAATAACGTGCCCAGCTTTGTTGGTTAACTGCCGATGGCAAAACAACGCTACTCTACACAGAATCAAGTCCCCGGGCATGATCCTGGAATGCAAAAAAGTTTATCGGGTGCGCAATCGGTGCTCCCGATGGGAGTAGCCCCCCGAGTCTGGTCACAGGTGCTTGCAACCGGGTGCAGACTCGAGCCGAACGTTCCAACCTATTCTTCAAATATTCTGTTCACGCTCTTTTTTGTAGGAAAATCTTCGAGTCCAAATTTATCGGGTGCGCGTCCAGCGCTCCCAATGGGAGTAGCCCCAGAGTCTAGGTACGGATGCTTGCAATCCGTGCGTAGACTCAAATTGGCCATCCGATAGTTTTGACTTTTCTTCGGATACCTCAAGTGGACTTCACGACGTCACTGATGATGTAATTACTGTTGTAGTTCTGACTGACAGGACGCGACCTGACGGGCCCATCCTACTTCTGCGCGGTTCTGTTTAGGAAATGACCACTACTTGCGTGCAGTTACCAAGGTGACTCCTCGATTTTTGCGATCGATGATGAGAAGAAATCCCCTTAATAAACTGGAAACAACGACACGTGCCCGCTCAATCCTCAGGCTTCCTTTTTCTTTATAATTTCTCGGGGTAAACTCTCTCCTTTTCACACTTCATCCTTGCGTCCTTTCTTCCTCATTCATCCTTTTCGTTCACAACTGTTGCGCCGCCGCCGCCGCTTCCAGATCTTCTTCAGATCTCACAATGGTGAAGAAGAAGAACCCCACTCTCACTACCAGTGCTGTGAGCAGTGGCACCACCGCCAAGACTCCTCCAAACCCGTCGAGGAGAAGCACGTCAGATGCTCCTCCCCCAGCTCCGGCGCCGCCAGCGCCATCAATCTCCATGGCCGGGCCCAATCCCGGCGATTGGCCTGTTTCCACTACTACAAAGCGCAACGAGAAGAAGGCCCGGAGCCTCGGAATAATTTCTTCTGGCGAGGGGAACGTTATTCTTCCAGGTGCGACTTCACGGCCCAATCCCCCCGCCGGTTTTACTGTGATGTTCTTATCCTTCTTATATCGAGGTCTTTCGCTCCCTGCTCACAAATTTCTTCGTCACCTCCTTCGAGTGTATGAGATTCAATTATGGCAGTTGACTCCCAATTCAATCCTTCATCTTGCCATCTTTATCACCCTCTGTGAAGCGTTTTTGGGCATTGAGCCCCACTTTGGTTTGTGGAAGAAGATTTTCTTCGTGAAAAGATACAACTGCAGCGGTGGGTCTTTCGTCATTGGCGGAGTTGGGTTAGTTGCTCTCAAAGAAGTTAACTACTTCCACTTTCCAATGAAAGAGTCTGTGCAAGGATGGAGGCTGAAGTGGTTTTATATCAAAGACTCATCAGCAGCCGACTCCCAGCTCCCCCAATTCTCCGATGTTCTAGAAGCCAATCCCAAGAAGTCTTGGAAAAATATCCTTTCTCCCGATGAGAAACCAGCAGTCGATAAGTTGTTTGATAGATTCCTTCGGATCAAGGAATCCGATGGTCAAACCATGATAGGTACTGAGGTAGCCGCTATGTTCTTAAAACGTCGAATTCAGCCGATCATGTCTAGGGCCCATCCGATGTGGTTGTATTCGGGTCCCAAGGACGAGACTAGAGTAAATATCGCTGACTTATCCGAAAAGGAACTGCTTGATGAAGTCCGGCGCCTCACTCTCTTTAGCCAGGAAGATTCAATCCCACTAACATCTTCCCAACCACCATTCGATGCTGATCATCTACCAACCGAGGTAAATTTTTCCCTTCATGCTCTTATTGTCTTGTTTCTCTTGATCACTGTAACTGCCATTATTTTCACTGGTTTACTTCGACAGATCCCTATAGCTCCCGAACGTTTGCAAGACCTTTCGAACGATACTTCCGAAAAAGGGATTCCTCAGCCCCTGTAGGATCTCATACTGAAGGAAATGCAAGTCCAAAAGACGAACATGATGACCCAATGAATCCTGAAGCTGTCTTCATCAATCCTCAATCCTCTGCCGATGATATAAGCGATACAGCGGGGTCAATGCATGATGACGACGCTGATCGTGTTGCCTTTGTTGATGCAGCTGTGGAGGAGACCGAGGCGCTGCCCTCAAAGAGACCATCCGGTGGCTTTGCCGACGAAGATGATCTTTACGATCTGTAAGTCATTGCTTCTTTTTCCAGGGTTAAATTTTGATTTCAATTCTGACTTCGCCAGTTTCTCACTCTTGTAGTGAAGAAGGTTTTGCCGAGCCTCCGCCCAAGAAGGCTAAATCTTGTGCCAACCTGCCGAATCCCGCAGCCTCCGAGGCTTCGACCCCTGCTGCAGCCCCCATGGCTCAGATGTCTATAGCTTCTTCCCTTTCCAGAGGGAAGGAGATTCCTTTGACTGCCGTAGTTACAGCTTCTCCTCTAGGGAAACCTGTAAGCCTTTCCTTCTTTAATGATATATCTATTTGCCACATCCCCCGAGTGGACCTTGATCAAATTATCAGTTCGTTGACAAATAGTTCTCCATCTAATAATCATTTTTCCTTATCTCTTAAGGATTTGGGGGCTGTTATCTCTTCTCTGGAGGCCTCCGCCTCCCAATATACTTCTCTGGAAGTTGACAAGCCCAGCTGCAAAAGGAGGTCGAGTCTTCTTTCTCGAAGTTGGAGGGTGCGATAAAAATAGCTGTCGAGGCTCGCCAGGAGGTTGATTCCTTAAAGGATGAACTCGAGGGGCTGAAGATGAGGCTGAAGGATGAGGAAGCATCCAGGCTTGCTGCCAAAGCTCGGATGATCGAAAAGGATGATCTTCTTCGCTAGTCTTCTTTGGCCTTGCTCAGTAATTCCCTTTTCGCTTTCTTTTTGATTTTTGCTTTATTCATTCAATTTTTAGTTAGTGAGCTCCTCCTCTTTCGATCTCTGCAGAAGCTGCCGACATCCCTGTTGAGGTTCTGGACAGACTCCCGAACAATTCTCAAGCAAATTCTTTGTCGATGACCGTCGAGTCTCACCGGCTTGTTCAAGACCTCCTTCAGAAGGGTAAAGGAGCCATGGCGAGGATGCATTCGATGATCTTCTCTAAGATTGATCAGAACAAGACCTTGGGGCAGCTGATCGACGCTTTTGCCATCAACACGAGGGAGGTTATCGAGGTATTCAAACGTACTTCGCGTACCTACGGTGCCCTCCTAGCCTTTCAACTTATGATGGGTCATGGCTTCAAAACCGATATCGAAGAGATGTCCAAAGAGCTGCCGAAAGAGCAAGATGGGTGATTTGTTGACTTGGGTGCCTTTAAGACCTCGGCACTTAAGTGTGCTCGCCAGCTCCTTGAGCTGGTCTCGGCAAAGAAATCGTCCATTGGACCAAGCCTGTCAAACCTGACCCAGGCCCCTTGATTTCATTCTTGTAATCTTGCTCGGTTGAAACAATGTCCTGTCATAAGACTTCTACGATTGTAACAAATTCTGTGCTGGCAATGTTGCCAGTGTTCTCTTGCTATAACACTTTTATTCGCACGCTCCCGATGGGAGTAAATTCCAGTGTTGAATCCATATAATCCATCATGACTTTTAACAATTTTTTGCAGGTTTTTCCTGTGACTTCATTTACCGATGATTCTTCGGGTGCTTGTTCTGAGAGTGATCGACTTCAGCGCATGAAGGATCGAATCACTCAGATGGAAAAGGACATGCGCAGTACTTACGCCTTGGCTGCTATTATCAGGAAGAAGAACGAACTTGCGGTTGACGCAGAACGCTATGCTCTTGCTGAGTTGCATAGAGCCACAGAAAGTTTGAACTGTAAGCGCCATTGTCCTCTTGCTCCTTGTTTTCCATGAAAGACATCTTCTTATCCTCGTTTCTTTTTCTAGTTATAGCTCTGAACCCAGCTGAGGAGAACAAGCGGATTCACGAGCGCGTAAATGCATTGGCCCAACTATCATCTTTAGATGAGGTTTTCTGGAAAGATCATTCGAAGGCTTCCACTATTGCGAAGTTCCAAGATCGGGTCCAGCAGGTCCACCGTTTCTTCGACAAGTGCTATAAAGGACTGAGAGTAATCTAGAAGATGATGTTCCCTTTGAACGCGGTCCCTCCCACGCTGTTGACTTTAATGTCAAAATTTGGTAACGCCAAAAAGATCTGAAGCTTGGTTCGAGCACAACTTTTTGCAGGAGCTAAAGCTTCGCTCTCTCTTGTCCTTGTATGTCATCCTTCAGTAGACCTGTTGGCAATTGCCAATGCGGTAGGTGAATTAGGGCCGCTTTACCCGAAGGTGGACCTTCCCGCCGCCATCGTTATTGAAAGGCTTGAAGGAACCTCAATGGCGGCCGAAGAAAAAGAGACTCCGCAGGAGTAGTCCAAAGATATGCCCCTGCTGTAAGTAGAAGGCCTTGATACTTGCTGCATCCGAATGTTCGAATGATTATGGTTAAACTATTTTATCGGCAGGTGTATATACATGTACCTCTTCCGTGTTAATGCCGTTGGCAAATTTTGAAGGAGTAAATCTTAATTACTCGTTTTTACATCAGTATTATGATGTATACGTATGTTTGTCGGTAGCAAATTATTTGAGTGATCAGCTCGTGTTGCGGGTCTTGCTAAACCCGTTGTATGTGCAACTTTGCTTTCAACCGATGCATGACTTGACAGTAGCTCCCGAATAGATCGGTGGCACTAGATCTGCCGATGACTCCGTCGCTCTTTGATACTTCTGTAGTTTAAAGTATCGAGCGTGGGTCGTTTTCGTACATGTTTTACTATCCTTGCTATCTGCGGCACTCTTTGAGGCATCTATAGCAAAGGAAAAGAGCAAGGTCCCCGTTGATTTTGCATCATAGCACTCGTAATTTCAGAGGCTTTTTTAGAGTGCAATCTCTGCGCGTATTTTCCATCGAACCATCGAACCGATGTTCGTTGTAATATACGAACAAAGTTCCTGACGATGTAGTTCGGGTGTCCCGAATTACTGCAATTCTTCAAAGAAACAAAACTTGAGTCTTCATTAATAAAGTAAGCGAAAAAACTAGGGTGCTAAAAAGAGCCCTGCTGAAAAGAGAAAAAACTAAATGCTATCGATCCTCTTAAGCAAGAGGAGGGTTCTTCTTATCTTCGAGCTTGTCCAACGTGCCAGTGGCTTTGGAAGCATCACCGAATTCATCAGGAGTCCTTGCGGCGATTGCTAGGGATTTGTTTTCTTCTATAATTATCTTGCCGGCAGCTGCCGAAGTTTTAACTGTCGAAGCTTCCAAGGCAAGGTCGGCTGGCTTCTTCTTCATTTTCTTGATGCGTTCATCTTCCTTACTGTCGAGTGCTGACGGTTTTGAAGGGAAGTCGTCAGTTTCCTGTCTTAGCCCGAACTTCGCAGCAATCCTCTAAAACTCGCGATCACAATTATCCGAGCGTGAGAAACTTCCATAGACTGTGATGTTCGTTCCATTGTTCCCAGGCATTTTCAGCTTGAGGTATGCGTAATGCGGCGTAGCCATGAACTTGGCATAAGCTGATCTTCCGAGTATAGCGTGGTACTGTGATTCCCAGTTTACTACTTCAAACTCGATTTTTTCCTTCCTGAAGTTGTCGGGTTTTCCAAAGACAACGTTCAAGTAAACTTTGCCAAGAGAGTACGCCGGTGAAGTGAGGAGAATCCCGTGGAAACAGGTATCTGTTTCTTCTAGCATCCTCATCATAATTCCCATGCTTTTCATCGTGTCGAGGAATATCAGGTTTAATCCGCTTCCACCGTCCATAAAAACTTTGCTCATCTTAAACCCTCTGATTTGCGCCTCAACTACTAACACTACAAGGAAAAGCCTTATTGCCGGCGCACCAAAAACGGCTATTGCCGGCGCACCAGAGCCCGCCGGTGGGAACATGCCAGTGATAATGAGTTACCACCGGCGCACCAGCTGGTGCGCCAGCAGTAACATGAATTATCCCCGGCGAACCAGGCTAGGTGCGCCGGCGGTATGATTTTTCAATTTTTTTAAAAAAGGCCGATCTAGATCTAGCTCGGGTTCGTCCTCGAAAACCATGAATGTGGGCATGTCGTTGTTGCGCCGAGGTTGGAGTAGGAGGAGGTGTAGGAGGCCGGAGGTGGTGGTGGAGGAGGAGGTCACCGGAGTAGGAGGAGGGAGGTGGAGGAGGAGGAGGATGTCACCGGAGTAGGAGGAGGGAGGTGGAGGAGGAGGAGGATGTCACCGGAGTAGGAGGAGGGAGGTGGAGGAGGAGGAGGCCCGATGTGTAGTATGAGGAGGAGGAGGAATATTTCACCGGAGGGAGGATGTCACCGGAGTAGGAGGAGGAGGAGGAGGAGGAGGCCCGAGGTTGAGGAGGAGGAGGCCCGAGGTTGAGGTCGCCGGAGGAGGCCCGAGGTTGAGGTCGCCGGAGGAGGTCGTCGTCGTCGTCGGAGGAGGAGGAGCCCGTCAGGGAGGAGAAAATGAGGAAGGAGAAGAGGAGGAGGAGGAGGAGGAGGAGGAGGAGGAGGAGAGGAGGAGGAGAAGTGGAAGAGGAGGTGGAGGAGGCTAGTCTGCGCCTATATAGTAGAGGTTACTGCCGGCACACCTAGTATGGTGGTGCGCCGGGGGTACTTTTTAATTTTTTTTCATCCAAATCTAAAACCTCAAAAAACTCTGTTTTCCTTTTCGAATTTTGGGAATCAAAAAAATCGGATAGGAAATTTCGCGTAGATAGATTTTGGTATAAAAAAGTTTTTCATCGGAGGTCGTATGCAACCAGAAATCCCGTTTTACCGAAAGATGACGCCATTTTGCATAATATATCGAAATCATTTTTTCAAATTTTTATTAAAGCTAGATTACATAATACATGGGCAGTTCAAAGGATTTATTTTTTGAATTTTCTATCATTTTCTTTTATTTTTTCGAAAACTGAAAAGGCGATTCCCGGGGGGGGGGGGCGCAGAGAAAAATCTAGGCACCTTACCCCCGGCGCACCTCTATGGTGGTGCGCTGGTGGTAAATTGTGTACCACCGGCGCACCACCATAGAGGTGCGTCGGGGGTAAGGTGCCCAGATTTTTTGTTTTCGGCCAGAATTCTTCGAATTTTATTCCCGGCGCACTAAATTTGCTTGTGCGCCGGAAGTATAGGTTCTTCGCCGGCGCGGCCTAACATGGCTCGCCGGCGGTATTTTGCCACCGGCGCATGGATTTGCTGGTGCGCCGGTAGTGCTATTTTCATCTATAGGCCTTTTCCTAGTAGTGTAAGGCAGCGTGTCCTGGCTTTGGGATTGTCATCGGGTGATCCGCTCTGCTGAACATAACGCTCTGAGATGACCAGTCGATATATTCAGGGATATTAGCCATAATGCTTTCTGCCAGGTTGATTTCTTGGGTGAGCTTCTTCATCTCTCTTCTCGAAACACCGGTTCTGTGAATCATTCTCATTTGTCCACGTGGTGGCGGAAAGGACTCGTTTGAGTTGTGGGGTTGAACCTGCTAGACCTGGTGCTGAGGTGGAGGTGTAGGTGGGATTGGTTGCTGCTGCTGCTGGATGAGCTTCTGCATCTCAATAAACTGCCGACAATCCTTGAGTAAGTGACTTGACTTTTTCTTGCCATCTTTAGGGTCGATGTACGCATGCAGGTAGCAAGGGGCGTTTATCTGTTCAGCGAAGGGTAGCTCGGGGGTCCTCGGAGGCCGTGGTTTGTAGTTGCCACGGTTCCCAGAGTTACTCCGATTGCCGTCCTACCGATCGTCTCGCCTGTCATCATACCGATCGTCTTGTCGATCGGAATATCCTGCAGCTACCAAGTTGCTATCGTCGTAACTACGGTCTTTCCTTTTCTTTCGTCGATCCCTTCGACCACCCGAATCATGCCTCGGCTGATCGTCGTCTTCGTCGTCACTGCATTGTCGTGGCCTTCGTACGTTGTCTTCGCCATCAGCCCAGCTGTTGGCGATTTCCATTAACTTGGTTATGGTCTTCGGCTTCTTGCGCCCAAGTTCCTCTATGTAGGTTTCACGTCGGATGCCATCACTAAAGGCATCGATTGCTCTATCGACGGAAACATCTTCGGCGGCGTTCAGAAGTTTAGTGCACCTCCCGATGTATGCACACATCGACTCCTTCGGTTTCTGCTGGCAATGCCATAATTCGTCGATCCCAACAGGCCTCTTGTATGTTGCTTGGAAGTTTGCGACGAAAGCATCCACCAGATCGTCCCATGACTTGATGGAACCCTTCGGCAGGCCTCTCAACTAGGCCCGTGCCGAATCCTTCAGGTCGAGTTGCAAGCACTGCATTGCTGCTATCTGATTTCCTTTGTGTAAGATCACAGTCTGCAAGTAATCATCTATCCATGACCTCGGCTCCTGCTGTCCATCATACTTAGCGGCGTCAGTAGGGGTAGGTTTGAACTTTTTGGGTGGCATCGTCTCATGGATCTTGTAGCTTAAACAAACAGCTCCCCTCAACTCGCCGTCGTACTCTTGGCTTTCTTCTGAGGCATCGCTATCGTACTCCTCCCTCGCGGCTCGCCGTCGCCTAGCTTTGTCGATTCTACTCTGGGTGATTTCGTCTCGGGCGTCCCTTGAGCGATGCTTTGAGCCACTGGCTTGGGGCGTGGACTTTTCCTTTCGTGGAACCAAATTGTCTCCCAGGATTGCGAGGCTTTCCAGGGCGCCCCGATGAGCTTGAGCCATAGAACCTTCGGGTCGTTGGTTGATGAGGTACGCCGCGAGGTTGGCAGGTGCTCCCTCAACGGTTTTTGGCCTTAACATACCCGCCGTGTCCATGGTCATGAAGGACTTGGATAGGTTTGACGTTATTTCTCTAGCATCGTCTTCGGAAAGTCTGGATAGCCTTGATCGGTGCCTCCCTGCACCTTGGCTGCTTCGGGACGCGCTTCCTCGCGAGCACCTTCGCCGTTCACTAGATTGACCTGCCGCGAACAGACGTCTTTCGAGGGTGGCCTGCTCATCCGATAGTCTCTCCCGATTTTTCTCCAAGATGGAGCGATAAGCATTGAGGGTTCCAACCGAAGTTCTGATGGGAAGCGGTGTGTTATTAAGTACGGCTGTCCGGGCTGCTGCCCATTCTTCCTCCGCGATTGTGTAATCGCTATTGTTGTTACTGGCACTGTTCTCAAAGCTATGTCGTCTGCTGGAGCGAGGGGTGTGATCTCCACCTCCCCCGTTTCTTGCGTTTCCTGTGTTATTGGCGGCATAGACTTGGTGACGTGCTGTTTTCCAGGTGACCTCCTTGACAACGCTGTAGACACTATCCTCTCCCGACGAATACTAGGCACCGCAGATGAACGGTGTGTCACTCGATCTCAACCCGTGCCTGGTGTCGCAGTTCAGGCAGTAGTACGAGGTCATCTCCGACAGTACGGGGTTATCGGATCCGACCGACATTGAAGACATCGACCGAGGGGTTGATGGTGGAGATGAATTCGTCGAGTCTGTCAGGCCAGCCGAAAGGTCGATTGATGATGACGTGATCGACCCCGCGGCCGATGAGGGCGATCTCTTTGCTGATCTAGGGACGAACGATTCCAGCAGACGAAGGACTCCCTCCGCGTTGACGTTGCAGTGGACGCTCCCGAACGTCATATCCATGTTTCGTTGTAGGCCCGAAAAAGTCGAGCGAGAAGAGTCGCTGTGCAGGGTGAACTCATAGGAGCCGAATCGGATCGGGCTCCCCAAGATTGGTGATACTGACGGTGCAGACGAAGCTGCCGACGACATGGCTGGATGTGCCGATGACGGATCTTGTGCCAACAGGGTTCCCACGGACGGCGCCAATTGTCGAGGGTACTCCTCAACAATGCCCTCCGTTTGGGGCTTAGGGTAGATGGAATCATGTAGGCTGACATGAGACATCGGTTATCAAACAAGCGGGGAAAGAGATTTACCCAGGTTCGGGACCCTCGATGAGGTAAAACCCTTACGTCCTGCCTGTCTGATCTTGATTATGAGAATATCGGGTTACAATGGGGTGCCGAAGGTTTCGGCTGTGATCTCGTCGAGAGGCTAAGTGCTACGGGGACCTAGCTCTGGACTTATGGTGGCTAAAATTGCTAAGATTGATTGTGTCCCTCGGCAGCCCCTCTCCTGGCCCTTATATAGGGAGCCAGGTCTCGAGAGATCTGTCTGGGTACGACTAGGTTACAAAGGCCCCTAGTTCTAGGCTTTCCTTGTATTCTTTGTTTCTTCATCTTGTTCTTCAAGGAATCTTCTTCGGCACCGACGTAGTGGCCCTCCTTGCCATCGGGTGTCTTCATGGGCCTCCAGTTGGGCCGTACAGGATAGGGTAATAACAGTTACCTGAAGGGTAATGCCCACATCATCCTTAGTTTTAACCACAAAACCGTTTCTAGTTTTATTAAAACTCTTCAAATGCTTTCTTCAAATAACAAGAGAGATTGTGGATGGTATTTTGTATCACCTCTTTTCTTTCAACCCAAAAATACTTTCTATAAAAGTATTTATTTTATTATTTCTTTTAAATGCATGGTTTTGGTACATGTGCCATCCTTGCACCTTTTAAAGTCAAATAGCTTAGAGAAAACTCTACTATGCTTTGTTATGCAAGTAGACCAAATTTGTTTTAAATATCTTTTTGTCTCTTTCAAAGAGATTTCAAAGGCAAGTTCAAGACAGACCCTATCCAAATTTTTGACCAACTCTCATAGTGGTGGAGACCCATCCATTTAAGTTCCATATCTGGATAACAACTTCCATTCATTCACCACATCTCACTCTTGTATGGTTTTCCATCATCACTTTGACCTCATGAGTGGATTGTTTATGTTATCCTATTCATCCTTGATGTTATGTGATTGGTTCACTCACTATTTCCCTCAAAATTTCCCAACCATCATCTAAACAGCAATCAACACCACCTTTTGGGCAACCATCTCTAACATCATCCTCACCTCCCCTACTTGAGCTATCATCTCTCGTGACCTTGAGATAATTCCACTTTGTGATCCAACTAAGAAAATAGCATACACATTCATCTCTCTCTCTTTTCATATTTACTTCACCAAAACAACACCACCCCATCTACCTTGACATGCTCATGCATTGTTGCATGTGGTCAATCCTAATCCTTTCAAATTTGAATTCAAATGAAAACTTCTAATCATCAACTATACCTTTGGGTCTATTTTCATCATATGGTTGTCACAACCAAAGTGGTGGAAATTATCCTCATAGTACATATCACCCTCACACTCCTTTCTATCTATATGTATCTACTCCTATTCTAATCCTCATCAAAGTCACCCATTGACATTACCTCCTCAACATCATGCTTTGGTCTATACACAGGGATGTTGTGCATCTCTCTCACATTGTTCACTTGGGTTTGGAAAGAATGGAGCCGGCAATGGTGTATGCATGACAATTTCGGCCATCAATCCCTCCTCTCTCTCTCTACCTTACACCACCTTGGGAAGCCTCTCTTTCTTTGTCCCTTCCCAATGACATTAATGGCATAACCTTGGGTCAAATAGCCTATACCACCCCGAATGCATCTCCTCACTCCCTTCTCCCACAAGCCTTGCCACCCATCTTAGCCAATCAAAGAGAGGCTGCCACCCACTCTCCCTCTATAAAAGGCCCTTGGTCGGCCACTCCTCCTCTTTTCCTCTCATTTTCCACTCTCCACTCCTTCCTCCACTCCCTCCCATCTTTCTTCTCCACTCCACCCACGAGCTGCTGCTCCTCCTAGGCTCCATGGCTGAGCCATGGCCATGGAACACGCCGAGCTGCTGCTCCCCTCCGCCCTCGAGCTCCTCCTCTCCCCAGGTCACCATGAAAACATCTATCTCTCTTTTCCCCTAACCCTAGATGGCTTCCTCTCCTTTGCGGTGACCCAACATACCACTGCATGTTGTAGTATACAAGACGTTGATATGATCTTCATGAAGGGACTTCTTCACAAATATCACATCCCTTAGAGTGGTACAACAGAAACATTGCAGATCATAACACTCGATATATTATTACAATCACAGACTTAACAAGTTGGTATTCTCACAGGTCCGATGAGAACACCCTAAGATCCTACTAACATTATTACAAAACCAGCATAACTAACAAACTGAGCTCAGCAACTTATTTAGGTAAGTTTTACGCTGCTCGGCTCTATGATACTAAGGTATGTCACTACTCCTCCATGTCATTGTTGTCGGGCCCGTAGACTATCCCATAGTCTACGCCTTCCACTCCTCCGGACAGATCAGGTTCTCCATAGACCAGCTCGTAGCCTCCTTCCGACGCTCCGTCGTTGGCCTCCACTTCCATGTCACAGTCTAGCAAGGGTGTCGAAATAAAGTGAGTACAGAGGTACTCAGCAAGTTCAAAAGAGAAAAAGGTGTTTGATGCACTAGCTATGACCGTTGATCAGGGAATCTTAGGTCAATGCATGTTTCGAAAACATTTCTTCAAAAGATTGATTTTATTCTGAAAACTATGCCCGTCAGTCTTCACAGGTTGACCAGAACTTCACGGAGTTCCTTTCCTGCCGCGTTTGTAGTTCCCTTCCCCGAACTGGGAGTGACAAGCCACAGTTTTATACACTCTGGAGAGGTGCGTTACTTTTCCCATAAGAGACCTTACCCTTTTTGCCAGCCGTAGGAACTTGTCCCCGTCCACACTTCCTTGTTGTGAGGCCAGGAAATAAGATCCAAGCCCACACCGCCTTCTCCGCAACCCCGTAGACCCACCCTTTTGTAAATCTGCCCTGCCCTTTATCTATGGAGAGACCGACCTAGGAATTTGTTCTCACCTTTACCATTAAGGTAGACCGTTCCGAAAAATTCATATGCCCAGTCCTATACACCATAGATAGACCGACCCGGACAACCCTTACAATCCTTCATAGACGTTTAATAAGGCTGCCCTCTCCTGTACCTAATGGTAGACCGTGACGGACCACATGTCCCCACCTTTACCAAAGATAGACCGATACAGGCAACCCTTATCACTAGTCCGTTGGCATGCGAGAGGGAAAAGATACAGTTGGCTTCCCCAGAGCCATTATAGATCTTATGGTTAACGCGAAATGTACGGCGCTAGAATCACTAGACGGCATTGGTGACTAGTCCTAAATAAATAGAACCCTTGCAATGGAACCTCCACCATGTCAACACATACCATGGTTCGATTGCCAACCACATAGTCATATTCATAATTGGAAAAGTAACATTTCATTTTCAATGCAGGAATGATAAGTATATAGATTTGTGGCAAATTGATAGAAAATAATCAAGTTGACATGAGCAAGGGTGAACTTGCCTGTGGACTGCGAGATAGTGCAGTTCAATGCAGTGGATGGAACCTGGACCTCGGGTTCTGTAAAGAAGCATCATTGTCCGGTAAGGACAATGTTATAAAATCCAAATGATGCATGCATGGATGTATTATTTTGTTAAATCCCTTACCCCGACATACTTATTAAGATTTAGGGTTAAGTTAAGAATTCATGCCTTTGGCGGTAATTTGTAATTACTTTGAAGTCATTAATATCATTTCCTTTTATAAAGAAAATAATTTAAAAGTAATAGAATTTCCTTTTGGAAAATACTTATTTCAAATGTAATTAATTTGAAATAATAGAATTTTTCTTTTATTTTAGAAATAAAAGAAATAGGATTAATAGAATATTTTCCTTTGGAAAATATTTTCTTAAAGGAAATGACTTGGAATAATAAAATATTCTTTTGAAAATATTTGAAAACAAATATTTGAATTCATTTGAAATTCTTCCTTGATTTTTAAATCCAAGGAAAATTATAAATTAAAATTCCAAGTTCAAAATTCCAAAATTTGAATTTGTTCTTAAAATTCTTTTTATTATTTTATTCTTGTTAAGAATAATTTTTCATTCACTAATCCGATTTTTATTGGATTTTTAGATGTATATTTTATTATTTAAAATTTGGTTCAATTTTAGGGTTATTTTAAGATTGGAAAAGACTAAAATACCCCCTGGCCCAATTGGGCTAGCCCACTTATTTGGCCCATTTGGACAGCCCGTTAAGGCCTATCCAAATATGTTCGGTGGGAACCGACTCGGCACACCTCTCTCACTCGCTCGCTCACTAATCTCTTGCTCGGACCCTAATCGCCCGAGGCGATTCGCGTGGCGACCTCGTCGCCGCCATGGTCGCCGCCGTGCTCTGGCCAACTCCGGCGGAACCTGGGCACGCCGTGGTGCTCGAACGACTCAGCGCGCGACGGCGCGTCTGCTCATTCGCGTAGATCAGTCGATCTCGTCCTCGTCTGCTCGTGCGCGTGTGCGCCGCTCGCAGACGCCGATGGATCTGCGGCGATCTTCGCCGATCTGCTCTTCCTCGCCACTCCTGGGTGCTCGCCGCCTTCCCTGGTGCCGTGTGTGGCCTGGCACGGGGTTGGCCGCGGTTTGGCACCGCCGTGGCCGGCCTGTGCCACCGTGCCGCCATTGCTGCCGCCTCCTACGCCACCAGGTACACCTCCCTGCTTCTCCTACCTTCTCTGATGTCCCTATCCATGCTCGATCTATGCCTAGAGCCCTACTGCGTATGCTCCTGCTCTAAGCTATGATGTTCTTCTGCTCTTCTTGTTGCCTGTGTTGTGATGTGATGCTACTGCGCATGCTATGTCCTATCATATGCCTATTGATGCCATTCCTTTGCATACTGGCTCTCTGTGCTGTGCTTACTCCATGGATTCATGTCGATATGTTGTGTACTTGATCACTGGACCATGTGTATATGCCTAATGGTCTTGTTCATATGCTTACTAGTTTATTCCTATGCTCAATGAATTGCTATTGGCTTAGGTTTGCTTCACTGACAGTTGTGGTGTCAGTGATGCTCACCCATGCCCTGTGTAGGCTTCAGATGATCCATTTCTGGGATCATTGCTTGTCTCTGATGCTATGCTATGCCTTGTACTTGATCTAATTGATCCATTTGATCAATTAAATCCTAGTGGCTGGTTACTGATGGATTCCTTTGCTAAATGGATGGTTTGCTTGCTGATGCTGCTACTCATGCATGCCTATGTTCCTGTGTGTGTGTGCTGCTGCTATCCATAGCTCCCTGGACTTGATCCAGTAGCTAGGATGCAATGATACATGCTTGTGTTTCCTCACGGTGATGTTACTATACAATTAATGCATGGATTTGTTATGTATTCATGCCTGGATGGATTAATTATTGATGAACTGCTTATGCAGTGTTGATTAAATGACTTTCTATGCATGATTTGATATTTCCATGATCAATTTGGAAATAAATGAAGTCTGAATCCATTACTGGATAGTGATGACTTATTGTTTTGCTTCAATTGGATGGATTTGTGTTTGTTGTGACCTCAGTAGCATTCCTACTGACTGGTTGCTCACGCAGTTGGCTAGATCTTGTTGGCTACTCATCTTTGCTTGCATAATTGGGAATCATAATTAATATGATAGCCATTATGCTTGCCTGTGAAAAAAATCTAGGGTTTCCTGATGGTTATTTGATTAGGATCTCACTAGGTGGTTCTTGGTAGCTTCTATTCCTAGCAAATCATCTACTGGTGCTATCTATGCATGTGTGCTTGCTTGTGTGCACATATGTGCATGTGTTCTAGTTTATATGCACATGATTTGTATTTGGATGATTCTAGCTCTAGTGGGTTCCTCTTCTGCCAGTGATCCTTGGTAAAGCCAAGTGATGATCACCCCTTGAGCATCTGCTCAATCCCATGACCTATGTCATGCACAAATAATGGATTGGATCCATTGGGATCCATCCCAGGAACTTGGTATACCATGTTCCAGCTCCTAGAAAGAAATATTGTGTTGATGCAGTGCTTCTGGTTGGTTTATGTTCACAACCCTTCACCTCCTAGCTCCTGGTTGATCTCTTCCTTAGGTCACCATGCTATCTGGTTGATTGGTTGGTGGTTTTGGATGATTGATTGGGTTTGTGATGGTTGGTGCTGTTCTTGAGCAAGAACAGGAAGAACTCTATCCTATTTCACTCTCTGGTTGCCTAGTGAATGTTTATCTGTCGACTGTGCACCATTTCTAGGGTTTGTGCTCTTTTTATACCCCTGATACTTCTTCTCTGGCCATGCCACACAAGCCTGGCTTGGCCTGGTGACTAGGCTTTGCCTTGCCTTGTTGTTGCTTGGACAGCGACCCATGAGCTCTGTGCTCAAATGGTGAAACTTGAGCCACTGGGTGTGCTCAGGTTAGGTCTGCTTCATCTTATCCTTGTGCTGTCCAGGATTTTGGACAAGCACAAGTGTCTGTGACAGTTGGTTCATTCCAAAACTGAATATTATCTTATTATTTAACCCTTGCATAACATTTCTCTTTGTTCTTGCACGTTTTTAAGGTGAATATGACTACAGAAGCATTTCTTCCAAGTCATAAATTTAGTATTTTGGTTTAGGATCAAATAATGTAATCTTCTTTTTATTTCTGTTTATTTTTCATTAAGTTCTTGTATCAAGAATATTGTAAAGACAATGTATGTGTGTATGTCTATCAATAAAGCTCAAGGTTTAACTATGAGCTCATTTGTATTTGTATAATTCAATTTTAAATGTTTGTTATATTTATATTTCAATTTGCAATTCCAAGTCATTTGAATTATGAGTTGTATTTGAATTATGAATTCATATTTCATTTTCAATAATGCTTATTGTTTATTCTTTGAGTTATAAATTCAATTTAACTTGTTAAATCAAATCAATTCCAAAATCAACAAGATACAAAAGAGTTCATGTAAAAATTCATAACTCAACTTGCCTAACCCTAATTGCAATTGAGAGAGAACCTCGATCCCTCTTAGGTTTAGTTGCAATAAGGCGCGAAAATTTCCCTCGTTTTGCGATGAAATGCACATCCCATTCCTAAATCTACCCTTCGATGTTCCTATGTTCTGGGTTACTACAGCCTCTCCCCCTTAACAGAAACTTCGTCCCGAAGTTAAGATTGGTACCTGAATAGCTCGGGATAAGACTTCCTAAGCTCTTCTTCCGTCTCCCAGGTTGCTGCTCGCTCAGGGTGATGTTGCCACCGAATCTTGCAGTATTTGATCGCCCTATTTCTTAACTTCTTCCATTGTACCTCCAATATCTTTTCAGGCTTCTCCACGTAGGTTAGGTCTGATTGCAACTCTAATTCTTCATGTGAGACTGGATCATCTGGTGCCTTGAAACACTTTCTGAGTTGTGATACATGAAATACATTGTGAATCAGACTTAGTTGTTTAGGTAATTCCAATTCAAAAGCTGTTCCTCGATTTTGACTGAGTATTTTGAATGGTCCTATGTATCGAGGACTTAACTTTCCTTTTACTCCGAACCTCTTGAGTCCTTTCATTGGGCTAACTTTCAGATATACCATGTCTCCCACCTTGGGTTCCCATGATCTTCTCTTCTGGCCGACATAACTCTTTTGTCGACTCCGTGCTATCTTAAGTCTGTCCCTGATAACCTCGATGACTCCTTGTCTCTCCTTGATGTAATCCGATGTAAACTCCTTGTTCTCTCATGTTTCAAACCAACAGATTGGAGATCTACATTTCATTCCGTGCAATGCTTCATACGGTGCCATTTGTATGCTACTCTGATAACTATTGTTGTATGATAATTCTGCTAATGGTAGATGGTCCTCCCATGAGCCTCCAAAATCTAGAGCACAAGATCTAAGCATGTCTTCAAGTATCTGATTGGTTCTTTCAGTTTGTCCTTCGGTTTGTGGATGATATGCCGTACTGAAATCCAACTTGGATCCCAAAGCTTCTTGGAGTTGTTTCCAAAATGCTGATGTTAAGATAGAACCTCTATCTGAGACTATCTTCTTCGGTACTCCATGGTTGCTAACTATTTCTTTGACATATATATCTACAAGCTTCTCCGAAGTATCCTTTTGGTTTACGGCTATGAAATGAGCACTCTTGGTGAGTCTATCCACTATTACCCATATCATATCCTTTCTTTTACTAGTCATTGGTAGACCAGTAACAAAATCCATTTCGATTTCATCCCATTTCCATTCTGGTATCTCCAAACATTTAAGTAATCCAGCAGGACTCTGATGTTCTGCTTTCACTCGTTGACCTGTATGAAATTCCGAAACATATTGAGCTATCTCTCTCTTCATGTTGTTCCACCAGAAAATTTCTTTCAAATCCATGTACATTTTAGTACTTCCCAGATGTATTGAGTAAGGGGTTTCATGTGCTTCCTTCAATATGATTGCCTTCACTTCTGGATCATCCGGTACACACATCCTCTTTTGAAAGTATAGAGAATCAAACTCTCCGTGATTGAATTCCGATTGTTTTCCTTCTCCAATCCTTTTGATTTCCTCCTGGATGAATGGATCATCCACTTTCTTACGAATGATCTCATACTTCAAATCTGAATACATCTCGTCCATGATTCTCAAGGTTTCTATGATCCCTACTGCATCACCTTGAATAAGCAAGATCTGGGATTCTTCTAGTTCTTTCCGAAGTTCCTTTGGAATTTCCCATTCCGTAGGTTGATTCTCGTTACTCTTTCTACTTAACGCATCCGCTACTACATTAGCTTTGCCTGGTGTATAGTTGATTGCCAGTTCATAATCCTTAATCAACTCTAACCATCTCTTTTGTCTCATGTTCAATTCCTTTTGAGTAAAGAAATAATTCAAACTTTTATGATCTGTGTATAGCTCACATTTGGATCCATAAAGAAATTGCCTCCAACTCTTCAGAGCATACACAACTGCCGCCAACTCTAAGTCATGTACTGGGTAGTTATGTTCATGTGGCTTCAGTTGTCTTGATCCATAAGCTATTACTTTACGGTCTTGCATTAGAACACATCCAAGTCCATTCTTGGAAGCATCACAATACACCTTGTAATCCTTTCCAGGTTCAGGAACTGCTAACACCGGTGTTGTGGTTAACTTCTCCTTGAGTGTCTGAAAACTCGCTTCACATTCCTCAGTCCACACAAATGGAGTGTTTTTCTTGAGTAACTTGGTCATTGGTCCTGCAATCTTCGAAAATCCCTCAATGAATCTTCGATAATAGCCTGTCATTCCAGGAAATCCTCTTATTTTCTTAGCATTTTTGGGTGACTTCCATTCCAATACTGACTGAACCTTGCTTGGGTTTACAGCTATCCCTTCTTTGGTTATTACATGTCCAAGAAATTCAACACTATCGAACCAAAATTTGCACTTGCTAAACTTTGCATATAGTTGATGTTCCCTTAATATCTGCAAAACTATCTTCAAATGCTTTGCATGTTCTTCTTTATCTTTGGAATAGATTAGAATGTCATCAATGAACACTATCACGAACTTGTCCAAGTACTTCATGAATGTCTTGTTCATCAAATTCATGAAAATAGCTGGTGCATTTGTTAGTCCGAATGGTACAACCAAGTATTCATGGTTTCCATACCTTGATACAAACGCTGTTTTTTGGAACATCTTCCTTATTTATCTTGATTTGATGGTATCCTGACCTTAAATCTATCTACGAGAAGACTCCAGCTCCTTGAACTTGATCAAAAATATCTTGTATCTGAGGTAAAGGGTACTTGTTCTTGATTGTTACATTGTTAAGATTCCTATAATCTCCACACATTCTCTTACCTCCATCTCTTTTATCCACAAAAATAACTGGTGTACCCCATGGTGAAACACTTTCTTGAATAAATCCATTCTGTTCTAGCTCATCGATCTGAGCTTTCAGTTCTACAAGCTCCTTTTGTCCCATCTTATACGGTGGTTGAGCTATTGGTGCCGTGCCTGGGATTAGATCTATTGTAAACTCTATCTCTCTATCGGGTGGCATTCCCGGTAGTTCCTTGGGAAATACATCTTGGAACTCATTTACTACAGGTATTTCTTCAATCTTCACCTCCTTCAAACTATTAAGCTCCAATCCTATCTCCAACTGAGTATATTTATCTCCTTGGAACACTATCTGACCTCCCATGGAATTGCGAAGTGACACTGTTTTGTCTCCACAGTTAATCAATGCTCCATTCTTTGTCAACCAGTCCATCCCTAGGATGACTGATATATCCTTCATGGGAATGATGAATAGGTCCGCGAAATACACACAGTCACATATAGTTATGACCTGTGCTTCTTTCACATGGGTTACTAAGATTGTTCCCCCCGCAGATAAAACAGTTATGGGGGTTTCTAACTTAGAACATCTAAGCCCGAACTTTTCCACAAACTCCCATGCAAGAAATGATGTGGTTTCCCCAGTATCAAATAAGACTTTGGGGTGAGTAAGAATGCTGAGCGTACCTAAGACTACTTGATCCGATTCTCCTGCTTGTTCCAAGGTTGTGCAATTCAACTTTCCATACGGTTTGCCCCTCTTGTTGTTGTTGTTGTTGTAATTGCGGTTGTTGTTGTTGTTGTTGTTGTTGTTGTTGTTGTTGTTGTTGTTGTTGTTGTTGTTGTTGTTACCGCCTCCACCTCGTCCTCCCGAGTTCTGTCCACTCCATGACGCCTTATTTGGACAATCTGGCTTCATGTGTCCTTGCTGCTCACAACCATAGCATATGATCCTGGGTTTCTGACACTCCTTTTTCATGTGTCCCCTCTACCCATAGTTGTTGCAGATTATCTGAGACTTGGGGTTCTGATTTGGACCTCCACGATTGTTTTTATTTTCGGTAGGCCGGTATCGTGGTTTGAAACTTCTATCGGATGTTGGTTTAGTGATTGGGTATTTTATTGGCTCGATTCGAGCCCTCTTCCTCCTATCCTCTTGGACCTGCCTGTAGTCATCCTCGAAAGTGATTACCGAGTCAATCAATTCCTGGAATTCTGCGATCCTTGTCAACCTCAGTTGCATCTTCATGTATGGATTCATACCTTTCATGAACCTCTTCTTTCTTTTCTCATCCGTGTCGGCCTCTTCGGGTGCATACCTAGCCAAACGATTAAAATCCCGAACATACTGCATTATAGGTGCAGTGTTCTGATGAAGGTCTTCAAACTCCCTCTTCTTTAATTCCACCACGCTATCAGGAACGTGAGCATCCCGGAACTTCTTCTTGAATTCCTCCCAGGTGAACACTTTTTCTGGAGGGTGTACTGCCACAAGATTCTCCCACCATGAGGCCGCTGGTCCTGACAACAGATAAGTGGCATACCGAATCTTCTCCTCATCGTTGCATCCAACGGTCCTCAAGTTCCTTTCTGTATCCATGAGCCAGTCTTCTGCATCCATTGGTTCTAGAGCTGATGCAAAAGGTAATGGTCTTGTATTTTGAAAGTCTGATAGGGTTACTCCTTTGCCTTCATTACCCCTGTCGTTAATGACATGAGTAAAGAAGTCATGCATATTCTTGTTTTGGCTTTCCTGGTACCCCCTCATATCTTCCTCCATTGCTCTCATGTATTGCTGGAAATCTGGATGCATCATTGGGTGTGGTGGTGGTGGTGCATTCTCCTCTCTGGCTGCTGCATCTGCTTCCTCCTTTTCTCTCGCCTCCCGCTCTCTTCGAGAATCTTCGGTTTCAACTAACGCCATGTTCCCCCTAGTCCTGTACAAAGAGCGATTACTCATAATTACACCATGTAAATGTTTTCTGAGCTCAACTCATTGCCCATAACTAGTCACACAATTAAATCAAGAAGCAAATCCAACGCATACATTTATTATGTATATACACTGTATATAACATAACATTACACACATATATACATGTGGTACATATAACCACTTATTTGGCTCAAAGCCCAAGCCAACGGAATTTAAAAATACGTTCTAGTACAATACCACCTATACTACATTATTCTTATCTAGAGCTCTACTCATCATCGTCTTCGTTCGCCTCCGTGTACATGCCTGGAGTTCATCCGGTACAGCGGTTGGTCTTCCGAACACCGTCCGGAACATAGGTCCTTCCAGTAGGTATGTAGTCTGAATCGGACGAAGTACCGAGACAGCGATCTGTCATACCAAAGTAACTGGAAAATGACTCGTATGTATCCCCAGTACGATACACACCTCCCTCATTCGCCATCCATGAAGGGTTTCTATCAACCTGCCCCCTCATCTTCTTCTTTTTCTTCTTCTTCACTCCAGAACTCTCACCTAGCTCGTACTGAGATGTTTTGGATATTCCCATCTCCAAATCAAGATAAATGGAGTTGGTATCTTTCTCTTCCTGTCCATAGTTTTGGTTAATATTCTGGTTAACCTCGCCCCCTTCATCATCTGTATCACAAGTGATGGTTTCTCCTTCATTCCCAAATGGTTCCCCGAAACGCCAGCCAGTCGAATTCTCGATTGGTGACTCCGAGAAGTTTAGGTTTCTCGAATCGTCTCCCCTATATCCTGAGCCATATGATGCTGACACTTGTGGATAATTTGGAAGGAAGTTGGGTGTGAGTGGTTCTCTTTTCGGCTCCTGGTCACTCAAATCTACAAAACTGTTTAGCTTAAAGAAAGGTGTGGTGTGTTGTGGTTGTGCTCTAAGTTCATGCATGCGAGCCTGGACTTTGTTAGGGTCCGTGAACTCATCTAGCATGTCGGTAACCTCATCCAACATCTTCATGTGCAGTAGATACATAGAAGTCAATAAAGACTTACAGCTATCCATGTGTTGGGCTGCTACCTCAGGATGTTTGTGTACCATAATCAGGTGGTTCAAGGAAGGATCATCATCTTCCTCGGCATGAGGCACATGTGAATATGGTGAACACAACAACTCCACAGATTTGTGTTGCCTGATTTCGAGTATTGCTTTGAAAATACCCATATGGTATGCCGTGGTAATTATCTTGGCTTCTCCATACGGCATGATTCGACTCATCAGCAGTGTCCAAGGAAGTTGTACAGAGACTCTACATTTGACCATGATCTCTCCATCATAAAAGATGTATTTGAGAATAGGTATCCTGGTCTCACAATGGAGTTCCTTTAGCATCCCACGCAGGAGATCTGTAAGACATCCATCGTAATCACCAAGCCAGCCTTCAACTTTCCTTAAAGTCCTCTTGGGAAACATGTACGCCATTATATGGCTGTATACAAGAATAGAATATTAGTAGTGAGAATGTAGCTACGATGTGATAATAACATAACCATAATGTGGTGATGAGGTAGTGATGATGTGACAATGATGTATCATAATAGTTATAATAAAGAATTATCGCACTAGAGATATGATTATGCCATTCTCAAGTGAATAAGCACCATATTTCTAGAGAATTCTTTACTATTCCTACTTGACTCCTACATGTTTTTTCCCTTTACTAGGTTTTTCCAACCTAAGGTCACAACATTTGCTCTGATACCAGCTGCTGTGACCCAGCATACCACTGCATGTTGTAGTATACAAGTCGTTGATATGATCTTCATGAAGGGACTTCTTCACAAATATCACATCCCTCAGAGTGGTACAACAGAAACATTGCAAGTCATAACACTCAATATATTATTACAATCACAGACTTAAGAAGTTGGTATTCTCATAGGTCCGATGAGAACACCCTAAGATCATACTAAAGTTATTACAAAACCAGCATAACTAACAAACTGAGCTCAACAACTTATTTAGGTAAGTTTTACGCTGCTCGGCTCTATGATACTAAGGTATGTCACTACTCCTCCATCTCATTGTTGTCGGGCCCGTAGACTATCCCATAGTCTACGCCTTCCACTCCTCCGGAAAGATCAGGTTCTTCATAGACCCGCTCGTAGCCTCCTTCCGGCGCTCCGTCGTTGGCCTCCACTTCCATGTCACAGTCTAGCAAGGGTGTCGAAATAAAGTGAGTACAGAGGTACTCAGCAAGTTCAAAAGAGAAAAAGGTGTTTGATGCACTAGCTACGACCGTTGATCAGGAAATCTCAGGTCAATGCATGTTTCAAAAACATTTCTTCAAAAGATTGATTTTATTCTGAAAACTATGCCCGTCAGTCTTCACAGGTTGACCAGAAATTCACGGAGTTCCTTTCCTGCCGCGTTCGTAGTTCCCTTCCCATAACTGGGAGTGACAAGCCACAATGTTATACACTCTGCAGAGGTGCGTTACTTTTCCCATAAGAGTCCTTACCCTTTTTGCCAGCCGCAGGAACTTGTCCCCGTCCACCCTTCCTTTGTGTGAGGCCAGGAAATAAGATCCAAGCCCACACCGCCTTCTCCGCAACCCCGCAGACCCACCCTTTTGTAAATCTGCCCTGCCCTTTATCTATGGAGAGACCGACCCAGGAATTTGTTCTCACCTTTACCATTAAGGTAGACCGTTCCGAAAAATTCATATGCCCAGTCCTATACACCATAGATAGACTGACCCGGACAACCCTTACAATCCTTCATAGACCTTTAATAAGTCTGCCCTCTCCTGTACCTAATGGTAGACCGTGACGGACCACATGTCCCCACCTTTACCAAAGATAGACCGATACAGGCAACCCTTATCACTAGTCCGTTGGCATGCGAGAGGGAAAAGATACAGTTGGCTTCCCAGAGCCATTATAGATCTTATGGTTAACGCGAAATGTACGGCGCTAGAATCACTAGACGGCATTGGTGATTAGTCCTAAATAAATAGAACCCTTGCAATGGAACCTCCACCATGTCAACACATACCATGGTTCCATTGCCAACCACATAGTCATATTCATAATTGGAAAAGTAACATTTTATTTTCAATGCAGGAATGATAAGTATATAGATTTGTGGCAAATTGATAGAAAATAATCAAGTTGACATGAGCAAGGGTGAACTTGCCTGTGGACTGCGAGATAGTGCAGTTCAATGCAGTGGATGGAACCTGGACCTCGGGTTCTGTAAAGAAGCATCATTATCCGGTAAGGACAATGTTATAAAATCCAAATGATTCATGCATGGATGTATTATTTTGTTGAATCCCTTACCCCGACATATTTATTAAGATTTAAGGTTAAGTTAAGAATTCATGCCTTTGGCGGTAATTTGTAATTACTTTGAAGTCATTAATATCATTTCCTTTTATAAAGAAAATAATTTAAAAGTAATAGAATTTTCCTTTTGGAAAATACTTATTTCAAATGTAATTAATTTGAAATAATAGAATTTTTCTTTTATTTTAGAAATAAAAGAAATATGATTAATAGATATTTTCATTTCGAAAATATTTTCTTAAAGGAAATGACTTGGAATAATAGAATATACTTTTGAAAATATTTGAAAACAAATATTTGAATTCATTTGAAATTCTTCCTTGATTTTTAAATCCAAGGAAAATTATAAATTAAAATTCCAAGTTCAAAATTCCAAAATTTGAATTTGTTCTCAAAATTTTGTTTATTATTTTATTCTTGTTAAGATTAATTTTTCATTCACTAATCCAATTTTTATTGGATTTTTAGATGTATATTTTATTATTTAAAATTTGGTTAAATTCTAGGTTTATTTTAAGATTGGAAAAGACTAAAATACCCCCGGGCCCAATTGGGCCAGCCCACTTATTTGGCCCATTTGGACAGCCCGTTAAGGCCTGTCCAAATCTGTTCGGTGGAAACCGACTCGATCCACCTCTCTCACTCGCTCGCTCACTTCTCTCATGCTCGAACTCTAATCGCTCGAGGCGATTCGCGTGGCGACCTCGTCGCCGCCATGGTCGCCGCCGTGCTCCGGCCAACTCCGGCCGAAACAGGGCACGCCGTGGTGCTCGAACGACTCAGTGCGCGACAGTGCGTCTGCTCATCCGCGTAGATCCGTCGATCTCGTCCCCGTCTGCTCAATCGCGTGTGCGTCGCTCGCAGACGCCGATGGATCCGCGGCGATCTCCGCCGATCTGCTCTTCCTCGCCACTCCTGGGTGCTCGCCGCCTTCTCTAGTGCCGTGTGTGGCCTGGCACGGGCTTGGCCGCGGTTTGGCGCCGCCGTGGCCGGCCTGTGCCACCGTGCCGCCATTGTTGCCGCCTCCTACGCCACCAGGTACACCTCCCTGCTTCTCCTACCTTCTTTGATCTCCCTATCCATGCTCGATCTATGCCTAGAGCCCTTGATGAGGACATCCCTACTACACCACTACCTCCGTCATTGATAAATGAAGATGAACCTGTTGTGAAGCTCAAGTCCAATGAAGTTCGGATTGGACCAATTACAAGGGCTCGTGCGAAGCTACTTAAACAACAGGTAAACTTGTTTCTAAACGGTACTTTGATTGATGAGAACTTTATACTGCCTAAGTCCTATTACTTATGCATCATCAGGTATCAAGAGTAGACGAGCATCGCACGAGGAGAGGAGCAGCTGGACATGAAGACGGACGTCAAGATGGACGTGAAGCTGGACATGGAGCTGGACATGAAGATATCTCATGGACGCGCGAGGGAGGAGCGGGAGGAATGCGCTAGAGGAGAAGACGACGTCTAGGCCGGTCCTGCACCCGGTCCGACCGACCAGCCCGGTCCCAGGCCCGGTTGACCGGTCGCCAACCGGCCGCCAACTAAAAGATAAGGAAAAGAACATAGCTTAGGAAGTAGTAATATAACTCATTTCATTATTTGGCTATGCATCGTACCGGGCAAAAACCGGAAAGTTGCGAAGTTTCCGGTTGCCGCCCGGTTGACCGGACGCCAGATCGGCCGACCCGGTCCCTGGCTCGGTTGACCGGATTCCAGACCGGATTTGTCCGAGTCTGTCTCGACCAGATCTATTCTGGGTCGGTTATTTTTGTATCTTTTCGACTAGAACTCGTCCCGGACACCTATATAAGTGCCCAGGACGCCCCCCTAGCTGCTTTAGACCAAGTTTAAGATAAACCCTAGTTCATAGTTGTTTGCTAAGCAAAACTATTGTTCCCCAACTCTCCAATTCGTTGCGATCTGGAGTTTTATGCTACTGAAAGTTTGTGTGATCTGGTTGTTCCATTGGGGATTAGAAGATTGCAATCTACCGCTTCGTGGTCGGCGGCTACGTGCGCAAGTGTGTGGAGTTGCGAATATCTTGCAGGGTTGAGAGCTGTTGCATTGGCATCGGGAATCAATCGAGAGACTTCGTCGGCGTCATACAAGTTATCCTCCTCATCATCATCGATTTCATCCGCTGCTACCATCGTGTGTTCATCACCACCCGTCGCTTACTGAGAAGATCGGGCAACCCCTTATCATCTTGGTATCAGATTTCCAGTTTTCCTCGGTAAGCCATCCACAATCCACCCCATAGTTGAGTTGTGAGTGTTTTCCTATCCAGAAAAAGCCATAAAAAGTTAGGGTTAGGGTTTGACATAGCCTTAGATTGCACTATTTTCGAGTTTTAGTTGCTTTTCGTAGTTGTTTTTGCGTATCTTTATCTTTCATCTAGTAGAATTGTTAGGGTTTGTGTTTTCTCTATCATTTAGTTTATCATAGTGTGTCAGTTTATTACTCCGAGTCCACATAGCGTACAGTGTGCTTGTTCCCAAAACAGCCTATCGATATAAAGTGACTAGGAACTTCCCGTAAGAGACTAGTTTTACCGCTCGACAGGCTGCTCATTAGGGTTTTGGTGCTTTGCCTATTTTGTTGGCCGTGTTATCAAGGAGTTGTGTCACACACAAAAAACAGAAAATTGAAAAGAAGCAAAAAGAGCTACATAGCTGCGTGTGTTATACAAACAGAAAAATCCAAAAAGAAAAGTGAAGTGCTAGTTGAATCAAGTGAAGGCCTAAGTTTACTTTACTGCACCCGTAGTTGAGCAATCTTGTGCCTGTCTCGTTGAGCTTTGCTAGCGTCTCTCTTGTGCATTGCAACCTTTCCCACATATAGTTGCATTGCCCCATTATATCGCCTTGTGTGAGTATCATTGGTTGTCTACGGTCAGCGCTAGAGCTTGTTATTGGTGCAAATAGGTAGCCCACCTACAGCCCCACATATATCCTGCTTTGTCGTGTGATTGTTCTTATACCCTTGATATTCGCTTCGCTACATCCGTGCACTAGTCTGTCAATCCAAGTTGGTAAGCAAAACTAATTCACTTTGGAACGGTAAGATTTACCTTTCTTATCAGTTTTGAGTGAGTTGTGAGAGTACCACCAAAGATTTTTTTAGTGCACTAACCTACTAATCATGTCTACTGAGGATAATGATGTGATGCAGAAGAAGGATCCAGCAGCGACAGTTACTTGGCTGGAGTATGAGGCACTACGTGATCACCTACAACGTGAAATCCGTGTTGCCAATGAAGCGTTGGACAAGGATATTCAGAGTGTTCACTTGAAGGTCGATGAGGCTACTACAGCGGTTAACACCGTTCAAACATCGATGACGACTCTTCAAGCATCTATACAAGCTTTGACAACCGCCGTTGGTGAGATACGTACAATGGTGCAACAACAACCACCACTCGATGAAGATGGCAGTGTGCAAGGTGACAATGCCGAAGCTGCTAATGCTCAAGGGCGTGGTGTTGGTCGTGGTCTTGGACGTGGCGTTGGTGATGCGTTCCGTGGTCGTGGTTTTGTTCCCCTCGGAGCCCAACGTGTTCCACAACAACAAGACGATGGTTTGGGTAAACCCAAGTTCTCAATTCCCAGATTTGAAGGAGGTACTGATGTTGAAGAATATCTTACATGGGAGCTGAAGATTGAGAGATTATGGCGTTTACATCCTGACTATACTGAAGATAGGAAGATCAAGCTTGCTTCCTCTGAATTTGATGGCTATGCATTGCGTTGGTGGGATGGACTTGTGAGTGCTCGAGAGGAAGATGGTGAGCTGGCCATTATCACATGGCATGCTATGAAGGCGGCCATGAGAGCTCGTTTTGTGCCTACCAATTACTTGCGTTCCGTCTTTGACAAGTTGACCCAATTGAAGCAAGGTGTGTTGACGGTTGATGCTTACTACATGGAGATGGAGATGCTTATGCAACGTGCCCGTGTCCGTGAGTCTCTTGAGATGACACTACATCGTTTTCTGAATGGTCTGCAGTTTAATATCAAGGGCATTATGCGTCATCACAGCTACACTACTATGAATGAGCTACTACATCATGCAAGAGAAGCTGAGTCACAATTGGCTGAAGAACTGCAAATGAAGGGCCGTGCTACAGGCGCTGGGCGCTATAAACCCCGCGCACCGCCCTCCATGGCGCCATCTTCGCGTCCTGCGGATGTCCCTACTTCGTCTAGCAAGCCGGTCTCCAATGTGTCTAACACAAAGAAGCCCGTCCCTACAGCAAGTGGAACTAGTTCTAATATGTCGACAGCGCGCAACCGTGATATGGTTTGTCATACATGTGGTGGCAAGGGTCACTTCAAGAAGGATTGTCCTAACCGCAAAGTTATGATAATTAATGAGGAAAATGAATATGAAACTGGAGATGATGTTGATCCAAATGCTCCAGATGAGGATGATTATGATAGTGATGGTTATGATGCTTTTCCTTCTGAAGCTCAAACTATTGTTGTCTCGCAGCGTGTTCTTAATGTGCAGTCAAGTGCATCTACACAGCGCTGTAATTTGTTCCAAACAAAGGCACTAGTTGGTCATGATAAAGCTTGCAAGGTCATTATTGATGGCGGGAGTTGTCGCAATCTAGCAAGCAAAGAGTTATGTGCCAAGCTGAAACTGAAGTATCTACCGCACCCGCATCCATATTATATTCAGTGGTTGAGCAATAATGGTGAGATGAAGGTGAGCCACATGGTGCGAGTTGATTTTGAGATTGGACCGTATAAGGATTCCATTGATTTTGATGTGGTTCCTATGACGGTTTGTCACCTGCTGTTGGGCCGGCCATGGCTCTATGACCGTTCTGTGCAACACAATGGCCGCGCCAATACATATCACTTGGAGTTCAAGGGCAAGAAAATTAACTTACAGCCTATGTCACCGCAGCAAATTGTCAATGAGTCTCGTCAGAAGATTGAAGTAAACTTGGAGGATGCATCCATAGATAGGCGAGAGAATTGTAATGCCGTGAGTGATATAACGAAAAGTGAGAGAGTGAATTCCTTAGTCTCATTAGCCACCAAACAAGACATGAGAGAATTTTGTGAGGATCCTACAGCCATGCCTATTGTGCTCATGTACAAGGGTACGGTTTTGGTTTCTAATGACATGACCCCTCTTCCTCTTGGTGTTTCTAATGTTTTGCAGGAATTCAGCGACGTGTTTCCGGACGAGGTACCCGCAGGACTTCCACCATTGCGAGGTATTGAGCATCAAATTGACTTGATTCCCGGAGCATCGCTGCCCAATAGGGCGCCATATAGAACGAATCCCGAAGATACGAAGGAGATACAGAAGCAAGTACAAGCGCTACTCGACAAAGGTTATATTCGCATAAACCTTAGTCCTTGTGCTGCTCCTGTTATTCTTGTTCCTAAGAAAGATGGTACATGGCGTATGTGCGTAGATTGTAGAGCGATAAACAACATTACTATTCGATATCGTCATCCTATTCACCGTTTAGAGGATATGCTAGATGAATTGAGTGGTGTCACTGTTTTCACTAAAATTGATTTGCGTAGTGGTTATCATCAAATTAGGATGAAAGAAGGGGATGAGTGGAAAACCGCCTTTAAAACAAAATTTGGTTTATATGAGTGGTTAGTAATGCCTTTTGGTTTAACTAATGCACCTAGCACTTTCATGAGACTGATGAACCATGTTTTGCGTGATTTTATTGGCAAGTTTGTGGTTGTGTATTTTGATGACATATTAATTTACAGCCGCAATGAATATGATCATATTATACATATTAGACATGTTTTGCAAGTGTTGCGTGATAGTAAACTCTATGGTAATCTTGAGAAGTGCACATTTTGCAAAGATAAGGTCATATTTCTGGGTTATTTTGTCACTAAGCATGGAGTAGAAGTTGATATGTCTAAAATTGAAGCTATTCAAAATTGGCCTACTCCCATGAATGTGAGTCAAGTTAGAAGTTTTCATGGTCTAGCTGGGTTTTATCGCCGTTTTGTGCCCAATTTTTCTACTATTGCTGCACCTTTGAATGAATTGACTAAAAAGGGTGTTGTCTTTGAGTGGGCGTTGCCCAAGATCATGCGTTTGATGAACGAAACGATTGTTAACTCGCACCGTTGCTTGCACTTCCGATTTCAATAAGCAATTTGAGATTGAATGTGATGCTAGTGGTATTGGAATGTGGTGTATTGATGCAAGGGTCGCCCAATTGCATATTTTCGAACTTTCGGTGCTAAGTTGAACTATCCAATATATGATAAAGAATTGTATGCTTTAATTAGAGTTCTTGAGGTTTGGCAACATTATTTGTGGCCAAAAGAATTTATCATACATTCGGATCATGAAGCTTTGAAATATCTGAAAGCCCAATCTACTTTGCATAGGCGTCTTGCTAAGTGGGTTGAGTTCATTGAGTCTTTTCCGTAAATTATTAAGCATAAGAAGGGAAAAGATAATATTGTTGCTGATGCTCTATCTAGGAAGACCATGCTATTAACCCATCTTGATGTTAAAATTCCTGGATTAGAGGTGTTATGTGATTTATATGCGACTGATCATGATTTTGCTGAACCATACCGCTTGTGTGTTATTGGTAAAGCATGGGAAAAATATCACATACACGATGGGTTCTTGTTTAGAGCTAACAAACTATGTGTTCCGTAATCGTCTGTGCGTTTGCTCTTATTGCAGGAATCTCATGCTGGAGGTTTGATGGGTCACTTTGGGCGTGAGAAGACGCTACTCATGCTCGCTGATCACTTTTATTGGCCAAAGATGAGGCGGGACGTGGACAAGTATGTGAAGAGGTGCATTACTTGCAACAAGTCCAAGTCCAAGCTGAAGCCTCACGGTTTGTATACTCCGTTACCGGCACCTTACACCTTGGGAGGATATTAGTATGGATTTTTGTAACG
>NC_061508.1:175076274-175093205 GCF_022539505.1 Lolium rigidum
TTGTAATATATGTATCTTGTGGGCTCTATTGTAATCCTGTTGTAATGTTACCGCTCGTGTTAATTCCTCTGGCATCACGTGTGTGATTCGTCGCGCACGTCGTGTCGGAGGGCGTCTCTGAATCGATATCATGCAGATTTCGGCGGGATCGCTGGAATCCTCATGGTACCGGTTCCGGGGCGTCACAATTTTGTGTTGGGTTTGCCGCGTACTAAAAGAGGCCATGATTCTATATTTGTGGTAGTGGACAGATTTTCTAAAATGTCACACTTTATTGCCTGCCACAAAAGCGACGATGCGTCGCATATTGCTAACTCTGTTTTTCGGGAGATTGTTCGACTACAAGGAGTCCCGAAGACTATTGTTTCTGATCGTGATGTGAAGTTCATGAGCTACTTTTGGAAGACACTTTGGGGAAAGCTGGGGACAAAGCTACTGTTCAGTACTACTTGTCATCCCCAAACTGATGGTCAAACTGAGGTGGTAAATCGAACATTGTCACAAATGTTGAGATCCATGATCAAGAAGAACCTGAAGGAGTGGGAAGAGTGTTTGCCGCATGTGGAGTTTGCTTACAACAGGGCGGTACACTCTACCACGGAGCTATGTCCTTTTGAGGTGGTGTATGGTTTCAAACCCATACATGAGCGAGTTAATATGGAGGCATCCAAGAGGGAAGATTTTGTGCGAAAGATCCATGTGAAGACTAAAGAGTTGATCGAGAAGAAAGGCAAGAGCAATGCTGCAAGGATGAACAAGAAGCGCAAAGAGATGTTGTTCAAGCCTGGTGATATGGTATGGGTACATTTTCGCAAGGATAGGTTCCCGAAGCTGCGGAAGTCTAAGTTGAAGCCTCGTGGTGCTGGTCCTTACAAAGTGCTTGCCAAGATCAATGATAATGCATACTCGATAGATCTTCCAGTTGATGAGTTTGGTGTCAGTAATTCTTTCAATGTTGCTGATTTAACACCATATGACGGAGAAGACCTTGGAGCGTCGAGGTCGACGCCTTTTGAAGGGTGGGGGGGAGATGATGAGGACATCCCTACTACACCACTACCTCCGTAATTGATAAATGAAGATGAACCTGCTGTGAAGCTCAAGTCCAATGAAGTTCGGATTGGACCAATTACAAGGGCTCGTGCGAAGCTACTTAAACAATAGGTGAACTTGTTTCTAAACGGTACTTTGATTGATGAGAACTTTATACTGCCTAAGTCCTATTACTTATGCATCATGAGGTATCAAGAGGAGACGAGCATCGCACGAGGAGAGGAGCAGCTGGACATGAAGACGGACGTCAAGATGGACGTGAAGCTGGACATGGAGCTGGACATGAAGATATCTCATGGACGCGCGAGGGAGGAGCTGGAGGAATGCGCGAGAGGAGAAGACGACGTCCAGGCCGGTCCTGCACCCGGTCCGACCGGCCTACAGACCGGCCAGCCCGGTCCCAGGCCCGGTTGACCGGTCGCCAACCGGCCGCCAACCGGATATGATGCATCGTACCGGGCAAAAACCGAAAATTTGCGTAGTTCCCGGTTGCCGCCCGGTTGACCGGACGCCAGACCGGCCGACCTGGTCCCTGGCCCGGTTGACCGGATTCCAGACCGGATTTGTCCGAGTCTGTCTCGACCAGATCTATTCTGGGTCGGTTATTTTTGTATCTTTTCGACCAGAACTCGTCCCGGTCACCTATATAAGTGCCCAGGACGCCCCCTAGCTGCTTTAGACCAAGTTTAAGATAAACCCTAGTTCATAGTTGTTTGCTAAGCAAAACTATTGTTCCCCAACTCTCCAATTCGTTGCGATCTGGAGTTTTATGCTACTGAAAGTTTGTGTGATCTCGTTGTTCCATTGGGGATTAGAAGATTGCAATCTACCGCTTCGTGGTCGGCGGCTACGTGCGCAAGTGTGTGGAGTTGCGAATATCTTGCGGGGTTGAGAGCTGTTGCATTGGCATCAGGAATCAATCGAGAGACTTCGTCGGCGTCATACAAGTTATCCTCCTCATCATCATCGATTTCATCCGCTGCTACCATCGTGTGTTCATCACCACCCGTCGCTTACTGAGAAGATCGGGCAACCCCTTATCAGCCCTACTGCGTATGCTGCTGCTCTATGCTATGCTGCTATGGTGCTGTTCATGCTTGCATGTGTTGTGATGTGATGCTACTGCACATGCTAAATCCTATCCTATGCCTACTGATGCCATTCCTATGCATACTGGCTCTCTGTGATGTGCTTACTCCATGGATTCATGTCGATATGTTGTGTACTTGATCACTGGACCATGTGTATATGCCTAATGGTCTTGTTCATATGCTTACTAGTTTATTCCTATGCTCAATGAATTGCTATGTGGCTTAGGTTTGCTTCACTGACAGTTGTGGTGTCAGTGATGCTCACACATGCCCTGTGTAGGCTTCAGATGATCCATTTCTGGGATCATTGCTTGTCTCTGATGCTATGTTATGCCTTGTACTTTATCTAATTGATCCATTTGATCAATTAAATCCTAGTGGCTGGTTACTGATGGATTCCTTTGCTAAATGGATGGTTTGCTTGCTGATGCTGCTACTCATGCATGCCTATGTTCCTGTGTGTGTGTGCTGCTGCAATCCATAGCTCCCTGGACTTGATCCAGTAGCTAGGATGCAATGATACATGCTTGTGTTGCCTCACAGTGATGTTACTATACAATTAATGCATGGATTTGTTATGTATTCATGCCTGGATGGATTAATTATTGATGAACTGCTTATGCAGTGTTGATTAAATGACTTGCTATGCATGATTTGATATTTCCATTATCAATTTGGAAATAAATGAAGTCTGAATCCATTACTGGATAGTGATGACTTATTGTTTTTCTTCAATTGAATGGATTTGTGTTTGTTGTGACCTTAGTAGCATTGCTACTGACTGGTTGCTCACACAGTTGGCTAGATCTTGTTGGCTACTCATCTTTGCTTGCATAATTGGGAATCATAATTAATATGAAAGCCATTATGCTTGCCTGTGAAAAAAAATCTAGGGTTTCCTGATGGTTATTTGATTAGGATCTCACTAGGTGGTTCTTGGTAGCTGCTATTCCTAGCAAATCATCTACTGGTGCTATATGTGCATGTGTGCTTGCTTGTGTGCACATCTGTGCATGTGTTCTAGTTTATATGCACAGGATTTGTATCTGGATGATTCTAGCTCTAGTGGGTTCCTCTTCTGCCAGTGATCCTTGGTAAAGCCAAGTGATGATCACCCCTTGAGCATCTGTTCAATCCCATGACCTATGTCATGCACAAATAATGGATTGGATCCATTGGGATCCATCCCAGGAACTTGGTATACCATGTTCCAGCTGCTAGAAAGAAATATTGTGTTGATGCAGTTCTTCTGGTTGGTTTATGTTCACAACCCTTCACCTCCTAGCTCCTGGTTGATCTCTTCCTTAGGTCACCATGCTATCTGGTTGATTGGTTGGTGGTTTTGGATGATTGGTTGGGTTCTCTGATGGTTGGTGCTGTTCTTGAGCAAGAACAGGATGAACTCTATCATATTTCACTCTCTGGTTGCCTGGTGAATGTTTATCTGTCGACTGTGCACCATTTCTAGGGTGTGCGCTCTTTTTATACCCCAGATACTTCTTCTGTGCCCATGCCACACAAGCCTGGCTTGGCCTGGTGACTAGGCTTTGCCTTGCCTTGTTGTTGCTTGCACAGCAACCCATGAGCTGTGTGCTCAAATGGTGAAACTTGAGCCCCTTGGTGTGCTCAGGTTTGGTCTGCTTCATCTTATCCTTGTGCTGTCCAGGATTTTGGACAAGCACAAGTGTCTGTGACACTTGGTTCATTCCAAAACTGAATATTGTCTTATTATTTAACCCTTGCATAGCATTTCTCTTTGTTCTTGCAGGTTTTGAAGGTGAATATGACTACATAAGCATTTCTTCCAAGTCATAAAATTAGTATTTTAGTTTAGGATCAAATAATATAATCTTCTTTTTTATTTCTGTTTATTTTTCATTAAGTTCTTTTATCAAGAATATTGTAAAGACAATGTATGTGTGTATGTCTATCAATAATGCTCAAGGTTTAACTACGAGCTCATTTGTATTTATATAATTCAATTTTAAATGTTTGTTATATTTATATTTCAATTTGCAATTCCAAGGCATTTGAATTATGGGTTGTATTTGAATTATTAATTCATATTTCATTTTCAATAATGCTTATTGTTTATTCTTTGAGTTATAAATTCAATTTAACTTGTTAAATGAAATCAATTCCAAAATCAACAAGATACAAAAGACTTCATGTCAAAATTCATAACTCAACTTTCCTAACCCTAATTGCAATTGAGAGAGAACCTCGATCCCTCTTAGGTTTAGTTGCAATAAGGCGCGAAAATTTCCCTCGTTTTGCGATGAAATGCACATCCCATTCCTAAATCTACCCTTCGATGTTCCTATGTTCTGGGTTATTATATTCTCTCTTTTCTCCTCTTACTAGATTGGATCTTGATGCAGGTGCATGTTGAATCAAGCTTGGAGAAGCTTGAGCCACCCTCTGAAAGGACACGGATGTCGCCTAGAGGGGGGGTGAATAGGCGGTTTAAAACTTTTACGAGATGGGCTTAACTAATGCGGAATAAAACTAGCGTTAACTTTGTCAAGCCCAAAGCCTATATACTATGGTTCACCTATGTGCACCAACAACTTATTCTAAGCAAAGGTTCACCTATGTGCACCAACAACTTAAGCTAAGCAATACAAGCAAGTATGTGATAGCAAGATATATATAACTTCAAGCACGATGGCTATCACAAGGTAAAGTGCATAAGTAAAGAGCTCGGGTATAGAGATAACCGAGGCACGCGGGAGACGATGATTTATCCCGGAGTTCACACTCTTGCGAGTGCTAATCTCCGGTGGAGAGGTGCGGTTGCTTAGTGCTCCCGAACGCCACAAGAGGCTCACCTTTAGGTGTGGTTGCTCGATGCACACCAACGCCACAAAGGCCTCACCCCAAGATGCGGTACTCACACCACACACCGAACGCCACGAAGGCGCCTGTAGCACCCTACCTTTTAATAAAGATAAGATACCTGTGTATAGTGCTATTCCCGGGATCACTGATAGCACACACATTACACAATATAGTAAACATCGCAATAGTATCAAATTATTACAACGTAGATCCTTAGGAGGTAAACAAAGTCTTACAATGTGCATAGTCACTTGGACTAGCTCACAAATAGAGTTCAAGAAAACACAGCGGAAATATAAACTTCAATGAGCCTGCATTATCTTCATGCGCCACAGGCAGACATGTTGGAATGTAGACTCGAGATCCTAATAGTACTCGTCTTCCGAAGAACCTGCACGTTTGAATATGCAGCCCCACGAATGGAGGTCAGTACAATGATGTACTGGCAAGTGACACTTATTTGGTGGCAGTTTTAGACATGACTATCTACATGATATTTGGCTAGTGGAGTCTTGGGCTATTATGCATAAAGCCAATTTTATCCTATATTTTCTTTAAAACAAAACATTTTGAAAATCTTTGAATGACATTATGAAATCACACCATGGTTAAATCCTCCATGGGTTTTAGAATAATCACATGATTACATCTCCCATGAGTTTTACAAGGTTGATACCAATTTTAAATACATTCAGAAAAGGTGATGAGATTCTTCCGTACATTCCTTGCCTAGGAGCTCAAATTGTCCATAACCGGGGACACGACTAAGATCTTAGGTTTAACTCTCGAGAGGTTGTGCACTTTCACCTTACGACCCATCCTTCCCAAGAGAAGAATGAGACAAGATCTTTCAGAAGAAGGTTTCAACCATACTAGCTAGACCCGATCACATCCTCAGGTCTAGCAAACAAGTTGGACCTCACAACATACTTAATCCCGGCAGAGCCCATAATACCATAAGGCTGCACTGGAAGCTATCTAAAACATGGACGACATGGTAATCTCTTTAATCCTGGGTGGCCAACCACAAGTGCACTTTCAGGCGACGACAACCACATGACTAGTACTAGACAGGAGTCATGTGGCCCTGAGTAGCCACTCAACATTTGCGCACCCTCAGGCGAAGACAACCACATGACAAGTACTAGACAGGAGTCATGTGGCCCTGAGTAGCCGCCCACCAAGCAATACCAAATCCACCCAGGTGTTTCATTAAGGTTGTTAACTTTTAAATTTTCAAACATTCCCATCCAACAACGAAACTGCACTTGGCATTTGATGTTGCAAGCAAAAAATAAGGCATCCTAGCAATGGGTTCAGGAGTAGCTACACACTACTAGGGTTTGCTAAGCACAACATAATACTTTACTTTTGAAATCAAAATCCTACCATGCATACTAGTTTAAAACACTAATGCATAAATAAAATAGATAGGATTTGAATGTCACTTGCCTTTTTGGTCATTGAAGATCGTTCACTTCTCTCAACAAAACACGTCACTCTTCACACAAACTATAAGATAAAAAATAGCACAACATAAACACACCATTCATACAACAACAAAATCAAGCAAGGAAAACAAAAAGTTATTATTCATTTTATTTTAGTCATCGGATAAAGAACATATGGCATGAGGCATGGATTGCAAGATATGTCATTTGAGATATTGAATGACATGATCAAATACTTAGAAAGAAAATGGATACTGGAAAGTAGTCGATGGGATACAAATAGATAGAATTTGGAAAGGCTCATGTGATTAGAATCACATAAGTATCAAATGGTGCTTCTAGAATACTATCAAGTAAAGTGTGACAACACTTAACAAAATAGCACAAGGTGGCACATAGACTTTGGTAATGAACTAGTGATATGTAGAATTACTCAAATTACTCATTTGTAAGTTGAATAGTTCTAAACTAAGTCAAAGAGTGATTCAGAATGAATTTGGATAGACACGATATTGATTCAAGGTTTGTGCTATGTAGTAGAGGATCTCTAGATAACATTTGCACAAGGAAGGAATCTATAGTTAAGATTGTCACTATTTAATCAAATAACTCAATTGTTATTTGAATAATATGATATAGACAACCAAGGGTAAGCTATGCATTATCTGTGAACAGGATAAAGAATTATAACTGGTCCTGAAAGATGGGTATGATCATACGAATCATTTTGGCTAAAGGAACTATGTCGAAGCCAGTCATAGGACTACACTTTTCACGAAAAGTAATTAGATGAAGTTTTCCGGATGGAATACCTTTCTACACGGAAGTTGTAGAGAATTCTATTACGAGCGTATCGCCAAAAGAATCTCTCGGAAAAAGTTTGTAGGATTTATTTTATAGACGACGTTGCGGATCAAAGGGGTACCGCGAAAACAAAGCGTGCGTATCCGACAAGCAAAATGTCCAGAATGATCTAGACATTTTACTGATTCCAACGGTACAAATTTTGTCGAAATCCAACTTGTAGAACTCAAGATATGAATTTTATAAAATTATACCGAAGCGATTTAAGGGTGTACGAAAAGTTGTCCGATAAAGTTTCTCGGATGGGAAAACTTTCTACATGAAAGTTGTAGAGGATTAAATTACAAATCCAAAGCAAAAAGAATTAATTTAATCGGAGTTATGAAACTCACGCTATGAATTTTACAAGTTGCGGATTAGTTTTGAGCTGGCTCATGCGATCGATCGATCAGACTATGGTTGAACCGGTTCAGTTAACTGGCCTATTATGAATCTTCAGATTATGATCTACGGCCTACAATATCACTGCCTGATGTAATCTGAACTGAACAAAAATAACATGCAAGAACGAGGGCATTTGGTGGCTTACAGTGGGCGGGACAAAGTTGAAGGACGACAGCGACCAAGCAGGTGTGTACGACGATGTCGATCCGGCGGTCTTGAGGACGCGCAGAGGTGCCGTGGGGGTGCAGATCGTAAAGGGGAAAATCGTGTGCACGTCCTACAGCAACCGTTATGGCGGTGTCCGAGGACGTTGACGATGGCACTGCTGTTGCGGGTGGCACGCACACGGCATGCTGCAGCGGCAGTCTTCGACGCCCTGTATGGCATGGGTTTGGCAATGGTGCAGCCAACTTCATAGAAATGATATACCACCATGTCCTGGAGGTAGGCGACGGTAAGGAAAGTCCACGAATAAAAGGAATTGATCTGAAGGTTCACCTACACGACATACCGGACCAATGAATTTCGATGATGTCGCGGCCAACAACATCAATACGAAGTACCACCATGTCCTGGAGGTAGCCCTCGAAGAGTAGCATCTTCTGGTGCGAGGAAACCGCGAGGTGATGACCGAGGAAGACGGGATCTTGCGATGAACTCGAGTTTGTGGTTGGTTTTGGCATGGTTGGTACGGTGTTTACAGAGCTCCTCTCAGAAAAGTTTGAGAATAAAAGTGAAGGAGAAAGGCATGGTACACACATAGGACATCTGGGTTCGCAGTGATATGTGTTGAGGAGGGAGATCGGGAAACGTATGCCAACCATCGGCATTCGGTTCACGACGTCGGTTTGCAGAATTGAAACGTCTAAATGGGAATTAAGTTCCCTGAACAGGCTCTTCGTGGAATTTCCATTAAAATTCGTGTTGAAGTCGACAAGAAACGGTCGCTAAATTATGGAAGAGAGAGGAGGGGAAATCTAACGTCCATGACAGTAATGGAAGAGCTCGTGTACGTTTTTTTTTTTTTTTTTTTTGAGCTCCAATAAACACTCTTATAACACGAGTGTTATCGGGATACAAATACCATCCGGGGGCTCCAGCAGCCAAACATGGCGCCCCTCCTCCAAGAGGACACTATACCTAGCGATCGTATGTGCCTCCTTGTTCGTTTTTCGTCGCTCGTGCGCAAACGACAGATCCTCGAAGTCTCCTTCCGTCTCCTTGATTTCGCGGACAACATGAGCATAAAGCCCCATTGTTCCCTGTCTCAGACTTGCAATTACGTTGCTGCAATCACTCGCAATTGTCACCCTCCTTGCTCCGATGTCTAGAGCCAAAGCAATTCCCTCCCTGCAAGCCAGGGCCTCAAGGGTCTCCGGGTCAGTCTTCCCAGGGAAAACAACAGCCGAAGCGCCCATATATCTTCCTTCATCATCACGCGCAATAGCAGCGACTGCCCCACTGCCCAATGTCTTCCTCACCGCAGCATCCACATTAATCTTCATCGCTCCATGGGGAGGTGGGATCCACGTCTGAGGCCGTGTGACTTGCACCGTTCGCCTCTCCGCCGGCCTCGCCTCTGCATGGCCGAGGTCCTTCAGAAAATTCTCCACAAAAGAGCTCGTGTACGTGAAGGAAATCAGGAAGACGATGACCTGGTTGGCTCGGTCAAGATGGGCCAAGTAGGAGTGGCCCAAGAAAAAAAATAAGGATTAGAGAAAAAAAATAAGGAGGAGGGAGGCAGGCCACGGTGGGCTGGTTTTGGCTAGGCCAGCCCTCATAAGTCAGTTTTTGTTTTTTTTGTTTTGTTTTTGTTTTTCTTTTATTTATTTCCTGAGCCCTTTTGGAGTACCAAAAATAGTCCAAAAAAAAAACAAATGAGGTACTGTTGGATTCGTTATGAAAAATACTTTAATATGAGACCAAATTTGGGATAAAATAAATATAAAATTTATAAAATCAAAATTTAACATACATGTCTATGTGGCTATAATGCCTTTTTAGGGTTTAATGTTTTCTCAAATACAAATCCATTAAGGATTTGAAAACCTTGAAAGCTAAGGTATGTTTGATTTTGAAAATACTTTGAAACCAAAAGTCTTTGTAAACACCATTTTGGAATTTACTTGTTAATAACTTTAAAAAGTTTTAATTCTTTGTAAATTTTCAATCAAGTTCAAACAATCAAGTATATAGTTTATTTTTATTTTACATTCCGAAATTTAGAAAATTTTGGGATGTGACAGCGCCTCACCCAAATCTCCGGTGACCCTCGCCACAAAGGCCTAGGTCACGGTTCCACTAAGGGATTTCCAAGAACCTAGAATCCGTCTAGGGTTCCAAGAACCCAAGAGTAACAACCTTCTTGTTTTCACCACCACGAATCACCGTGGAGAACTCAAACCGATGCACCAAATGCAATGGCAAGAACACCACAAAGATGCTCAAATCCTTCTCTCTCAAATTCCAACAAAACTACAAAAGCTATTGGGGGAATAAGAGAGGAAGAACAAAGAGGAGAACACAAAATCCTCCAAGATCAAGATCTAGTGGGTTCCCCTCATAAAGAGAGGGATTTGATTGGTGAAGATGTAGATCTAGATCTCCTCTCTCTTTTCCCTCAAGAATATGCAAGAATCATGGGAGGAATCAAGAACTAGGGCAAGCTTTGAAGGACAACAATGGAGGGGAGAGAGAGAGAGAGTGAACCAACCAGCCCAAGGAGGAAGAAGGGGGTCTTATATACCCCCTCCCAACGAAATATGACCGTTTGGGACCTCCCAGGCCGGAAAATCCGTCCCCGGGCCGGATAATCCGCCCCCCGAAAATCGCCCCTGGACTCGGGCCGGATATTTGGCCGGATATTGTCCAAAATTGGCATTCGGGCCGGATTATCCGCCCCCCAGAAAACTGCAGAAACACCAAAACTAAAATGGGCATAACTTTAGCATCCGGACTCCGATTTTGATAATCTTGGGCTTGTTTTAAAGCTAGGAACAAGCTCTACAAGATCATGCAGGAAACCATCATAGTCCAACAAGGGAGGATAGAAACAAATGATGAAAGGTTTAACCTATCTAAAAAAGACATACTGGTAAAACCTCCAATCTTGAAAATGCAACAAGTTGCCCATGCAAAAACCATTCTCAATGAACTAGAGCTTGTCATGAGAATAAGCACAAGCTCTAAAACATCACATGTATAAGATCCAAATAAAACCAAGAAAGATGATGAACCAAACTCGAAAACGCAACAAGTGATCTATGCGAAATCCGTTTTCGATGAACTAGAGCTTGTCATAAGCACAAGCTCTAAAACATCACATGGATAAGGTCCAAATAACAACCAAGAAAGATGATGCAAGGATGCAAAGGTTTGAGCTCTCTCCGAACGATACGATCGAGTTACTCATTCGAGAACCCTCTTGATAGTACGGCAACTAAACTATAAACCGGTATCCAACTACACTATGAGACCGGTGAGAAAGAAACCCTATCAAGAGCAAACCTTATACTTGCGCATTCCATTTGAGCTCGATGACGACGATCTTGACCTCAACAAGATGGAACGCCTTTCTTTCTTGTGTTTGCTTGACGAAGTCTTGTGGATTGCTCCCCCATAATCTACCATGGGAGAGCTTCTTCTTCGGCGCATCTTCACATAACCATGACCACCATGTGGATTGCTCCCCCATAATCCACCACGGGAGAGCTTCTTCTTCGGCGCATCTTCACATATCCATGATCACCATATGGATGGAAAGACTCAAGCAAAGGACCTCTTCGAGATGGCTCATCTTGAACTTGCACTTCATTTCTCCATGGCAAGCTTCAAGCTTATGAACTCTTCGAGTTGGCTCATCTTGAACTTGCACTTCATTTCTTCATTCTTCATCATGTTGATGTCTTGAAGTAACTTGAGGGCTCACTTCATCTTCATCTTCAAGACATACTTGACACTTGATATCCTTCATCAATTTCTTCTTATTGCAACCTAATACAAACATGTTGATGTCTTGAAGTAACTTGAGGGCTCACTTCATCTTCATCTTCAAGACATACTTGAAACTTGATATCCTTCATCAAATTCTTCTTATTGCAACCTTGAAGCCAACATATGGTTCAAGAATTGCCTATGGACAACTCCTACAAATATAACTCAATGCAAACATTAGTCCATAGGAATTGTCATTAATTACCAAAACCACACATGGGGGCTCCATGCACTTTCAATCTCCCCCATTTTGGTAATTGATGACAATCTCTTTGAGAGGGTTTATATAAGGAATTTAAGTAACAAATAAGTTGAATATATAGAGCAAACTCCCCCATAATATATGCATGTGTGAATGATCTTGACTTTCATTGCATATATTGGCATTCAAAGCCTAGTGGAGTTTCCTCTAAATATTCAACTATGCAAAGCAACAAGATGCAATGCAATAAAGGCACATGCTTAAGCACAAAGCAAAGACATAACCAAATTCCCTTAAACCCTCCAAACTTCTCCCCCATTGGCACCAATTGCCGAAATGGGTGAAAAATTTAGAAGGCCAATATAGTGAGAGTTCCTCCATAGCGTGTGCATTTCTCATAATTTGAGTGGAATCAAATGCACATATCCAATGATGAATATTCGGAAGGAATCACACTATAGATAGGATCAAAGATTGCAAAAAGATAACAAAGTCAAGAAGCTTCAACAAATGAAGCAAGCAACCAAATGAACCACAAAGAGGATACCAAAAGAAAGATAGATATTATGATAAGATCAAGAAGATTGCTCTAAATAATATGAGGAAGCTTCCCAAGGTTTGTGCACAAAACTAGACAATTTGCATTGGAGTATAAAGTGCACAAACATGGAATCATCACTCCCATAATATCATTCAAAAACAAAAGACACCAAGTGAATCAAACTCTAATGATCACCACAAGATAGTGCTCTAAATCAAATGAGGAAGCTCCCCAAGGTACATGCATAAAATAAAATGTTGCATTTGAATAAAATATGCATAACATGGAATCCTCACTCCCTCATTTAAAACACAAACATTTGTAATAGATCATAGATAGAAAAATAAGCTAAACACTTGCAACAAACAAATAGTTGAGCAACAAGTAAGAGGCACCATAATAAAAAGGCTCAACCAAGATGATATGTGAAAGGCATGATAAAGCATATTATAAGACTATTACAAGGATGAGCAAAAAGCATCATCATAGTCTTCAATGAATTATATTGCTTAGCATGACCAATCAACACGCAATAAATAAATAAGATATCAAAAGGAGATGTATCATCTCTTATGTGTATAAGTTTCTCTAAGTGGGCAATATCACAAAGATATTTATCCACAAAGAAACATGCACACACAAAATAGATACGCAAGAAAAATAGTATGATATCCAAGACGAAGTCATGCAATATACCAATAAGAATTTTTGCTTAATAGCATGGCCAAAGGCTCAATTTTATCTTATTGTACATTCATGAACTTCAACCACAAACAAATAAAATACATCACAAATATCAACAAGGGATAGAAGATAGTTGGGATGCATTTGAGAAAGGCAACAAGTATCACAAACGAGGATACCAAAAGAAGTAACTAAATTTGCACTTTCATCTAGATTGCACATGTGAGAGCCTTGAGGAATTGATATGCAATAAAATTGCTAGATAGGCATAGTTGGGATGGATGAATCATGAGCATGATTTAAAATACTTCCCAACAAATGCACTCATCTCAAATTACTCACATTCACAATAAAGAGGTTTCATTAAGACTTTTGCAAGAAGCACAACATTTGCAAATCAAGAAATTCATGCCAAGATGCAACCATAAGGTTGGATACAAGAAAAGTATGCATGAGAAGATACTTGTTACCAAGATAGCATTGGTGTGGATGTAGTAGATATGTGTTCGTTGACCATCCTAGCTTGCCTCAAGTTACCATTGAGTCACCACTTCTTTCCAAGAGTGAGACAAGCATCCAATGCATATCCATTGTACCTAACACAAAGGTAAGTACAAAATGGTCCCCAAACTAATTGGGTCCGAAGTAGTTAGACACACTACAACATATAGGACAAACTCCACAATTCTATGTGCATATAGATATGAAATTGAATTTCATGCACATCTTAGCCAAATTAGGATTTGATGGAGTTTACCCTATATATTGGATCAATGAAAGTGACACATGCCATAAGATATACATATATTAAATATGCATGCACAATACTTTCAAGGACCAAAGGAAGATACAATTTGGACAAAACACCAAATAAATCAAGAGACAATGGTTGCCCAAATTATATCAAAGAATCAAATCAACACAAGATTGACTCCAAAGACTTATCTCATTATAAGAAGCTAATTAAGCCTAAGCACAAAGGAATGAGATAACCAACTCCCAAGAGAGCAAGGTTCCAACAAATAAACCAAACCCTCGACACTTTTTATGATGGCACAAAGTACCAAAAAGAAAATTTATGTCTCCCAAAACCAAATTTTTGATAATGATCAAGAGAAGTTTAAGCATTATAACAAATATAGGAGAGCTCCCCCAAGATTAGTGCATTATCTAGGATTTAGAATATGGATACAAAATGCACAAAACTAGGATCATCACGCTACCTATATCTACTAAAAATGCTAAGAAAGTTTGAATAGACAAATTAGATCCATGAGATGCAAGGAAGACACATGGGAGTCAAAGCACAACAAATTCATGGCAATAAATAAGGCAATTTAAACACAAGAGCCAATGTAGATATGATCAATAAATATCTACCTCATAATTGATTACCAATTGTCCTAGGACAAGAGGTATTAGGAAATATTTTCCGGTGGTAGTTTGTAAGTATACATAAGATCATATTTACAACGAACAAAGCATATGGTAAAAGATAAGAGTTAACCATCATGCAAAGATAGTTTCTTGATAGCTTCATTTAGTCATACCAACATGCAAGGCAATTAATAGTATTCATACCAACATGCAAAGCAATTAATAGTATTCATACCAACATGCAAAGCAATTAATAGTATGACTTGAAGCACATGGTTTTCCAAAAATGTATTGAGGGACACGTTGTGAAAAACCATGCCAAGAAAAACTTTCACAAATAAGATCCACAAAGATATTAGCAATGAAGCCATTTAAGCAAATTGGATCTTGTTTGAGCAAACATGCCACATAGGAGAGAGATAAATTACGGTATCAATTCTATGTGACACAACCTCAAATGTTCACATTTTCTAGGCTTGTAATATGCACAAAGCTTATTACTCCCCCATAATGTGATAAGGAGTTTATTTTCACAAGAGGCAAATAAGATCCAACTAGAGATATTAATGGACATTAGAATTTGAATTTCTCATGAAGATGACATACCACATAGAGTCTAGATAATCTCGCAATATCAATTCTAAGTGATATTCCTCATGTACACACATTGTTTAGGATCATGAAATTCCCAAAGGAATATCACTCCCCCAAAATGGGATAGTCCATTAATCGCTCATAAGAGCCATATAAGATACAACAAGATGCAAAGAGGCTCCAACACAAACACAAATACATGGTGTGCAACCCAACATGCATAGACTTGATTTCTCAAGCAAAAACAAGTAGGAAGCACAACATATACAAACACATGTTATTAACAAAACTAACATATGCAAAGGGGCGAGTAACTTTCAATATAAATGAGTTGAGAACATGTTACCGCAAGGAGGAACATTGAATATATGATAGAAGCAAGATAACCAAAAGACTTGGATTGAGATAATATAAATGATGAAGATCCCTTAATTCTTCATGATGTAGCCAAGTCTCCAATGCCCTCCAACAAGCACCTATTGATAAAGTTTTGGATTGTTGGTCCCCAACTAAGTTGGGTCCTAAGAGGTTAGTCACAATAGGCTTGGCAACCCAAATGGTTCTTTTCTTGACACCACTTTGGGCACCAACAAATTTGGCAAACACATTGCCACCCTCATCCTTACGAAGAGAATAAACATCATCAATGGTGATAGAGTTGGATGAGGTACCAATAGTGCAAAAGGAGGAGATGTGGCCCTTCTCACGACATATGTAGCAAGTTCTTTTCTTCTCCTTCTTCTCACTAGATTTCTCCACAATGGGAGCATTGGCTTGATTCTTCTTGGGAAGTGGAATTTCTTCAACTTGAGGTTGAATATGAGTTTGAGCTTGAGGCCGCTTCCCTTTTTTGCTTCTTCTTCAAAGGGCAAGATCTAACATGGTGCCCTTCAATTTTGCACTTGAAGCAAACAATCTTGGTCGGGCTTTGACTTGTACTTGGCCCTTCTTGTTGTTGTTGTTGTTGTTGTTGTTGTTGTTGTTGTTGTTGTTGTTGTTGTTGTTGTTGTTGTTGTTGTTGTTGTTGTTGTTGTTGTTGTTGTTGTTGTTGGTGGTGGTGTTGTTGTTGTTGTTGTTGTTGTTGTTGTTGTTGTTGCTGTTGTTGTTGCTGTTGTTGTTGTTGTTGTTGTTGTTGTTGTTGTTGCTGTTGCTGTTGCTGTTGTTGTTGCTGTTGTTGTTGTTGTTGTTGTTGCTGTTGTTGTTGTTGTTGTTGTTGTTGTTGTTGTTGTTGTTGTTGTTGTTGTTCTTGTTGTTCTTGTTGTTGTTGTTGTTGTTGTTGTTGTTGTTGTTGGCCTCCCATGATAGGCTAAAGTTAGCTCATGAGGCTATCATATCAAAGGCAACACCTTGTGGGCCTCATGTGGATACTAGCACTACTACCCAAAAAGCTATATTGCCATGTGCTAGTCCTAGTAATTCATCCACTCATAGTATTGCTAAATCCTGTGATGAATTATCTTCCTTGCCTTGTTGCTCTAACAATGAAGGTTCTACTTCCTCTAGTACTTGTGTTGTTACTAACCATGTAGAGGAAATCAAAGAGTTGTTGTTGTTGTTGTTGTTGTTGCTCTAACAATGAAGGTTCTACTTCCTCTAGTACTTGTGTTGTTACTAACCATGTAGAGGAAATCAAAGAGTTGTTGTTGTTGTTGTTGTTGTTGTTGTTGTTGTTGTTGTTGTTGTTGTTGTTGTTGTTGTTGTTGTTGTTGTTGTTGTTGTTGTTGTTGTTGTTGTTGTTGTTGTTGTTGTTACTAACCATGTAGAGGAAATCAAAGAGTTGTTGTTGTTGTTGTTGTTGTTGCTCTAACAATGAAGGTTCTACTTCCTCTAGTACTTGTGTTGTTACTAACCATGTA
>NC_061508.1:175093305-175166093 GCF_022539505.1 Lolium rigidum
AACCATCGGGAAAACCCTAGATATCTTCATAAGCAAGCATATTGGCATTCATATTGATTATGATTCCCAAATATGCAAACCAATATGAGGAACCAACAAGATCTAGCCAACTATGTGAGCAACCAGTCAGTAGCAAGGCTACTGAGGTCACATCAGACATAGAACCATCCAAAGCAAAGCCAAATAATAAAGCATCACTATCCAGTAATGGATTCAGACTCCATTTGCTTTCCAATTAATCATGAAAAGTCAAATCATACACAACAAGTCATTTAATCATTACTGCATAAGCAGTTCATCATTAATTAATCCATCCAGGCATGAATATATAACAAATCCATGCAATACTTTTACAGTAGCACACTGTGAGGCAACACAAGCACATGTCACTGCATCTTAGCTACTGGATCAAGTCCAGAAGGCTATGGAGGGCAGCAGCACATACACACAGTAGCATAAAGCATGCTTGAGTAGCAGCATCAGTAAGCAAACCATCCACTTAGCCAAAGAACCCATCAGCAACTAAGCCACTGACATTTAATTGATCATATGGATCAATTGAATCAAGTCAAGCAACCCAGAGAGTCTAGCCAACATAAATTATGGATCCAATGGATCATTGGATCATACCAAAGGCACATAAGTACCTCACAAAAATCACAGGCATCACAAGTGTCACAGATGCATAGCAGTACACCTAGACAAGCAAGCATAGGATTCCAGTAAGCACAAAAAAGCTCATAATCATGTACATCATGGCATAGCAATTCATAGCATGATAGGAGCAGTAAGCAAGCAACACACACTTGGCCGTAACCAGACCTTGGTGAATTGTCCAGGACTTGCAGAGAGGGAGCATAGGAGGCATAGGCAGCAGCAGCAAAGCCCTGTATGATCATTGGATCATCAGGTAGCTTGAGCAGCAGAGAAGGAAGAAGCACAGAGGCATGGGAGGCGCACAGACATGGCGTTGAGAAGGAGGAGGAGTAGGAGAACCTTACCAGCGCCTGGAAACAGAAGCCACGGCATGGCGAGGCAGTGCCCGCGCGGCCGTAGCAGCTGCAAGTCCAGGGAAGACGCCGGCGTTACGCCGACGAACAACACAGCATCCGGGGGCGACGGCACAGGCGTTGCGAGCACAGCACCCGCGCCAAGTCCGTCCCAGACACGCGCTCACAACGACGACGAGGAGACCAGCTAGTCGGAGTTGGTAAATCGCCGAAGACGATTCTCCACGAGATCCAGAGAGGTGGCGATCTGCCAGAGGAGGAAGAGATCGACGGAACCACGCGGATAGATCGATAGATCGTTGCGGACGGTTCAGATGGTATAGGTGGCGAGGTCAGGGGGCTCAGAGATGGCCGGAGCACGGCGGCGGCCATGGCGGCGACGCCATCGCCACGCGAGTCGCCAGAGGCTAGGGTTAGGACACGAGAGAGAGAGAGGAGAGCGTGCGAGTGAGCGAGGTGGGCCATAACGGTTCCACCGAACCGTTTTGGACAAGCCCCAATGGGCTGTCCAAATGGGCCTAGTTAGGTGGGCTGGCCCAATAGGAGCCAGAGGGGTATTTTAGTCTTTTCCATTTTGGAAAATAGCCTAGAATTTCATTTAAATTTTAGTAAATAAAATATACCTCTAAAAATCTATGAAAAATTGGATTAGTAAATGAAAAATTATTCTTAAAAAGAATAAAATAAGAAATGGAATTTAGGAAACAAATTCAAGTTTTGGAATTTTCTGAATTTAAATTAAAACTTGGAATTTTAAACTATTATTTCCTGGTATTTAAAAATCAAGGAAAAATCTCAAATGAATTCAAATATCTGTTTTCAAATATTTCAAAAAAATTGTTTTCAAAATAAATTATTTTCCAAAGGAAAATATTCTATTATTCTTATTCCAAAGGTATAGAGGAAACTCTATTATTTCAAAGTAATTTTGAAATAACTATTTAAAAAAAAGAAACTTGAATTACTTTCAAAAGTATTTCTTTATAAGATATAAGTGTTTGCATAATTAAAAGTACTTACAAATTACTGCCAAAGGCACAAATCTTAACTCAACCCTAAATTTTAATGAAATATGGGGGTCAGGGAGTCAACATAAAATAATACATCCATGCATGCATTATTTGGATTTTATAACATTGTCCTTACCGGACAATGATGCTCCTTTACAGAACCCGAGGTCCAGGTTCCATTCAACGCATCGAACTGCATTACCTCGCAGTTCACAGGTAAGTTCACCCTTGCTCATGTCAATTTGAGTATTTTCTATCAATTTAATGCAAAGCTATATACTTATCACTCCTGCATTGAAAATAAAATGTTACTTTTCCAATTATGAATATGACTATGTGGCTGGCAATGGAACCATGGTATGTGTTGATATGGTGGAGGTTCCATTGCATGGGTATTATTAACCTAGGATTAAGTACCAATGCCGTCCAGTGATTCTAGCGCCGTACATATCGCGTTGACCATAAGATCTATAATGGCTCTGGGAAAGCCAACTTTATCTTTTTCCTCTCGCATGCCAACGGGCTAGTGATATGGGTTGCCTGGATCGGTCTATCTTTGGTAAAGGTGGGGACATGAGGTCCAGCACGGTCTACCATTAGATACAGGGGAGGGCAGACTTATTATTGGTCTATGAAGGATTGTAAGGGTTCTCCGGATCGGTCTATCTATGGTGTATAGGACAGGGCACATAAGTTGTTCGGATCGGTCTACCTTAACGGTATAGGGGAGAAGAAGTGCCTGTGTTGGTCTACCCATAGATATAGGGGAGGACAGACTTACAAAAGGGTGGGTCTGCGAGATTGCGAAGAAGATGGTGTGGGCTTGGATCTTCATACCTGGCCTCACACCAAAGGAAGTGTGAACGGGGGCAAGTCCCTGCGGATGGCAAAAAGGATGGGATCTCTTATGGGAAAAGTAACGCAGCTCTGCAGAGTGTATCAAATTTGTGGCTGTCACTCCTTGTTCCGGGAATGGAACTGCGAACACGACAGAAAAGGAACTCCACGAAGTTCTGGTCAACCTATGAAGACTGACGGGCATAGTTTTCATAATAAAATAAACCTTTTGAAGAAATGTTTTCGAAACATGCATTGACCTGAGATTTCCTGATCAATGGTCGTAGCTAGTGCATCAAACACCTTTTACTCTTTTGAACTTGCTGAGTAACTCTGTACTCACTTTCTTTCGACACCCTTGCTAGACTGTGATACGGAAGTGGAGGCCATCGCCGATGGAGCACCAGAAGCAAGCTACGAGCTGGTCTACGAGGAGCCTGATCTTACCGGTGGAGTGGAAGGAGTAGACTATGGGATAGTCTACGGACCCGACGAGAATGAGGCGGAGGAGTAGTGATATACCTTAGTATCATAGAGCCGAGCAGCGTAGAATTTACCTAAATAAGTTGCTGAGCTCTCTTTCATATATGGATGTGAGTTGTAATCGTACTTAAGTAGTATCTTAGGGTGTTCTCATAGGACCTGTGAGAATACCAACTTGTTAAGACAATGTTTGTAATAATAGTTGGAGTATTATGACCTGCAATGTTTCTGTTGTACCACTCTGAGGGATATGGCAATTGTGAAGAAGTCCCTTCACAAGGATCATATCAACGACTTGTATACTACAACATGCAGTGGTATGATGGGTCACCGCAGCTGGTATCAGAGCAAATGTTGCGACCTTAGGTTGGAAAAACCTAGTATAGGGAAGAAACCTGTAGGAGTCAAGTAGAAATAGTAAAGGATTCTCTAGAAATATGGTGATTATTCACATGAGAATAGCAAAACCATATATTTTAGTGCGATAATTCTTTATTATTAAGTAACAGTAAAATGGAACTAACTAGGAGCTTTCTCAGCCTTCTGACCTCTTGATCCGTCCGATTGAATAGCATGAATGTCCCAGATCATCCTTTGCATCTGTGTGGCTTTTTTAACCGTGCCACGCGCCTGTTTCCACCGGCCCGTCGTTTTGGGGCTTCTACTCCCAAGATTGAGCTCGACGATCTCTGGCTAAATGGGCCAACTGGGCCTACTGGGCATACTGCACTGAATGTGAAGAGACAAGGCTTCATGTCCGGGCTGTGCTTTGCGTCTTCATTGCCTGCCGATACGAGTGATTCCTCAAAAGACTCCTAACATGCGTCCGGCGGAGATGGGAGGCGATGGCGGCGGCTGCGGTGAAGTGCATCCTTCTTGCAGGTTAACTCTGCTGCGCCTCTCCATCGGTATACTCTCCTCTTGGATCTTATCTCTCCCCCCCCATCTTCAACTTTCCCGGCAAGAAGCGGTGGTCGACCTTAAGCTTTGGCGGTGGCGACAAAAAATGTAGCCTCCGGCAGCTGTGGACGTGAGGGCCATGAGTCCACGACGACTGGTCCATAATGAGGATTTATGCCCCCTTCTTTGCTGCTCGTACCTCCATGTCACCGTGACTACGCATCGTCAGCAAGCCCCCTTGAACCATGTATACTCTTTCAGTCTTTCTCTTGTGCTCAGACGCTCCTCGCACTATCTCTACCATCACAACCTCAATCGATGGCAGGGTGAGGGTGTTGTATACACTTGAATTTCAATTTCTGCACTCGAGTATGACACGATTCGCGTCGGATTTTCATCCGGAGATTTTTGGATTCGACTTATTAAGATCTTAATTTGTCGATTATTTTTCGCATGCTCGCGCTCCTTCTCGTCACCAACCTGGAACATCGCCTCCTTGATGTCTACGGGTGCTTCTATTCTTGTAGACAGTGTTGGGCCTCCAAGAGCAGAGGTTTGTAGAACAGTAGCAAGTTTCCCTTAAGTGGATCACCCAAGGTTTATCGAACTCAGGGAGGAAGAGGTCAAAGATATCCCTCTCATGCAACCATGCAACCACAAAGCAAGAAGTCTCTTGTGTCCCCAACACACCTAATAGGTGCACTAGTTCGGCGAAGAGATAGTGAAATACAGGTGGTATGAATAAGTATGAGCAGTAGCAACGGCACCAGAAAAGTGCTTGCTGGCGTGCAGTTGATGGTATTAATATTGCAGGAAGTAAAGATGCAGTAAAACAGTAAACAAGCAGCGATAGCAGTATTTAGGAACAAGGCCTAGGGATTATACTTTCACTAGTGGACACTCTCAACATTGATCACATAACATAATAAATAGATAGATGCTAGACTCTACACCCTCTTGTTGGATGATGAACACCACTAACTGTGTAGGATTACACGAACCCTCAATGCCGGAGTTAACAAGCTCCACAATATTCAATGTTCATATTTAAATAACCTTAGAGTGCATAACAGATCAACATAACCAAACCAAGTACTAACATAGCATGCACACTGTCACCTTCACACTACGAAAGGAGGAATAGATCACATCAATACTATCATAGTAATAGTTAACTTCATAATCTACAAGAGATCACAATCATAGCCTACGCCAAGTACTACACGATGCACACACTGTCACCATTACACCGTGCAGGAGGAATAAACTACTTTAATAACATCACTAGAGTAGCACACAGATAAATTGTGATACAAAACACGTTGCAATCATAAAGAGATATAAATAAGCACTTCACTATGCCATTCATAACAGTGAATAAGTATTCTGTGAAATATAGCCTAAGAGACCCACACGGTGCACACACTCGTCACCTTTACACACGTGGGACAAGGAGTCTCCGGAGATCACATAAGTAAAACCCACTTGACTAGCATAATGACATCTAGATTACAAGCATCATCATATGAATCTCAATCATGTAAGGCAGCTCATGAGATTATTGTATTGAAGCACATAGGAGAGAGATTAACCACATAGCTACCGGTACAGCCCCGAGCCTCGATGGAGAACTACTCCCTCCTCATGGGAGACAGCAGCGGTGATGAAGATGGCGGTGGTGTCGATGGAGATGCCTTCGGGGGCACTTCCCCGTCCCGGCGGCGTGCCGGAACGGAGACTCATGTCCCCCGGATCTTGGCTTCGCGATGGCGGCGGCTCGGAAGGTTTCTCGTACCGTGGCTTTTCCGTCTCGATGTTTTAGGTCAGGGACCTTTATATAGGCGAAGAGGCGGCGTCAGAAGGTCAACGAGGCGACGACACAACAGGGGGGCGTGGGCCCCCCTTGGCCGCGCCAGGGTAGTGTCTGGTGGGCCAGTGGCCCCCCTCTGGCCTCTCTCGGGTGTTCTGGAAGCTTCGCGTGATCCTAAGATGCCGGGCGTTGATTTCGTCCGATTCCGAGAATATTTCCTTACTAGGATTTCTGAAACCAAAAACAGCAGAAATTAGCAACTGGCCCTTCGGCATCTCGTCAATAGGTTAGTTCCGGAAAACGCATAATAATGACATAAAGTATGCATAAAACATGTAGATATCATCAATAATGTGGCATGGAACATAAGAAATTATCGATACGTCGGAGACGTATCAGCATCCCCAAGCTTAGTTTCCGCTCGTCCCGAGCAGGTAAACGATAACAAAGATAATTTCTGGAGTGACATGCCATCATAACCTTGATCATACTATTGTAAGCATATGTAATGAATGCAGCGATCAAAACAATGGTAATGACATGAGTAAACAACTGAATCATTAAGCAAAGATTTTTCATGAATAGTACTTCAAGACAAGCATCAATAAGTCTTGCATAAGAGTTAACTCATAAAGCAATAATTCAAAGTAAAAGGTATTGAAGCAACATAAAGGAAGATTAAGTTTCAGCGGTTGCTTTCAACTTGTAACATGTATATCTCATGGATAATTGTCAACATAGAGTAATATAACAAATGCAATATGCAAGTATGTAGGAATCAATGCACAGTTCACACAAGTGTTTGCTTCTTGAGGTGGAGAGAGATAGGTGAACTGACTCAACATAAAAGTAAAAGAAAGGCCCTTCGCAGAGGGAAGCATTGATTGCTATATTTGTGCTAGAGCTTTGGTTTTGAAAACATAAAGAGAGCATAAAAGTAAAATTTTGAGAGGTGTTTGTTGTTGTCAACGAATGGTAGTGGGCACTCTAACCCCCTTGCCAGACAAACCTTCAAAGAGCGGCTCCCATGAAGGACGTTATCTCTACCAGCAAGGTAGATCATCCGTCTTCTCTTTTGTTTACACATGTATTTTAGTTTTATTTATGGATGACACTCCTCCCAACCTTTTGCTTACACAAGCCATGGCTAACCGAATCCTTGGGTGCCTTCCAACATTCACATATCATGAAGGAGTGTCTATTTGCAAAATTAAGTTGCTTACTGATGAATCAGAGCAAAACATGTGAAGAGAATTATTAATGAAGGTTGATTAATTGGGGGCTGGGAACCCCGCGCCAGCTCTTTTTGCAAAATTATTGGATAAGCGGATGAAGCCACTAGTCCATTGGTGAAAGTTGCCCAACCAGAATGAAAGATAAACACCACATACTTCCTCATGAGCTATAAAATATTGACACAAATCAGAGGTGATAAATTTTGAATTGTTTAAAGGTAGCACTCAAGCAATTTACTTTGGAATGGCGGAGAAATACCATGTAGTAGGTAGGTATGGTGGACACAAATGGCATAGTAGTTGGCTCAAGGATTTTGGATGCATGAGAAGTATTCCCTCTCGATACAAGGCTTAGGCTAGCAAGGCTATTTCAAACAAACACAAGGATGAACCGGTGCAGCAAAACTCACATAAAAGACATATTGTAAACATTATAAGACTCTACACCGTCTTCCTTGTTGTTCAAACTCAATACTAGAAATTATCTAGACTTTAGAGAGACCAATTATGCAAACCAAATTTTAGCAAGCTCTATGTATTTCTTCATTAATGGGTGCAAAGTATATGATGCAAGAGCTTAAACATGAGCACAACAATTGCCAAGTATCAAATTATTCAAGACATCATACCAATTATTACATGTAGCATTTCCCGTTTCCAACCATATAACAATTAACGAAGCAGTTTCAACCTTCGCCATGAACATTAAAAGCTAAGAACACATGTGTTCATATGAACCAGCGAAGCGTGTCTCTCTCCCACACAAGCATTTATTCAAACAAAAACAAAAACAAAAACAAACAGACGCTCCAAGTAAAGTACATAAGATGTGACCGAATAAAAATATAGTTTCAAGGGAAGAAACCTGATAAATTGTTGATGAAGAAGGGGATGCCTTGGGCATCCCCAAGCTTAGATGCTTGAGTCTTCTTGAAATATGCAGGGATGAACCACGGGGGCATCCCCAAGCTTAGACTTTTCACTCTTCTTGATCATATTGTATCATCCTCCTCTCTTGACCCTTGAAAACTTCCTCCACACCAAACTCGAAACAAACTCATTAGAGGGTTAGTGCATAATCAAAAATTCACATGTTAAGAGGTGACACAATCATTCTTAACACTTCTGGACATTGCACAAAGCTACTGGACGTTAATGGAACAAATAAATCCATCCAACACAGCAAAAGAGGCAATGCGAAATAAAAGGCAGAATCTGTCAAAACAGAACAGTCCGTAAAGACGAATTTTAAATAGGCACCAGACTTGCTCAGATGAAAATGCCCAAATTGAATGAAAGTCGCGTACATATCTGAGGATCACTCACGTAAATTGGCAGATTTTTCTGAGTTACCTACAGAGAATTAGGCCCAGATTTGTGACAGCAAGAAATCTGTTTCTGCGCAGTAATCCAAATCTAGTATGAACCTTACTATCAAAGACTTTACTTGGCACAACAATGCAATAAAATAAAGATAAGGAGAGGTTGCTACAGTAGTAACAACTTCCAAGACTCAAATATAAAACAAAATTGCTGTAACAAAATAAACACATGGGTTATCTCCCAAGAAGTTCTTTCTTTATAGCCATTAAGATGGGCTCAGCAGTTTTAATGATGCACTCGCAAGAAATAGTAGTTGAAGCAAAAGAGAGCATCAAGAGGCAAATTCAAAACAAATTTAAGCCTAACATGCTTCCTATGCATAGGAATCTTGTAAATAAACAAAGTCATGAAGCATGATGCAACAAGCATAGAAAGATAAAACAAGTGCAGCTTCAAGATTTTCAGCAAAAAGAGAGGTGTTTTAGTAACATGAAAATTTCTACAACCATATTTTCCTCTCTCATAATAACTTTCAGTGGCATCATGAACAAACTCAACAATGTAAGTATCACATAAAGCATTCTTATTCACATGCATAAAAGTATCATTACTCTCCACATAGGCATAATCAATTTTATTAGTTGTAGTGGGAGAAAATTCAACAAAGTAGCTATCATTATTATTCTCATCATCAAATATAGGAGGCATATTGTAATCATAATCAAATTTATCCTCCATAACAAGGCGGTACTAAAAGACCAATATCATTATAATCATCATAAATAGGAGGCAAAGTATCATCAAAGTAAATTTTCTCCTCAATGCTTGGGGGACTAAAAATATCATGCTCATCAAAGCCAGCTTCCCCAAGCTTAGAATTTTCCATATCATTAGCAACAATGGTGTTCAAAGCGTTCATACTAATATGTTCCATAGGTTTTTTAATTTTCGCATCAAACCATCCATGTCTTAAAACAAGAAATAGAATAAGAAGCTCATTGTTGTCCATTATGCCTAACTAGTGTAAACAAGAAACAAAAAGATGCAATTGCAGGATCTATAGGAAATAGCTTCGAGCACACACACAACGGCAACAGAAAAGTACTTTACCTGGGACTGGAGTATGAGTGCCTTTTACCTTTCCTCCCCGGCAACGGCGCCAGAAAAGTGCTTGATGTCTACGGGTGCTTCTATTCTTGTAGACAGTGTTGGGTCTCCAAGAGCAGAGGTTTGTAGAACAGCAGCAAGTTTCCCTTAAGTGGATCACCCAAGGTTTATCGAACTCAGGGAGGAAGAGGTCAAAGATATCCCTCTAATGCAACCATGCAACCACAAAGCAAGAAGTCTCTTGTGTCCCCAACACACCTAATAGGTGCACTAGTTCGGCGAAGAGATAGTGAAATACAGGTGGTATGAATAAGTATGAGTAGTAGCAACGGCACCAGAAAAGTGCTTGTTGGCGTGCAGTTGATGGTATTAATATTGCAGGAAGTAAAGATGCAGTAAAACAGTAAACAAGCAGCGATAGCAGTATTTAGGAACAAGGCCTAGGGATTATACTTTCACTAGTGGACACTCTCAACATTGATCACATAACAGAATAAATAGATAGATGCTAGACTCTACACCCTCTTGTTGGATGATGAACACCACTAACTGTGTAGGATTACACGAACCCTCAATGCCGGAGTTAACAAGCTCCACAATATTTAATGTTCATATTTAAATAACCTTAGAGTGCATAACAGATCAACATAACCAAACCAAGTACTAACATAGCATGCACACTGTCACCTTCACACTACGAAAGGAGGAATAGATCACATCAATACTATCATAGCAATAGTTAACTTCATAATCTACAAGAGATCACAATCATAGCCTACGCCAAGTACTACACGATGCACACACTCGTCACCATTACACCGTGCGGGAGGAATAAACTACTTTAATAACATCACTAGAGTAGCACACGGATAAATTGTGATACAAAACACATTGCAATCATAAAGAGATATAAATAAGCACTTCACTATGCCATTCATAACGAGTGAATAAGTATTCCGTGAAATATAGCCTAAGAGACCCACACGGTGCACACACTGTCACCTTTACACACGTGGGACAAGGAGTCTCCGGAGATCACATAAGTAAAACCCACTTGACTAGCATAATGACATCTAGATTACAAGCATCATCATATGAATCTCAATCATGTAAGGCAGCTCATGAGATTATTGTATTGAAGCACATAGGAGAGAGATTAACCACATAGCTACCGGTACAGCCCCAAGCTTCGATGGAGAACTACTCCCTCCTCATGGGAGACAGCAGCGGTGATGAAGATGGCGGTGGTGTCGATGGAGATGCCTTCCGGGGGCACGTCCCCGTCCCGGCGGCGTGCCGGAACAGAGACTCCTGTCCCCCAGATCTTGGCTTCGCGATGGCGGCGGCTCTGGAAGGTTTCTCGTACCGTGGCTTTTCCGTCTCGCGTTTTAGGTCAGGGACCTTTATATAGGCGAAGAGGCGGCGTCAGAAGGTCAACGAGGCGACGACACAACAGGGGGGCGCGGCCCCCCTTGGCCGCGCCAGGGTAGTGTCTGGTGGGCCTGTGGCCCCCCTCTGGCCTCTCTCGGGTGTTCTGGAAGCTTCGCGTGATCCTAAGATGCTGGTCGTTGATTTCGTCCGATTCCGAGTATTTCCTTACTAGGATTTCTGAAACCAAAAACAGCAGAAAACAGCAACTGGCCCTTGGGTATCTCGTCAATAGGTTAGTTCCGGAAAACGCATAATAATGACATAAAGTATGCATAAAACATGTAGATATCATCAATAATGTGGCATGGAACATAAGAAATTATCGATACGTCGGAGATGTATCACTCCTCCAGCCCCAGCCTCAGCCGATTCAAAGTTTGTGATATGGTAAGATTTCTTCCCCAGTTCTGATGTATACGTGATGTGCAAATTTTAGCATTTAATGTCATCTAGAAAAAATGATTTACGCTTTATGTCGTGTTCTGCTGGAAAGATTTAGAATGTGAATAGTCAATTAGTTCAATATCTGTAGTTGTGTGGCACTAATACATGATTGAGAAAGGAGTGTGTTATCAAGGCTGAAGGGTTGCATCAACTTAGGTCACTGGTAGAAAAAGGGCCAATAGTCACGGTTCGTAAGGGCCATTAATACCGGTTGCGCAACCGGTATTAAATATGCGCGACTAAAGCCCCCCCCCCCTTTAGTCGCGGTTGCTTACGAACCGCGACTAAAGGCCCGTCCACCTGGGCGGCAGGCGAGCCCCAGGGCGGAGGACCTTTAGTCGCGGTTCTCTTGGCCAACCGCGACTAAAGCCCCCCCCCCCCTAAATCTGGTTTTCTTTTTAATTTGTATTGTTTTATTTCTTTTATATTTTATTTTGTGTTTTGTTTTAATTTTGAAGAAGTTTCAGTACACATATTGTACGGTACTATATACATGCACATGAATGTACAATATATTTCAAACAAATTTGAAATTAGAACCAAAAAGAATTCAAGAGGAATATACAATATATATTCAATATCGGATGACCATATACAATTTTGAACAATTTTCCATACATAATTTAGTGCATATGAAGTTCTACTTCCTCTACATAGTGTTCTCCTTTAGGATCGACGACTTCCCTCACAAACCATCCAGCTAGTTCCTCTTGAAGTGGTCGGAAGCGAGCTTCTGGATTAAGAATCTTCCGGAGGTTATTCCTCTTGATATTGTTCTCACACGGAACCCGCTCAGAGGTGTATCTCCGGATCATCTCACAAACATAGTATCCACATAGATTGGTCCCCGGTGGCTGAATATCCCCAGTCCCAGCGACCTTTTCATCTACGAACGGTCTCCAAACCCAACGAGGCAAAGAAAATTAAATGAACAAGAGAGTTATTAATTAGTTACTTGATATTAGGAAATGAACGAAATAGGCCGATCGATATAGAGCGCAAATGAATGAAAATAATTACTTTTGCATCATTTTTCTCATGTCGGCCCAAAGCTTTGGATCCATATTCAGAGAGTCGTGGACGAGAACTGTGGAGGTGTGAAATTGAATTACTAGCAGAATCCAGTGGAACCTGCGGACACGATATATGCACAGTCATGCATAACTCATCGATTAGCCACATACCATGCAGAAACAAAAGAGAATGTGCTCAAGACAGAAACACTCAACCAAAATGGTAAGGAAATAGAATATCACTTTTGAGTTCCTGTTTTCTAAGAAACCGCCACAGGTCTTCCTCCACGTCGGCGGGGTGGTGCTCTAACACATATGAATTAACGATGTGTGGGTCAATGAACCCAACATCATGGATGCTCCTTATTCTCATTTCCCGCTTCTTCATTCTGCATAATAGCGTACACAACAATATAGTTAGGACAATATATATATATATATATATATATATATGTATATATATATATAGTGCAGGCAATGAACGAGATGGGGTAGAAATTAATAAATCACTTACAGAACATAGCAACTGATGATAGATTTGTCGATCTCGCGCAGATTGAACAGCTGGAACAATTCACTCAGATTAACTGTTACATAGTAATGTTTGAAGTGATGCTCATGTCTAACTTCCGCATAAATATATTCTTTGGCGTTTTTATTTTTTATGTAACCCTTGTACCAAATTAGCAGATTTTTCATTTGTTGAGGTAGATCCTTTTCCTGCGCAGGCTCGACGAGGGGCCCATTCCGCACATATGTAATTACTACCTCCTTCACTGGCGCCTCATCAAGGCCTAACAGTGCACGAAGAGTCATACCTAAGTTGGCTGCTTGTTCTCTGGCACTCATTACAGTCAATCCCTGTGCTGCCGCAGCTGCTATGATATCGGGGGCATCCGGACCGGCGGCTTTCACTATGAGCGGGGCGATCGATTGTTTACTTTGTTCCCCGAGCTGGGCAACTCCTTTCCCGGTTTTTTTCTTGCTAATTCTTTCTCGGCCTCCTTCAAGGCTTTCTTCTCCTCGCTTCTCCGCCGGCTCTTTCTTCTCCTTCAACATGAGTGCCTCGCCTACGAAGTTCACGTGCATAGTCGTCGAGCAGATTCTTCGCGGCTCGGGACGGTGTGCTCAAAAATGACTTAGCCCACTTCTTTTGCTCATTAGAAAATACTGGCTTGGGCTCGGGCTCTCTTTTCTTCTTGCAGTCCGCCTTCCATTTCTCATAATCAGCAGCCGCGTGTGCGTCGACTTCCTCGGCACTACGTTCCCAAGGCCTTGTGGGGAGAGGCTTCAGTGATGGCTCCGGTACCTTTGTGGTCTTAGGTACATAAGGGTCCGGGTTAATAGTCCAGGACTGCTTCTGCTTCTTCGCCGGAGGTGGATTGGGGGCGGCGTGCGCTTACCCGCCCGGGGCGGACCGGGGGCGGCGGCCGCTTACCCGCCGGAGGTGAATTGGGGGCGGCGTCGGGCTGACGTGAAGGAGGTGTAGGTGAAGCACCACCACCACCACCACCACCGTAGGGGGTGGACTTGTTGGCCTTGGCGCCTCGCCCGGAAACTTGATAAACTTCTTTTGCCATAGAATGAACTGGCGCTTGACATCTCCAAGTCTTCTCTCCCCTTCAGGTGTAGCAATGTCAATCTCCAGGTCCTCAAACCCTTGTACTATGTCCTCCACCGTGACACGAGCATAGCCATCTAGAATGGGCTTGTTGTGGTGGAGTGCTCCAGGTTCACATGGTAAAGCACTGCCGATGGCTACCTTCATGGACATGTTCCCCATTGGATAATACAGATGACATTCTTTCATCTCCTTTACATCGTCCACGGCGTAGCGAGGAGGCTCCGGTGCAGTAATTTCGATCGCCAGAGGCTCCGGTGCAGTAATTTCGATCGTCGGTGCATGTGCAATAGCACCAGCCGGTGGTGGCTCCGTGGAAGCCACGCTGCTTCTCCGCTGCTGGCTTCCGACATCCGGTGGATGATCTTCATGCGTCCGAGCTGCCTCTCTTTCTTGTACTAGACCATCCAGGGTTTTCTTCATCTCATTGAAATCCGATGCCAACCGCACAACAACATCTTTTTCCCGATCCGCCTTTCTCTTACGGCTTCTATAACTGTAGGGGTCATTTTCCTGGGAAAACCCTTCTTCCCACGAAACGTCGGCGCCTTTGCCTCGTACACGTCCTCCGTGTTCAGGATTCCCGAGGGCTTTCGTCAGCTGGTCATTCTCTCTGTTGAACTTGATCTTCCCCGCTTGAGCATCCCTCATTGCGTCAATAAGGGCTTGGGTGGGTTTAAACTTTGTGTCTCGGTGGGTACATTCCCCTGTCACCGGGTCTAGCGTTCCCCCATGCCCGTACCACCAGCTTTTGGCCCTAGGGTCCCATCCCTCGGTACCTAGAGGGATTCCTCGTGTCGTCAGGTCATCCTCCATCTTCTGCCACTCAGGCTCCGAAAGGCGGTATCCTCCTGGCCCCATAATACGATTGTACTGCTTCTTAGCCGCATTTGCCTTATTTTTATCTGATATGGCCTTGAAATCCTCTGATTTCTTTTGCCTCACAAATTCGGGCCAATCATCTTTCAGCTTCTCATATTGTCCGGTGAAATCCGGAGTCTTCCCCTTCTCGACATATTGAGCCGCTAAATTTTTCTTGTATGTCCGGAATGCTGTGGCCATCTTCTGAAGAGCGAACTCTTTGACCAGCCTCAACCTCTTACGTCCCTCCGGATCGTCGTTACCGAATTCATCTTTTTTGCGGTATTCCGGAGGTAGAACGAAATGCTCCATAAGCGTTCTCCAGCATTCCTTTTTCTTTCTCTTGCTGACAAAACTGGAACCAACATGTGCCTTCACTGGCTCATGCCATTCCTGGACGGTGATCGGGACGCTATCTCTAACAACGACTCCGCATTGGTTGATGAACTTGGTGTATGCCTCTTCGGGCTCCAGCGGCTTGCCTTTTGGACTGATAACATCAATGGTAAATATTACTCCTTGTTTCAGCGTCTTGGTTTTGCCACGCATTGTCTTCACCGATTTTTTCGATGATCCGCTGGCCGAGGGCTAAAATAAGAAAGAGAGTCGAGTTAATACACATATTTATTGAAATCGGTAAATTTGTATCACCAGAGGCTCAATGTATATATATACCTCGCCGGAGGTGGTGATTGCTAATTGCTTATCAACATCGCCGGAGGTGTTTGTCGACGGTTGACCTCCATCAACAGTGCCCGTTCCTTCGTCATCACCTCGCTGATGACCTTCATCTTCACCGCCAAGGTTCAGATAAGAAGAGATATCGTCTACTTCATCTTCTTGGGGCGGCACATAAAGAATGTCGCCGTCTATGATGCCGAAAAGATGTGCCTCGGCTTCTGGATTATAGTTATCCCTAATCGGGTCGGCTCTATCGTCCGCCATATGTGTCACTCCTGAAAACATGTAGTAAAAACTAATTAATCCTGGTAAAGAAGGGGGCGGTGGTGGTGGTGATAGGGCGGTGGCGGTGGCGAAATAGGTGCGGTGGCGGTGGCGAAAGAGGGGCGGTGGCGGTGGTGAAAGGGCGGTGGAAGTGGCAGTGGCGAAAGGGCGGTGGCCCTTGCCACCCCTATGCGTGAGGTCGGTGTGCATGTTTCTCTCTCTCTCTCGCCAAAAAAAAACAAACAAAATTAACCCCGCGCGTATACGGAAGGGCGGTGAGGGGGGCGGCGCCTCGCTGCCCCCGCCCCCTCCGTATACGCGCGCGGGGTACAAATTTGAAGTACTTTTTTGTTAAGTACTTTTTTTGTTATAAATTTTAGTTATATAAAATTTTAGTTATATACAAATTTATTATATACAAATTTTTGTTAAGTTACAAATTTTAGTTATATACAAATTTTAGTTATGTGTACTTAGTTACAAATTAAAAAAAAACAAAAAAAAACAAAAAAAAATGGAACGGCCAGGCGCCCCTGGCGCGCCCTTCTCTCCTTCTTCCTCCCTCTTCCGTACGGCGCGTGCAGCGCGCGCGGCCGGCGGTCGACCGGCGGCCACAAGGGCGGCGGCGCGCGGTCACAAGGGCGGCCACAAGGGCGGCGGTCTACATCGGAGAGAAGCTAGGCGGCCGGCGGGGCGGCGCGGCCGGCGCGGCGCGAGAGAGAAGGACGACGGCGTCGTCGAGACGTACACGCGGCGCGAGAGAGAGGAGGTCGACGGCGCGAGAAGAGGGCGGCGGGGCGGGGCGGCGACGTTGGCGGCGGGGCGGGGCAGCTGCGTCGATCGGCGCGGCGTCGTCTTGCAGAGAAATCGCGGAGAAGACGACAAATGGAGGCGACGGTTCGGGCGTTTGTATTTATAGCCCCCCCCTTTAGTCGCGGTTGGGGAGGCGACCCACGACTAAAGGGCGATTTACACAAAAATAACCCAAAAGTGGAAGAAAAGCACAGACTGACCCTCCGGCGAAACTATTTCACCAATCTAACCCTTTTGTGTGGCGCCCCTCCCAAGGGCGCCACACATGCCCATGTGGCGCCCACGGCGCCGGCGCCACACACCCATCCTACGTGGCCCGTCGACGCCGAGCCGGTGACCCCGATCCGACGTGGCAGCACGAGTGGCGCCGCTCCGGCCGGCGCCACACTTTGAAGTGTGGCGCCCCTGGGAAGGGCGCCACACATTGACTTAAGTTTGGGCGCCGCGCGCGCCCAGCCCGACCCTCTTCTTTCTTTCTCTTCTTCTCTTCCTCCTCCCCAACCCGGTTCTCTCTCTCCTCCCTCTCCCCCCACCAAATCCACCACCAAATCGTCAGATCTGTCCGTGGAGATCGTTCCCCATCCATTTGTCAAGGTAATCTCCTTCAAATCTTCTCCATTCATCCACTAATTTCATAGATCGGGCTAGATTTGGACATGAACCCTAGACATGTTTTCTTTCTTTTGTGCACTCTATATTGTATTGTTTGTGTTGGAGATGGTAGCCTCATGTATGCATGTGTTTGAACCATAGATGTGTAGAAATCTACATATGAAATTTCACATGTATGTGTATGAACTCTATGTATGTATGTGTATGTATGTGTATGAACCCACATGTATGCCTAGTATTTGTGATGGAGTTACTCATATTTGTTAGTTGAAAGGATCGTAATATGGTTCAAAAACGTAAACATGTAGGATGGCCGGTGCCGGTGGACGGGGAAGGGGCGGCCGCCGCGGTCCTGGGCGCCCCCCGGGCCGGGGAAGGGGCCGCCGCGGTGGAGCAGCAAGGGCCCCACGATCACCGTCACCTGCATCCTCCTCGTCTTCGCATGACGAACGCTGCTTCGAGTTCCTCCTCCGCATCGACGACGACCCACTCGGCATCAAGCGGCTACCGGACAAGTTCGCCGAGTTCGTCGACGGCGTCGAGCCGGCGCACTTGCGGCTACGGGAGGCTAGCTGCAACCTCGCCGCTGGCCCGTGGAGGTCCTGTTCGACGGGCAGGGCAAGATGTACCTGCACACGGGGTGGGACAAGTTCGCCCGTGACCTCCACCTCGAGCCCGGCTGCCAGCTCACCTTCTTGTACGAGGGGGACGGCGAGATGATCGTCAAGGTGTTCGACGACACCGCCTGCCGTGTGCACTACCCCCACACCGGCGAATCCGGCTCCGACACCGATAGTTAGAACGTCGAGTGTTGTCAACTCTATCTTCGTTGCTTCGTGTTGTTTGAATGCTATCTTAAATTGTATGAAACTATGTGCTACGATGTTAGGTTTGATGATGTTATGTCCATGATGTGTGTACAAAATGGTTGTTGGTATGATGTGTGTATGACATAGCTTTTGACATGATGGCGGTGTTGTTGGAATATGGTAGGATTTTCCATGGTTTTAACACATGCCAATGAGTGGCGCCCTTCCCACCGGCGCCACATTGCGAGTGTGGCGCCCGTGGCATCGGCGCCACGGATGCATGTCTAATTGCACAAAACATACTGTAAGACAAATCGTGCGGGACTTAGCCGTTTTGGCGACCCTCTTTGTGTGGCGCCCGTGGCATCGGCGCCACACATGCTTCGTGGCGCCGTGCCACGGCGCCACACAGAGAGGGTCGCCAAAACGGCTAAGTCCCGACGATTTGTCTTACGATATGTTTTGGGTCCAATAGTTCATATAAGTTGGCATGTGTGGCGCCGATGCCACGGGCGCCACACAAGCACCTGTGGCGCCAGTGGGAAGGGCGCCACACAAAGCGGGTCGCCAAAACGGCTAAGGACTTATCGTCCGGAGCCCCTGGATGTTTTCGACCCAATAGGTCATATAAGTTGGCACGTGTGGCGCCGATGCCACGGGCGCCACACTTGCATGTGTGGCGCCGGTGGGAAGGGCGCCACACATTGACTTGTGTTAAAACCATGAAAAATCCTACCATATTCCAACAGTTTTGACAACAAGAACATTGCACCGAATATGTACCACACATTGACACAGACATAAATGGTTCAAATGACAAATAAGGTTCGACGACATCAAGGTTTCAATTACAATAAGGTTCAACGACACGAAGGTTCGAGAAGATCAAGGTTCGAGACAACATAAAGGTTCGACAACAAGAACATAGCCAAAGGGACATCACTGCGTCGCAAAGGCTCCCTCCCCCTTGCCTTCTTCTTCTTAGCTTCTTCAGCCAATTCTTCCTTCTCCCTTAAGTCACGAGCCAAGCCGAACGACCGAATCGAAGAAGTGGTGGCGCTCCTCCGTCTTTGCGGCTTCCGCTTGAGCTCTCTCCTCCTTGATGCGTTCAGCCTCCCTAGCCACCTCCTCTAGGTGCATCCTATTGGCCCTCTCCCTCGCAATTTGCTCAAGTTGGCAGCTCCTCCGGAATTTTATCCGTGCCTCGCGGTCCCGTTCGGCCTTCAGCTTGGCATTCCTCCTCTTGTGGAACAATATGTATTCCTCATACTGTTTTTGCATACGGGCACTCTCCGCCATCTTCTTGTCTTCCTCCTCCTTCTTCTTCCTCTCTAGTGCTTCCTTCTCCTTCTTCCGCACCGTCCTTACCGCCTCCTCCCAAACGGACTCCTCCTTCTCATTGCCCTCCCATGCTCCCTTCCCCTTGGTGGGTTGAGTTGCCATACCTGTAAACCAAATTGAAAAACCAAAGTTAGTCATGGAATATGAAAATAGAAAGTACAATGCAAGTAGTAACTTCGAGACACATACGGATAAGGCCCCGCTAGGTATCGTAGCATACTAGCACTGTGACGGCCACCTCTACTAAGCCCTACGTGAATCCTTTGTTGCCTTGGAGCTTGTCGCCATTGTGGTTGATGCCTTGAGGCTTGTTGCCTTGGACCTTGTTGCGTAGGAGCTTGTTGACGCGTTTGGCTTGGAGGAGGTTGACGCGTTTGGCTTGGAGGAGGTTGACGCGTTTGGCTTGGAGGAGGTTGACGCGTTTGGCTTGGAGGAGTTTGACGCGGTTGGCTTGGAGCTTGTTGGCTTGGAGGAGTTTGACGCGGTTGGCTTGGAGCTTGTTGGCTTGGAGGAGTTTGACGCGGTTGGCTTGGAGCTTGTTGGCTTGGAGCTTGTTGGCTTGGAGCTTGTTGGCTTGGAGCTTGTTGGCTTGGGGTTTGTTGGCTTGGAGGTTGATTTGAAGCTTGTTGGCTACTTGATGCTTGACTTGTGCTAGCATCATTGCCCTTTGATTTTTTGCCGGATGTGCACTTCCTTTTATTGTGGCCCTTACTATTGCAGGATCCACAATTAGTTGGCTCGCGAGCTTCTTGGAATAACCTGTTTCCGGAATGACCCCATCTATCCATATCTCCGTGATACCTCTTTGTCTTTCTTCTTCCACGTTTCACAACCTTCCATTCCGGATCCGGCCAAACTTGCACTCCATGATACTCCGGCCATTGTGATTGATCCAAGTAAGGACAAAACCTTGGAGCCCATGTCCTCTTTGTGGCTTCGATTGAGAACTCGGACTCCCGAACGGTGAGCGGGTTATTGTAGTCCACACGTCTAGTGCGTGCCGCTGTTAGCAAGTGGGAGCAAGCCAAATGAAGCAAAGAGGGCCTCCTACATGTGCATTCACATGTCTTTAGGGACACACGGAAAGCCCGGCCTCCGTGTTGGACACCACCTTGTGTGGTGCCCCCGGCTCATTCACTTGGTAAACCCAGTCAACATTATCATAACATGTAGCCGTTTGGGAGTCGGCCTTCCTCGCCTGAAAATCCATGAACTCTTGAACCTTCTTTGGGAACTCGGCATTCAAAGCAATTTCCTTCTCCGTTTCATCGGTGTAGTTCTGGAAATAGACATTCAACTTCTCGAATGTGTATTGAATGATTGCCGTCACGGGCAATGCACGGACACCCTTCAAAACATTGTTGAAGCACTCGGCCATGTTGCTTGTCATTTGGCCATATCTCCTCCCATCCTCATCATAAGCTCTTGCCCACTTTGAGTTAAATACGAGGTGTCTATGAAGAAACTCTTGACCACCCGCGTTGAGGTCTTTGTGCTTCAGCAAGCCGTTGTATAGGTTTGCGAAGCGGCGCTCCGAATAAGCGAGGCAACAATCTTGAAGAAGGTCAGACAACTCTTTGCTCTTGCATGCCCGGTAGAAGTTCGCACAAAAATGCCTCATGCACCATCGGTGATGCAAGGGAGCATGCCCGGGAATTGTAACCTCCACCGCATTGAGAATTCCTTGATGACGATCGGAGATGACACACACTTCCTTTGAGGGTGGTATGACCCTCGTCCTCAATATATGGAAAAACCATTGCCAATTATCATTGTTCTCAATCTCTACCAATGCAAAAGCCAATGGTACTAAACGGTTGCTTGCATCACTTGCTATTGCCACCAATAGTGTGCCCTTGTATTGACCGGTCAAGAAGGTACCATCCACGGCTATGACGGGCCTACAATGTTCGAATGCCCTCGTGCATTGCTGGAATGACCAAAATGCACGGTGAAATACCCTCACTCTTTTACCATCATGCAATGTCATTTTGGTTGCGGAAGGCTCGACCACATGCACCATGCCCGGGTTAGTTGCGGCCATCGCTAACAACAACCTAGGGATACGGTTGTATGCTTCCTCCCAATCACCATACAACATCTTGAATGCGGCTTGTTTGGCCTTCCATGCCTTCCCGTACTTGACGTCGTAGGCAAACCGGGATTTGACCGTATCTTGCACGGACCTAATGCTCATGATAGGAAGTGATGATATCTCCGCCGAGAGCTTGTATGCAATGAACTCGGATGTGAGTTGACGGTGGTCCGGCTGTGCATCCTTGCCATCAAGCTTCGGTCCCCGGCACATGTGAGTGGCTACACAACTTGTTATGTGCCAAGAGGGCCCTTTTTGAAAGGTCGTGCACGGACAACCCATGGGCACCTTTTATCTACACATTTTAGCGTGTACCGCTTCTTCAAGTCCGAGTGAACAACGATGTAAGGGCGATGATGCTTAATGGAGAACTCCTTCAACCATATCTTCAATTCCAAGAAGGTATCAAACGTGAGCCCTTTAGAGATCATAGACGTCGTAGCTTCCACATCTCTCTTGGATAGTGGCCTAGCTCCAAGAAGTAAACTTTTACCACCATCAACCACGGCTCCATCCGCAAGACTAACATCACGGAACAATGGTACCCGGATATCCCGTCCGGTTACCTTCTTGAAGATCTCGGCTCTTTCGGCTTCCTTAGCGGTGAAGCCATCCTCGTCAACCTCCTCTTCGGGTCCATCATCATCCGAGTCCGACGCATAGCATCGGGAATAAGGAATGGAGTGGTCCATCTCCTCTTGCGTCCAATATTTATCCAAATCACCCACATTGTTGCCATTCATCTCGAAACAATCATCACCATCTTCGTGCTCATCATACTCATTATCCAACGGAGGTTGTTGGGCAATGGGAGATTGGACAATGGGAGATTGGGTGGCCTCTTCTTGGCTCATGGGTGGAGGAGTCCTCTCTCGAACGGGGGAGGAGGGCCGGTTAAGGTCAAGCTCGATACGAGCCTCAACCGTCTTGGTTGCAAACAACTCCAAAGCCTTATCTTGTGACCCGGCCACCGTCTCCTTGTAAATGGACCAACGTTGCTCGGAGTTGATACGCATTATCTTCCAACGGGTGTGCATTCCAAACCCCACATTATGCCTTCCCTCTAGCTCAATACCATCATTTGGCTCATTCCAATTCAACTCAACCCTAACTTGTGCTACCACCTCCGCAAAGTTAGGGCTAACGTCAAACACCAAGTCAACCTCTTCCGGGTCCGGCTCTATGTTTCCCTTCAAGTAAGCATCCTTGTCCACATGATGAACATGAACAATTCTTTCCATCCCCCTAGCATAATGGGAACAACACATACACACATGTGTTCATTAGATACCATAATCAACATAATCTACCCATACAAACTAGCACACTACCATTTCTTCTACTTCAACAACCCTAACATCCAACCAAATCCATCTCCACCCTCAAATCAACCAAATCCACATCTAGGGTTTCACATATAGATTGGAGCAAATACACAAAATCAATGGATGAAAAGAGGGGAAACGGAGGAGATTACCTCAAGCAACGAGTTGGGAACGATCTCCACGGACAGATCCGACGATTTGGTGGTTGATTTGGTGGGGTGGAGAGAGGGGAGAGAGAAAACCGGGCGCCTTTGGAGGAGAGAAGAGGAACGAGAGGAAGAAAGAAAGAAGAGGGTCGGGCTGGGCGCGCGCGGCGCCCAAACTTAAGTCAATGTGTGGCGCCCTTCCCGGGGCGCCACACTTCAAAGTGTGGCGCCGGCCGGAGCGGCGCCACTCGTGCTGCCACGTCGGATCGGGGTCACCGGCTCGGCGTCGACGGGCCACGTAGGATGGGTGTGTGGCGCCGGCGCCGGGGCGCCACATGGGCATGTGTGGCGCCCTTGGGAGGGGCGCCACACAAAAGGGTTAGATTGGTGAAATAGTTTCGCCGGAGGGTCAGTCTGTGCTTTTCTTCCACTTTTGGGTTATTTTTGTGTAAATCGCCCGACTAAAGGGTACCCTTTAGTCGCGGTTGGCCAGACCAACCGCGACTAAAGGGTTTTTTTGGCGGGTTTTGCGTTCCCGCGCGCAACGACCTTTAGTCGCGGTTGGCCAGGCCAACCGCGACTAAAGGTATTTTTTAAAATACTTTTCTTTTTCAAAATCTTAAAAATACAAATAATATATCAAAAAAATCAGAAAAATAAAACTAATTCAATTCAAAATCTTAAAAATACAAATAATATATCAAAAAATTCAGAAAAATAAAACTAAATCAATTCAAATTCTTATAAATACAAACAATATATGAAAAAATTCAGAAAAATAAAACTAATTCAATTCAAAATCTTAAAAATACAAATAATATATCAAAAAATTCAGAAAAATAAAACTAATTCAATTCAAAATCTTAAAAATACAAATAATATATCAAAAAATTCAGAAAAATAAAACTAATTCAATTCAAATTCTTAAAAGTACAAATAATATATGAAAAAATTCAGAAAAATAGATATAATTCATTTCAAAATGTTTAAAATACAAATAATATATCAAAAAAATCAGAAAAATCCAATGTCTTCCCTCATCTGTCTTCCTGCCCCCCGCTTCCCACCAGTTCTTCCCGGTCACCTCTGTCTTCCCACAAGTTATCCCCGGCCCGTCTTCCCACCAGTTCTTTCCCGCCTATGTCTTCCCGCCATTTCTTCACGCCTCTGTCTTCCCGCCTCTGTCTTTCATGGGTTTGCAGGAAAAAATCCCGAGGAGCAACTTCCGAAGATGCCGTAGGGCGTGTGCACCGACGACATCTTCGAGAAGTTTCGCCACGGGAGATTTTCCAACCCTTTACTCCATCCTTGGGGATGAAACTCTCCCTACCTGCTAGGTTGGCTTGTTGGTCTGCTTGCCAAGGTGTATCGATGCTCCTTTTATAGGCACGGCGCCGCTTCTGCTTTGTCTTGTTCCTCCGACAGGGCGTCGTGCGCTACATGCTTTATCTCATCGAGCAGTGCGTCCACCCACGCGTCCTTATCATGCCAACAGCTTTAGTCACGGTTGCACCCACCAGCCGGGACTAAAGCTTACCCAAACATCCTTATCCCACCGACAGTTTTCTTAGATGACACAAAAACCACATTTAGTCCCGGTTGCACCCACCAGCCGGGACTAAAGCTTACCCAAACGTCCTTATCCCACCGACAGTTTCCTTAGATGACACAAAAACCACATTTAGTCCCGGTTGCACCCACCAGCCGGGACTAAAGCTTACCCAAACGTCCTTATCCCGCCAATTCTTCCATGTCTTCCCGCCTCTTTCTTCCCGCCACTTTCTTCCCGCCTCCTGTCTCCCCGCTCCCATTTTCCCGCCATTTCTCACTACATATATGTAGCCCGGCTTGGCCAGCATTATCACATCTCTACAATCTCTCATCACTCTCTCATGGCTTCCACCGCACCCACTCTAACCTACCAGCAGGTGGAGGAGCTTTGTGCCTCGAACTACCCTTGCCCACCGGGCTACCGCGTCCCCGCCGGGCCGGAGCCTAAGCGCCGGAGGCGTGCCGGTCCCTCCCGTCCCTCGGGTGCTGCGCGCCGGGCGGCCATCACGAACCACTACTACCTCGATCTCACGCCGGAGCAGCGGATGAATCCCCGCTGCCATCCCGATAACCGGCATACTTGGGACGCCTTCTTCATCAATCGGCGTGACAGGGCGCTCGCCAGGTATGAGGAGGACGGTCTGCCTCCTGGGAACTTCCACGAGGCCGGCCGTCGTCTATGGTGGTACGGCCGGACTCTACAGAGCGTCATGGACTACATCACGGCCGGCGATATCCCCCGCCTGCGCTACCCTCAGTTCGAGCCACGAACGCCGCCTGACGGCAGCGACGACGACAGCAGCGACGACAACGACAGCAACTTAGAAGGCGACGACTACCAGTACAACGGCGGCGACTATGAAGACTACGAGTATGCATATTATACGTGTAACACCCCAACTTTTTGCAACCATGTTTAATTGTCCTTAGTGCAAAAATTAGGGGGAACAAAAACTTTTTCTAGAAGCCAATTAGATGCTTTGCCTTGATCTGTTCGTTAGAATGAAATGCTTTGATCTGTTGGTAGATGAATTGTCTTGTTTTGCTTGTTGAGTTTTTGAACTACCTCATAGAGCAACACCTCTAGTGGTAAAATCATCCTTGAATTCAAAACTAGGGATCATCTACCCCCTTAATGCATCCTTCTATCTTACCCTAGTCAAAAACCCTAAGGCATCATAAATCTGGCTAAGTCCTAAATCTGGTTTAGGTTCCATTTTCGAGCCCTTGGATTAAGCTACCTCTTGCCATCTAAGGCAATACACTTGGTCCTAGACCTACCTTGTCATGAGCACTTCCCAACCATGTCGTTGCCTTGGACCAGGTCCCTCACATACCCACTCATCCTTGTTGGTTTAGAGGCCAAGTTATAAAATTGTTTTGGCAGGCTTAAAAAGTTCAAACTTTGGCAGTCGGTCTCTATGCACCCACAACTGTTATTGGTGACCTCGATGCATGGATCTCATCTATGCAACACCCTCTACAACTTCCACGTCTTGCATGTGCCATTCTATCTTTTCAACCTATTTTTCTCCCTTGATCTTGTATCCTATCCAATGTTACAGCACTAGATCCCATTTTCAACTGTTACCCTTTGTTTCTCTTCATTTCAAGTTTTATCTTCACAAAACCAAGAGTCGGAATGATGGGAACTTTAGGTAGCCACCATCTACCCTTGGGATCTCTTTTTCAAAAAAATACTTTCTATAAAAGTATCTACTCTATCCTTTCTTTTAAAACATATTTATGGTACTTATGCAAATTCTTGCATGATGTTGCTCTTTTAGAAATTTTGAGAAAAACCTACCTATCTTTATAAGATGAGTAGAGTATTTTGAAAACTCTAGGTTCTCCCTAGATACTCTCAACATTTTCAAAATACCTTTCAATAAAATCTCATTTCAAATCTTGCCATAACCATAGAAGTGATCCCAATTTTATTTCTTGAGCCATATTTTAATAGTAACCTTTGAGCACCAACTTTACCTCTTTAATTAACACCTAATCATGCTTATGCATTATTGCATGAGATCATGCTCACACTCCCTCTTCTCTCTCTTTATCTATGCTATGTCTTAGAAAGAGTTCCAAACAACCATATTTTTGAGTTCAAAATTTTAATATTAACCCTTGACACCCTATGCACCCATCCGATCTTACCATCACAAAATTGTTAACCAAACCATGATTGGACCCTTTTTCTTTCTTAGCCCTTCGAGTGATTCATCTCCATTTTTTTTTTCTAGTTTTTGAAAAAATCATCCCAATTCTTTCCCACCTTGTGGAAAAGCCTGGTTGCATACCACCATCATCATGCACCATCCACCCCTCTATCCCTTTTCTCTCTTTTCCCTCCAACATATGCTTTTGACTTCCCTCCCTCCTTCTCCTCACTTGGCCGGGCCTTGTTTCATCCCTGGCCCAACCCTAACCATTAAACCCCTACCCCTGGACTCCCTCCCTCTCTTCTCAAGCCCAACAGCAGACCAAGCCCAGCCATCACCGAAGCCCTAGCACCTCTGGGAGAAACGCACGCTTGACAGAAACCCCTCCCGCTCGCACCCTCCTCCCTTCCCGCGCTTGCTGCCCCCTCTGCTGACGACAGCACCCTCACGTCACCTCCCAGCACCGCCCTAACGTCAGCAGGCTCGCAGCCATTGGTCATCGCCTCACGCCCGCCCATCCATTGGCCGCAGCCACGGTGCACACCCGCCCTACAGCCTATAAAACCCGACCCCGCGCACACCTTTTCCTCACACCACCTCCCTTCCCACCCCGGACCCCCACACGGAGGACGCGGAGTGCTCCCCTTGCTGCAGCTCACCGGAGGAGAACGCGCCGGCGTGGTCACCGTAGGGGTGGCGAGCGCGTGGAGCTCACCCCCGACGTCCCTGCCCCTCCTTAGCTATATGCGTCCTTCTCCGCACCCTCTTCTCTCTCTCTAACGCACGCCCGCGCGCCGCCAGGTCTGCCGGAGCCGGAGCACGCCGCCGTCCGTGAGCTGCTGCGAGGAGGTAGCGTCGGGAGGAGCTCCTGTGGACGAGAGGAAGGCGCCGAGCCCACGCCAGCACCGCCCCAGGTCGCCGCCTTCCCGCCCCAACCGCCGCCGTCGACCACCGCGTCGCGCTGGTAAGCCGCTTGGCCGCCCCCCTTCTTCTTTCCCGAGCCGCGCGTGCGTGCGTGCCTCAGGAAGGAGACGACGCCGATTCAATCGAGCGTGCCTGGTCCTGGGCCACGTCGGCCATGCAGCTGGGGCCCGCCACGGGCCCTCTCCCCTCCTTTTTTTTTTTCTTTATCTCCTCCACCTGGAAAACCCCACTGGGCCGGCCCGACACGTCTCCACGCGGCCCAGTCTACCCTATCTCTCTGTTTTCTGGAATTAAATCCTGCAACACATCTCAGTCACTTTTAATTCACCAAAAATTCATAAATGATCAAAATCAAGTGATGCAAATTGTTTTAGGTTCACACATAAAATCCTGATTACCTCAGACAATTTTTATACCAAGATATATTTTAGGTTTTTCTCAGTTTTTAAAATAGTACAAACATGCAGTAGCCTTGATAAATCAATTGTTAGAGTTTTAAAAACTTTTTGAACCAAAATCCAATTTTTTTTGGTTAACCATATGCTATTACACAATTTTTGGCACTGGTTTGAGTATTTTAGGATTAAATATGATATTGTGGTATTTAATACAAGTATTTCTATAATCTGTGTTTGAGGATTTGTTTAGGGAGCAGAAAATGTTATTTTTGAGTGAAACCATTTTTTTTGTACTCACATTACTCCTATAAACAGCATATCCAGAGCTCATATTTATTTGAGCATCTGAGATTTTCTAAGATTTTAAACCTTGAATTGGACCCTCTGATGAGTATATTATTTTATTAAAAATCTTTTATGCTTTCAAAATTGGTGAATCCAATTTTGTATGAATCTAGGTTTGAATATCTATCCATAGATATAATTCTTGCTTGATGTACTTGTGTTTTATTGTGTGAGCAAAATAAAGTAAGAAAATGATTTCTGTTTTTCCAAAAATGTTTAAAAATAAAATATAAAAGTTTCTGGTACAAAACCAATGCAGAGGTCTTCTTTGTGATGTTATCCACCAAGGAATATTAGGTTTAATCCCTGGTGATAAGAGAGGGATATTTGCTTATTTTTAAGGTTCTCATGCCTTTATGGGGAGATTTAAAATGAGTTTTCTTAAAATAAAATATTAAAGTTGCTTTATAGGGACTATAAGACCTTAGTATCCTCAATAGTAGTCTATGGTTGAGTGATTATCTAATGATTGTTGCATGTTTGTTTTGTTGGTGCAATGTGTTGATTGTGTTCCTTTTATTTCCGCGGCGATAGATTCGAACGTGATCGGGTTTGAAGGAGAGCAAGGAATTCGGAGAATTTGAAGAAGACCAGGGACTAGCCAACCAAGGCAAGCCATCTTTTGATCTCTTGCTATTTATCCTTCTTGTTGTGTTCATTGTTCCATTATATACTTGGTTCCTTGTATCATGTGTGATGTTGATCCTCTACTCTATGCATACTTATTCCCAAGTATGTTGAACCCCTTGTTGATGCTATGCATACTTATTCCCAAGTATGTTGAACCCCTTGTTGATGCTATGCATACTTACTCCCAAGTATGTTGAACCACTTGTTGATGTTAGGCATGCTTACCCTAAGCATGTATGCCCCCTTGACCACTTATATTGTCACCTTCTTAGTATGATGATTTACATCATGACCCTTGTTGACTCATCTTATTTATGATGTCCCTATGCATGCTTATCCTAAGTATGTATGATCCCCTTGACACCTCATTTATCATCTACTTAGTGGTATGATGGCTAGCATCATGCCTTGATGTATCTTAGTTCATCCATAAAACTATAGGTGGGGAACCCCCTTGGAACAATACCTTGTTGAAAAGAATTTTTGAAAACCTTGGGTGAGTTGGACTTACCCAAGCATGTGTTTATGAAAGGAAAGGATCTTGGCAAAGATGGTTGGAAACAAAATCTTGTTTTCGAAAACTTTGGCGCCTAAGTATTCACCCGTGACAATTAACCCGCGCAACCACCGCTACTCCAACGTGGGCACGGAGCTTAGCTTGACGTTTGTTCTTCTTAGCATGAGGCACCGCACAACTATACAAGGGTACGGTTACCCCCGAGTCCGGGTTGTCATGGTTGGGACAATAGTATAACGGGAGGCCTTCGGGGCTGACCCGTCCGGAAGACACTATGGGTCTCCTGGCTTGGCGGTGGAGCCACGCTCAAAGGGAGGTGAGCTGCCACGGTGCCGGGGAGGTACATACTCCATAGGGTAGGACCTCTTGCTAAGTCGAATGGGCGAAAGGCTATGTTCGGGTATCCGTCGTGGCATATGTTGTTATGCGGGGATGATGCCCACACGATAGGTATCCGGATAGAGGTGGGGAAAGTGTGCAAACTCTGCAGAGTAAAATCTATTCGAATAGCCGCGTCCGCGGTCATGGACGGTTGGAATGGCTGTTTCTTAGCCTGATGTGTTTTAGTTTTATGAAAGTGTTTTAAGAAAAGAAAGAAAAAGGACTTTGTTTGGGAGTACCGGGATGGTACTGGAAAAATTGTGGTGACCACATGGAGATGGTCGGAGAGGAAACAAAAATGGGTTTACCCTTCCTAGTGTTTTATGTTGTAGTTCCTCTTTTGAAGTATCTTCTTCAATAGAGATATAGAGATGTCTTAGATAAATTCTTGAAGTGTCCCCTTCGATCGAGAAGTTGGGATGCTATCTCCACCCAAAAACATCTCTTCTCTTCTTCATGCTATATCCACAAGAGAAACTGATTCTCTTCCACATATTGTATCCACAAGAGAAACTATTCTTCCTCTCTTGTCTTCTTTAGATAGAAGTGTTATCACCTTCTTGATGGTTTGCGAGTACAATTCCAATGTACTCACGGCTTTGTCCCTGGCTATTTACTTGGCCAGACTTGGAGGAACACGGCGGATGAAGAAGGAGTTGGCGACGTCTATGCGAGCTAGGAACGTCTTCCCAGTCAGTTGCCTGTAGGGTTAAGGCAGATGACTTGGGCTCTGCGCTGCTGAAGTGATTCCGCTACTCTGATGATTAGATTAGGCCCTTCGAGGCTATAATGTAAAGGTTGATCATATGACCTTATTGTAATTTTCTTATTCCGTTTTGTAAAGGATGATGTAATTTGATATCAGTTCGGTTATGTGTTCACGGCACACTGATCATGGGAACGTGAACTGTATACATAACAGGGTATTTCGGACAGTTAGTCCGGGGTCCCCACAGAGCTGGTATCAGAGCTATCCTGACTGTAGGAGACCTTAGTTAGCATGGACGTTAGTTAGGAAACAGGTACTTGGGAAAAACTATTTATGAAACCAATTCTCTCTTTAGTCGGAAGCATAGCTTCTACTCCCCTTATTTATTCAAAGCTTCTAAATTCTTATCTATCCGCTTTATAATTTTTTTTGAAAATTCTTAATCTATTGTCGCATCCACTTCAAACAAACATATTGGACGATGTCCCCAACTCAGGCCGGAGACTCTAAGCCGAAGATGGATCAACCATTTTGGAAGCCTCATGTACATCCAACAACAGCTGTTGAAGATTGGATGCCAACTCATCAGTACACATAAAGGGATGATAGCGTCATGTCTTTGGTTGACACCAAAGTCTGTCAAAGAGCTGACCTTGTTCTTCCATGGACTTGCACCTTTTCGCAGTCGTCTGGGATCAAGTCCTCAGTTTCTTGACTAGGAATTTTTAGGCCAACCCCCAGAAGATGTCGACTTGGGAGTTCCTCAACAGCTACCCCTCTGAAGACCTCATGTTTCCCGGATGTCGAGACTAGAAGATCTGCACAGTCTTAGCCTCTGCCTCGACATCGACGACTCAACACCAGGCCTGCTTCACCACCAACAGCTTCGAAAGTCCTTATTGAAGCTGATGCCGGCGATATGAAGACGTCAACATATGCAACCAACCCCAAACCTATAGGATGGATAGGACAAACTCAATCACTTTGACTGAGCTACCCCCGCGCATTAGGAATTTCTGGGTACTTAGAGTACCATGTCTGGTGATGATTGCTTGTAGTTTCCTAAGTGTGTGCTTTGAGTGTTTTTATCTGTTTGTTGTGTGTATGTTTTTCTAGTCTTTCGGACTGAAAAATACTCTTAGTGTGATAACCCAGCATAGGAAGCCTCCCTAAGCTGTTTTCACCCTCACCTACCTCGCCGATGTTTTGCTAACTGCTAGTTAGTAGGATAGGTTGACGGAAAACTCTAACTCTAAACCCGTTAATAGTTTTTTTTTCAACCGTCAGTAAAACTAACCCAAACCCCTATCAACACTAACTACCTTCAAAATCAGGTGAAGCATCTCTACTACACCAAGAAATCAGAAGCCGTACCTTCATGAGTGACTGCACCTTGCGAGAATCCATACTAGTTTGGTCTAACCTTTGAGATTAATCGCGCTAACCTTGAGGTTATCTTCTTAAAACCACCCTCTAACACATCGTCTAACAAGCTGAGAGAACAACAGCGTCAAAGCCAAGCTACATCACATGGTTCATCTGGTCATCCTCAAGTGAAGCTCCCGAAGATACCTCAAGACTCAAGATTAGGTGCAACTTACCCGCTCACTTCCAACTGGTATAAGTTAGCACCGACCCTCAAGCTGAAGATTGTCTTCGACGGCCTTTGTTGCTGCTTCATATGGATACCAACCAGGCGCTTTATCAACTTACTAACTTACCGCGCGTCATATGGTTTAGTCAAATCTATGTTACCTATTGAAGTCGTGGTCCACACGTCTCTCCCGAAGATTCTTCAAACTGAATACGGAAGACCGATGACTTCTTCAGAAGCCCCAGACAGAACTACAAGGCAGAAGCTCTGAGTTTTTCCAAAAGCCCGATGAAAAATCTTAAGGGTGGAAGAAGTCTTCCACTAAAAAAATTGAAGCGAACCCTAAAATTTTAAACCTTTTTAAAACACCGTTGGCAACTTGGGATGCACTAACTCCCCTCGAAGTTGTGGACTGTACATCACCCCCTGAAGATGTTCGACTCGAGACGAGAGATTGATGACTTCTTCGAAAGCGCCCGAGAAGACCCGTGGCAGAAGCTCTGAGTTCTCCAGAACCCCCGTTGAACAATCTTAAGGGTGGAAGATTTCGTCTTCCACTAAAATTAAGATAACTCCAAAAAGTTTTCAACCCTGCTAAAGTACCGTTGGAGTGCACTAACCCTCACAGAGTCTTGAACCCCCGCTAGGATCGTTAAGAAGCTACAAGATCTAACATCTTCATGGCGTAGTCCACCTCTGCATGAAGCTCGCCATTGGCAGGAATCCATCATGTCTCCCAGAAGGTGAAGAAACGACCTCCTCGACAACTTTGTGTCTACAAGAAGACGAGCCTAACTTTAGTCAACTTTGAAACCTCCCTAGTCCTACGCTTAGTAATCTCGGGACGAGATTATTTTAAGGGTGGAAGATCTGTAACACCCCAACTTTTTGCAACCATGTTTAATTGTCCTTAGTGCAAAAATTAGGGGGAACAAAAACTTTTTCTAGAAGCCAATTAGATGCTTTGCCTTGATCTGTTCGTTAGAATGAAATGCTTTGATCTGTTGGTAGATGAATTGTCTTGTTTTGCTTGTTGAGTTTTTGAACTACCTCATAGAGCAACACCTCTAGTGGTAAAATCATCCTTGAATTCAAAACTAGGGATCATCTACCCCCTTAATGCATCCTTCTATCTTACCCTAGTCAAAAACCCTAAGGCATCATAAATCGGCTAAGTCCTAAATCTGGTTTAGGTTCCATTTTCGAGCCCTTGGATTAAGCTACCTCTTGCCATCTAAGGCAATACACTTGGTCCTAGACCTACCTTGTCATGAGCACTTCCCAACCATGTCGTTGCCTTGGACCAGGTCCCTCACATACCCACTCATCCTTGTTGGTTTAGAGGCCAAGTTATAAAATTGTTTTCGCAGGCTTAAAAAGTTCAAACTTTGGCAGTCGGTCTCTATGCACCCACAACTGTTATTGGTGACCTCGATGCATGGATCTCATCTATGCAACACCCTCTACAACTTCCACGTCTTGCATGTGCCATTCTATCTTTTCAACCTATTTTTCTCCCTTGATCTTGTATCCTATCCAATGTTACAGCACTAGATCCCATTTTCAATCGTTACCCTTTGTTTCTCTTCATTTCAAGTTTTATCTTCACAAAACCAAGAGTCGGAATGATGGGAACTTTAGGTAGCCACCATCTACCCTTGGGATCTCTTTTTCAAAAAAATACTTTCTATAAAAGTATCTACTCTATCCTTTCTTTTAAAACATATTTATGGTACTTATGCAAATTCTTGCATGATGTTGCTCTTTTAGAAATTTTGAGAAAAACCTACCTATCTTTATAAGATGAGTAGAGTATTTTGAAAACTCTAGGTTCTCCCTAGATACTCTCAACATTTTCAAAATACCTTTCAATAAAATCTCATTTCAAATCTTGCCATAACCATAGAAGTGATCCCAATTTTATTTCTTGAGCCATATTTTAATAGTAACCTTTGAGCACCAACTTTACCTCTTTAATTAACACCTAATCATGCTTATGCATTATTGCATGAGATCATGCTCACACTCCCTCTTCTCTCTCTTTATCTATGCTATGTCTTAGAAAGAGTTCCAAACAACCATATTTTTGAGTTCAAAATTTTAATATTAACCCTTGACACCCTATGCACCCATCCGATCTTACCATCACAAAATTGTTAACCAAACCATGATTGGACCCTTTTTCTTTCTTAGCCCTTCGAGTGATTCATCTCCATTTTTTTTTCTAGTTTTTGAAAAAATCATCCAAATTCTTTCCCACCTTGTGGAAAAGCCTGGTTGCATACCACCATCATCATGCACCATCCACCCCTCTATCCCTTTTCTCTCTTTTCCCTCCAACATATGCTTTTGACTTCCCTCCCTCCTTCTCCTCACTTGGCCGGGCCTTGTTTCATCCCTGGCCCAACCCTAACCATTAAACCCCTACCCCTGGACTCCCTCCCTCTCTTCTCAAGCCCAACAGCAGACCAAGCCCAGCCATCACCGAAGCCCTAGCACCTCTGGGAGAAACGCACGCTTGACAGAAACCCCTCCCGCTCGCACCCTCCTCCCTTCCCGCGCTTGCTGCCCCCTCTGCTGACGACGGCACCCTCACGTCACCTCCCGACGACCGCCCTAACGTCAGCAGGCTCGCAGCCATTGGTCATCGCCTCACGCCCGCCCATCCATTGGCCGCAGCCACGGTGCACACCCGCCCTACAGCCTATAAAACCCGACCCCGCGCACACCTTTTCCTCACACCACCTCCCTTCCCACCCCAGACCCCCACACAGAGGACGCGGAGTGCTCCCCTTGCTGCAGCTCACCGGAGGAGAACGCGCCGGCGTGGTCACCGTAGGGGTGGCGAGCGCGTGGAGCTCACCCCCGACGTCCCTGCCCCTCCTTAGCTATATGCGTCCTTCTCCGCACCCTCTTCTCTCTCTCTAACGCACGCCTGCGCGCCGCCAGGTCTGCCGGAGCCGGAGCACGCCGCCGTCCGTGAGCTGCTGCGAGGAGGTAGCGTCGGGAGGAGCTCCTGTGGACGAGAGGAAGGCGCCGAGCCCACGCCAGCACCGCCCCGGTCGCCGCCTTCCCGCCCCAACCGCCGCCGTCGACCACCGCGTCGCGCCGGTAAGCCGCTTGGCCGCCCCCTTCTTCTTTCCCGAGCCGCGCGTGCGTGCGTGCCTCAGGAAGGAGACGACGCCGATTCAATCGAGCGTGCCTGGTCCTGGGCCACGTCGGCCATGCAGCTGGGGCCCGCCACGGGCCCTCTCCCCTCCTTTTTTTTTTTTTCTTTATCTCCTCCACCTGGAAAACCCCACTGGGCCGACCGACACGTCTCCACGCGGCCCAGTCTACCCTATCTCTCTGTTTTCTGGAATTAAATCCTGCAACACATCTCAGTCACTTTTAATTCACCAAAAATTCATAAATGATCAAAATCAAGTGATGCAAATTGTTTTAGGTTCACACATAAAATCCTGATTACCTCAGACAATTTTTATACCAAGATATATTTTAGGTTTTTCTCAGTTTTTAAAATAGTACAAACATGCAAGTAGCCTTGATAAATCAATTGTTAGAGTTTTAAAAACTTTTTGAACCAAAATCCAATTTTTTTTGGTTAACCATATGCTATTACACAATTTTTGGCACTGGTTTGAGTATTTTAGGATTAAATATGATATTGTGGTATTTAATACAAGTATTTCTATAATCTGTGTTTGAGGATTTGTTTAGGGAGCGAGAAAATGTTATTTTTGAGTGAAACCATTTTTTTTGTACTCACATTACTCCTATAAACAGCATATCCAGAGCTCATATTTATTTGAGCATCTGAGATTTTCTAAGATTTTAAACCTTGAATTGGACCCTCTGATGAGTATATTATTTTATTAAAAATCTTTTATGCTTTCAAAATTGGTGAATCCAATTTTGTATGAATCTAGGTTTGAATATCTATCCATAGATATAATTCTTGCTTGATGTACTTGTGTTTTATTGTGTGAGCAAAATAAAGTAAGAAAATGATTTCTGTTTTTCCAAAAATGTTTAAAAATAAAATATAAAAGTTTCTGGTACAAAACCAATGCAGAGGTCTTCTTTGTGATGTTATCCACCAAGGAATATTAGGTTTAATCCCTGGTGATAAGAGAGGGATATTTGCTTATTTTTAAGGTTCTCATGCCTTTATGGGGAGATTTAAAATGAGTTTTCTTAAAATAAAATATTAAAGTTGCTTTATAGGGACTATAAGACCTTAGTATCCTCAATAGTAGTCTATGGTTGAGTGATTATCTAATGATTGTTGCATGTTTGTTTTGTTGGTGCAATGTGTTGATTGTGTTCCTTTTATTTCCGCGGCGATAGATTCGAACGTGATCGGGTTTGAAGGAGAGCAAGGAATTCGGAGAATTTGAAGAAGACCAGGGACTAGCCAACCAAGGCAAGCCATCTTTTGATCTCTTGCTATTTATCCTTCTTGTTGTGTTCATTGTTCCATTATATACTTGGTTCCTTGTATCATGTGTGATGTTGATCCTCTACTCTATGCATACTTATTCCCAAGTATGTTGAACCCCTTGTTGATGCTATGCATACTTATTCCCAAGTATGTTGAACCCCTTGTTGATGCTATGCATACTTACTCCCAAGTATGTTGAACCACTTGTTGATGTTAGGCATGCTTACCCTAAGCATGTATGCCCCCTTGACCACTTATATTGTCACCTTCTTAGTATGATGATTTACATCATGACCCTTGTTGACTCATCTTATTTATGATGTCCCTATGCATGCTTATCCTAAGTATGTATGATCCCCTTGACACCTCATTTATCATCTACTTAGTGGTATGATGGCTAGCATCATGCCTTGATGTATCTTAGTTCATCCATAAAACTATAGGTGGGGAACCCCCTTGGAACAATACCTTGTTGAAAAGAATTTTTGAAAACCTTGGGTGAGTTGGACTTACCCAAGCATGTGTTTATGAAAGGAAAGGATCTTGGCAAAGATGGTTGGAAACAAAATCTTGTTTTCGAAAACTTTGGCGCCTAAGTATTCACCCGTGACAATTAACCCGCGCAACCACAGCTACTCCAACGTGGGCACGGAGCTTAGCTTGACGTTTGTTCTTCTTAGCATGAGGCACCGCACAACTATACAAGGGTACGGTTACCCCCGAGTCCGGGTTGTCATGGTTGGGACAATAGTATAACGGGAGGCCTTCGGGGCTGACCCGTCCGGAAGACACTATGGGTCTCCCGGCTTGGCGGTGGAGCCACGCTCAAAGGGAGGTGAGCTGCCACGGTGCCGGGGAGGTACATACTCCATAGGGTAGGACCTCTTGCTAAGTCGAATGGGCGAAAGGCTATGTTCGGGTATCCGTCGTGGCATATGTTGTTATGCGGGGATGATGCCCACACGATAGGTATCCGGATAGAGGTGGGGAAAGTGTGCAAACTCTGCAGAGTAAAATCTATTCGAATAGCCGCGTCCGCGGTCATGGACGGTTGGAATGGCTGTTTCTTAGCCTCGATGTGTTTTAGTTTTATGAAAGTGTTTTAAGAAAAGAAAGAAAAAGGACTTTGTTTGGGAGTACCGGGATGGTACTCGGAAAAATTGTGGTGACCACATGGAGATGGTCGGAGAGGAAACAAAAATGGGTTTACCCTTCCTAGTGTTTTATGTTGTAGTTCCTCTTTTGAAGTATCTTCTTCAATAGAGATATAGAGATGTCTTAGATAAATTCTTGAAGTGTCCCCTTCGATCGAGAAGTTGGGATGCTATCTCCACCCAAAAACATCTCTTCTCTTCTTCATGCTATATCCACAAGAGAAACTGATTCTCTTCCACATATTGTATCCACAAGAGAAACTATTCTTCCTCTCTTGTCTTCTTTAGATAGAAGTGTTATCACCTTCTTGATGGTTTGCGAGTACAATTCCAATGTACTCACGGCTTTGTCCCCGGCTATTTACTTGGCCGGACTTGGAGGAACACGGCGGATGAAGAAGGAGTTGGCGACGTCTATGCGAGCTAGGAACGTCTTCCCGCTCGGTTGCCTGTAGGGTTAAGGCGGATGACTTGGGCTCGCGCTGCTCGAAGTGATTCCGCTACTCTGATGATTAGATTAGGCCCTTCGAGGCTATAATGTAAAGGTTGATCATATGACCTTATTGTAATTTTCTTATTCCGTTTTGTAAAGGATGATGTAATTTGATATCAGTTCGGTTATGTGTTCACGGCACACTGATCATGGGAACGTGAACTGTATACATAACAGGGTATTTCAGACAGCTAGTCCGGGGTCCCCACAATACGCCTAGGCAGGAGTATGACTAAGTCACTCCAAATTTCATGTATCATCAGTGGTATCTCGAATCAATCGAATCATTCGAAAATGGACACCAAACACATCACAGATAATATAATTCACATGATCCATTCAACAAAGTTTGGTACAATAAATTATTACACATCATTTCTTCCCTTGTGTCCCCGCTTGCTTACGATTGGGCCGTATCCATGGAGCATCCTCATCATTTAACTTAATGCTTGGGTCGGTGTTCACTTTGAAGGGCGGAATTTCACCAAACATATTATAATCTTCTGACATGTCTGTCTTGCCCTCCACTCCCACGATGATTCTTTTCCCTGAAAGAACAATGTGGCGCTTTGGATCATCGCATGATGTACTTATCGTTTTCTTATCTTTCCGTTTCCTCTGTTTGCTACTCATGTCCTTCACATAGAAAACCTGAGCGACATCTTTCGCTAGGACGAATGGTTCGTCAAGGTAACCAAGATTGTTGAAATCCACCATTGTCATTCCGTATTGCTGGTCCACCTTTACCCCACCTCCTCGTTAGCTTGAACCATTTGCACCGAAACAAAGGGACCTTAAAGGAGGGTCCATAGTCAAGTTCCCATATCTCCTCTATGTAACCATAATATGTGACCTTTTGCCCATTCTCGGTTGCTTGCATCAAAGCGGACACCACTGTTTTGGTTGGTGCTCTTTTTATCTTGGGCGATCGTGTAAAATGTATTCACATTTATCTCGTACCCTTGGAAAGTCGTTATAGTCGAAGATGGTGTCTTGGCCAACATGTACAGCTGATCTACAACATGATCGTCATTCATTAAATGTTTTCTCAACCAACTGCCGAAAGTCTCCATGTGGGCCTTCGTAATCCAGGATTCGAGGCTTCCCGGGTTGTCCTCGCGTAAAATATTCTTGTGTTTCTCAAAGTACGGAGCCACCAAGCTGGAATTGGTCAGAACTGTGTGGTGTGCTTCAGTCATAGAATGGCCGTCCATACATATCGTTGATTTCCTGCCGATCGTGCCTTTTCCACTTAGTCTCCCCTCGTGTCGCGATCGAGGAAGACCAATCGGCTTAAGGTCAGGAACAAAGTCAACACAGAACTCAATTACCTCCTCATTTCCATAGCCCTTGGCCAAGGTTCAAAAAAGCGCTAAGCGCTAAGCGAGCGGTGAGGCTCTGCCTAGAGGAACTACTGCTTAAACGAGCTTAAGCACCGCTTAAGCGTGCATGGTAAAACAGACATATGTAAGCCTAAAATAGGAAATATTGAATAACCTCACGTAGTTCTGTGTTACTTTTGGTCCAACAAAAGGCCCAACACGATGCCTCTTGCTTCTCAGGTCGTAGCTAAACACATGACCCCCTCCAAAAGGCCCAATAACCTCATGCACTGGAAATGAATCGATCCCCTCGTTCTTCCCAGCATCCCAGATCCCAGGTCGTAGCCGCCACTCACGCACGCTCGCCTCTCTCACTTTGATCCTCTCGATCTGGACGGGAAGGGGATGAGTGGAACCAGTTGCTGGAGGAAGGGGACCCTGTCTAGGCAGCCTTGAGGAAGATCTAGAGGGCGGCGCGAAAGAGGAGCTTGACCAGCGGCGCGGAGGAGCTCCAGTGGTGTCGCCTCTTCCTTCTGCCTCGACACGGGAGTGGAATTAGGATGAGTACCGAATTCCTAACCCTAACCCTCTTGCTTCTGCCAATCTGCCTCGACACCGCGTGAGAGCCCGCCTCCACAGCTCCTCCTCGCTTTTCCTCTCGCTCAGGCCGAAAGCTGAGCGGAAGGGCTCCGCTTAGCTCTAATCTACGCTTAAGCGTACGCTCAGGAACGCTTTTTTGAACTCTGCCCTTGGCAATGCTTCCTTCTGGCCTAGCACGGTTACGAATATATTTCTTTAATACTCCCATGAACCTCTCAAAGGGGAACATATTGTGTAGAAATACCGGACCGAGGATGGAAATCTCTTCGACTAGGTGAACCGGGAGGTGCGTCATAATATTGAAGAAGGATGGCGGGAACACCAACTCGAAACCGACAAGACATTGGACCACATCGTTCCGTAGCCGTGGTAGATCTTCCGGATTGATTACCTTCGAGAGATTGCATTGAGGAATGCACATAGCTTCACAATGGCTACTCGAACATTTTCCGGTAGGAGCCCCCTCAAAGCAATCGGAAGCAATTGCGTCATAATCACGTGGCAGTCGTGAGACTTCAGGTTTTGGAACTTTTTGTCCGCCATGTTTATTATTCCCTTTATATTCGATGAGAATCCAGACGGGACCTTCGTACTGCTCAGGCATTCAAAAAAGATGACCTTCTCTTCTTTGGTTAGAGCGTAGCTGGCACGACCTTGAAACCATTCCGGATGCAGGTCATTAGGGTCTTTCAAACTTTGCTGGTCCTGCTGTGCTTCCTTTGTATCATTTGTCTTCCCATACACGCCCAAAAAGCTTAGGAGGTTCACGCAAATATTCTCCGTAACATGCATCACGTCGATTGCAGAGCGGACATCTAGGACTTTCCAATATTCTAGCTCCCAGAATATAGATTTCTTCTTCCACATGGGTGCGTGCCCGTCAGCTCCCTTCGGAACTGATTGTCCGCCAGGACCCTTTCCAAATATGACTTTCAAATCCTTGACCATATCAAATACCTCAGCACAAGTACGTTCCGCAGGCTTCGGCCGGTGATCTGCCTTGCCGTTGTAATGCTTGCCTTTCTTTCTTACTGGATGAATTTTCGGAAGAAATCGACGATGCCCAAGGTACACGTTCTTCTTACAATTTGGCAAATGTACACTTTCGGTCTCATGTAAGCAATGCGTGCATGCATTGTATCCCTTATTTGACAGACCCGAAAGATTACTAAGAGCAGGCCAATCGTTGATGGTTACGAAAAGCAACGCTCGTAGGTCAAATTCCTCTTATTTGTGCTCATCCCACACACGGACACCAGATCTGCCCCACAACTGTAAAAGTTCATCAACTATTGGCCTTAGGTACACATCGATGTCGTTGCCGGGTTGCTTCGGACCTTGGATGAGCACTGGCATCATAATGAACTTCCGCTTCATGCACAACCAAGGAGGAAGGTTGTAGATGCATAGAGTCACGGGCCAAGTGCTATTTCTGGAGCTCTGCTCGCCAAAAGGATTCATGCCATCTGTACTTAGACCAAATCTTATGTTCCTTGCGTCAGCTGCAAAATCTTTGAACTCTCTGTCGATCTTTCTCCATTACGTTCCATCTGCGGGGTGTCTCAACTGCCCGTCCGACTTACGGTCCTCTTTGTGCCATCGCAACAACTTGGCATGCTCTTTGTTCCTGAACAGACGTTTCAACCGTGGTATTATAGGAGCATACCACATCACCTTGGCGGGAACCCTCTTCCTGGGTTTCTGGCCCTCAACATCGTCACCAGGGTCATCGCCTCTGATCTTATAACGCAATGCAGTGCATACCGGGCATTCATTCAAATTGTCGTATTCACCGCGGTAGAGGATACAGTCGTTGATGCATGCACGTATCTTCAGAACCTCTAAACCTAGAGGGAAGACAACCTTCTTTGCTTCGTACGTACTGGCGGGCAACTCGTTATTCTTTGGAAACATATTCTTCAACATTTTCAGCAAATTTTCAAATCCTGAGTCAGCTACACCTTCCTGTGTCTTCCATTTCAGCAAATCCAGTGTGCAGCCCAGCTTTTTCAGACCATTATCGCATCCGGGGTACAGCGACTTTTTGTGATCCTCTAACATGCGATCCAAATTCTCCCTCTCGTTTTCAGTTTCGCAGCTTCTCCGTGCATCAGCAATGGTCCGACCAAGATCATCAGCGGGCTCATCACGTGCCTCTTCTTCACCTTCCCCTTCACCTTCCCCACCTTCAGCATCCTCCATGAAAGTATCACCGAAATGATCAAGATAGTTGTCATCGATGAAATCATCCCCTTCTTCATCTTCTTCCATTATAACCCCTCTTTCTCCATGCTTGGTCCAACAATTATAGCTTGGCATGAAACCCTGCCGAAGCAGGTGCATGTGAACATCTCTTGAGGAAGAGTAACCTTTCGATTCTTACAGGCAACACATGGACAGATAACAAAACCCCCTGCTTGTTCGCATTAGCCACTCCGAGGAAATCTTTCAAACCCGTAGTGAACTCGCCGGAGAGTCGGTTACCGTACATCCATTGCCGATTCATCTGCATTATTATAATATAAAATATATAATTAACCATCATGCATTTGTTAAACTAACTAGCTATAAATAATAGAAATTAAACAATGAACTACACACATGCATATTTTATCAATGACACATGAAAGGTTCAAGTTGCTAACCGCGATCGATGAGGAAAAAATAAATGAGGAAGCTCAAGTGTGGCTCCGACACTTCATATCATGTTTGTTTCATGCTCTCTTGGGGCATTTCATCAAACACCTTGTGTGCATAAGAGGAACCAAAAGCACACCTAACACCCCCTTGTGAAGTTTGTGAAGAGAATGGCTCCAAATGGCTAAGTGCTGGCTGCTGGATTGGTATATATAGGGGAGGGGCTTTAGTCGCGGATGGCCTGGCAAACCGCGACTAAAGGTGCCCGAAGGCCTTTAGTCGCGGTTGGCCTGGCCAACCGCGACTAAAGCCCCTCACCTGCACCAGCTGGCCAGCGAGCGTCCTGGGCCCAGGCCTTTGGTCGCGGTTCGCCTCCCGAACCGCGACTAAAGGTCACATTAGTCACGGTTCGAAATATTTGGGGACTAATGGGGCTGGATGGAAGGCCCTTTTTCCACCAGTGGGTATAACATTTTTTGGCAGGAATATCTGAGCAATTATTCCTCCACTCCGATTCCATATTGGCCATGTCTGTTTTGTTTGGTCAATTAGCTTTGCCAACTCATGGTGCTACGTTGCTGATTAGTTTGTTACAGGATATATCGCTTTACGTATCCTTAAATAAAAGGTTATTTTCTTGTTGGTGGCCTCATGTTTTTATTTAATACATCCATGGCAGAATGACACAAGAGGGTTCTCAGGTTGATGCGAAGAATTATAAATTCATGACAACAAGATGACTTCGCTGCTGTAAGTCATCTCTCTACCAATTCTCTTATCTCAGCCTCTGGTGGCTATCTGAGGCTTCTTTCTTGCCCTATGTATTCCATACCATTCACTTCATACCATATCATAATTTTAATATGCAGCCATGCAGGAACCAAGGTGACAATGGGGAGCTTTCAACTTCGCATGGTGAATTGTATGGGAGTTCTGATGACATGAACCTCCAAGAGAGCCTTTCTAGATGCATCAACACGTAATAAATCAGCCTTCTTAGATGCATCTACCCATTCTTTTCAACTATTTAATACTTCATATCCCTTGGATCTGAGAAACACTAATACTTCTGTTAAACCACTTGCTTGTAGGACAAGAATTTGCTATGATGGAGTTGGCAAAGATGCTATGAGCTGCAGTTAAAAGTGATGAAGAAATTTCTGAAGTTGCAAAGGAGAAGCATCCTTTCACAGGGGAAAAATCAGCAAATATGGTAATACAGTAATAGTACAGACAAGCCAATCTCTCTCATAATCTGAATGTGAATAGACTGTTTTCTCATGTGTCATGTGTTTTTGCAGAACTATGTATGAAGTTGGTTGTTTAGTAAGTTATTATTATTGTTAGAATTTTATGCGAGACAATTATTTCAGCATGCTAGTGCAGTGAGAACATAAGTTAATTTTGACTTTTTTCAAATAATCCGTGTAGTACCAGGGGATGCAGCTGTTTGGGGGTGATTTTTTAGCAACTTGGAGGAGCTGCAAACCCATCATCTCAGTCTCTCTATCACCCTATGGCTCTCTCTTTCTGTCTCACTCTCTCTATATACATTTTTATTCTTTTCCACTGAAAACTGATCCGAGCTATCGACTAAGAAAACATGGTTCAAGTTGGAATATGATATCTGCTGTGATCGATACTAGAAACTCTCTCTATATACATTTTTATTCTTTTCCACTGAAAACTGATCCGAGCTATCGACTAAGAAAACATGGTTCAAGTTGGAATATGATATCTGTTGTGATTGTGTGTGTGTGCGTGTGTGTGCGTGCGTGTGTGTGCGTGCGTGCAGGTGCGTGCGTGTGTGTGTGTGTGTGTGTGTGTGTGTGTGTGTGTGCGCGTGCGTGTGCGTGCGTGTGTGTGCGTGTGTGTGCGTGTGTGTTCGTGTGTGTGTGTGCGCGCGCGTGCGTGCGTGCGTGTGTGTGTGTGTGTGTGTGTGTGTGTGTGTGTGTGTGTGTGTGTGCGTGCGTGCGTGCGTGTGTGTGCGTGTGTGTGTGTGTGTGTGTGCGTGCGGTAAATTGGTATAATGGTCATGTACAATACTCTTCTTTTAACAAAAGTTGTAGTTAGCCGCTCAATAAATAGAAACTTCCACTTTTTACTGTTTTGCTAGGGTTGATATTATCTATGTAAATATTTTCTATTCATCATATATATCTCTTTGCTATTCATCCTATTTATCTCTTTAGTTGTGGTTATGCACTGGAAATAAATACTGCTATATTGCAAGAACTGCTCTCTTTTTCCAAAACATATTACTGATAGGTCTGGACGGGGTAAGCAACTGACTTGACAAAGCAATTGGAAAATTGAGAAGGCATTTCCTTTAAAAAAAAGAAGGCCGTAGAGCTCCAGACAGCAAACAAGACAGAGTAAACATCTCCTAGGTGTGCATATGACTATAAGAGGAGGTACTGCTCTTTGACCGAACAATAAAGTTTTTCCGAGGTGAACTGAAGTCGTATTTGCGCTTTTACGAAGTCACAACCACTGAGACAACAAAGGTGTTAGCGGTGCATAATGTGCAGTTTCATGTCATTGTCGGTTTTGAGGAGAAGCATTATATACAGGATCTAGCATCAGTGTGGTCCGTTTGAACTGGCGGTTGTAAAACCTCAAAGTATTTTCCTTTTAGAAAAAATGTATTTTTTTTGTCTGATCTATATAACTCATCTAAGAAGTATCCGAAATTTATTTACTTCGTTGACATCTAAGCATTTGGTGAGTATTTTCATGTTTATCTATTTTAATTTTCTTACATATTTCATCATTATGTTTTCAAATGGACGGGCGCCCCTTATTTTGCGCATCTTACCGACTTATTTTTCCTAATTTGTTGTTGTTACAGTTGGTAGCTAATTCCTATTAATTGCAGGTTACTGCAAGCATGCTTATATGGTCATAAGAGTTGAAATTAGTACGTCTTGACTAATATAGGTAAGTCAGATTTTTACCCTCATATTAACCTCTTTTTTGCTCAACCTAATACTCCATCCATCAATAAAAGGATGTCTTTGATTTGTCTAAATTTAAATGTATCTATAGATACATTTAAATTTAGACAAATCAAAGACATCCATTTGATTTTGTTTTGTTATTGGTTGTCTTCAAGAGTTGTACACTATTAATTATATCCTAGAAGGCTAGAACGTATGTCCATGGTTTGGAAAAAAATTCAAAGCAGTGTCATACATAATTATTTGACTTGATCTAATATTTTGGATTGGCCGATCCAGTTCTCGAGCCACCATGATTTTGCAAGATTCCATTTTTGTGCTCATTGTTTGCACGCATTTTGCAGCCAATGTTCCACTTTAAAAGAAAGGAAATTTAACTCTTTTAAAGAAAGGAAATTTAAATTTGGCATGATGCAACTTTGTTAAAGACATGCATCCAACTGCTGGTTAGAAGTGATTGTTCGAGTTTAGAGAGTTTCTTTAATATTTTATCAAGGGTATGTGTGAAATAATGGTGCTCTGTTATGTAAAGATTGCAAAGACTTCCTTCTAGAGTTAGTTGTTCATGAAGATCTGGTATGTCCCATGCGCCTTGCGTACATCAGTTATGCATTGCTTAGATTTTCTTATCTATTCATACCATCCGCTTTGTTCATATGTTCTTGAATATACATCGTTTTTCTTCTTAAAATGTGTGCCGTATGTTCTACATAAATAGCCAACCAATGCACTATATACTTTCCAGTGCAATCGGATAGTTTGTTTTTAATTGAAGAATATAACCAATGGTAACCAAACAACATAACATGTCACTATCTTTGCACTAACCACCTTTGGCGAACGAGATGAAATCATACTAAACAACAATCTGATGGAATTCAACAATAATAAAACATTTATAGGCCCTGCATAAAAGTATATACGTTGGCAGCCACATGATTAAGCCCCCGTTTGTAACATAGATGCACCTCATTATACCCAAATGAAAATAAAAATAAATTCAAAATTTTCACAAGAGGCTGAACTTTCCATATGTTTGTACACTATAGCTATCATTTCTACAAATTTGGACGAGCGCGGCAACGCGCGCTTTCATGGTCTAGTAGCTATTATGATACATCATCACTACTAATATTCTGCTTTTGTATACAGCCATAATGGCGTACACGTTTCCTAAGAGGACTTTGAGGAAGGTTGAGGGTTGGCTCGGTGATTATGATGGACCAATTACAGATCTCCTGCGTGGGATGCTGAAGGAACTCCATTGTGAAGCTCGAATACATGTTCTCAAGTATACCTATTATGACGGAGAGATCCTAGCCAAGTGCAGAGTTTCGGTCCAACTACCGGCGCAACTGATGATGAGTCGTATAATGCCGTACGGAGAGGCCAAAACCATCACCACAGCCTATCACATGGCCTTATTCAAGGCAATCCTTGAGATAAGGCAGCATAAATCAGTTGAACTGCTATGTTCAGAGTATTCTCATATACCTCATACCGAGGAAGATGAGGATCCCACTCTGAATCATCTGGTGTTGGCACACAGAAGTCCTGAAGCTGCAGCAAAGCACATGGACAGCTGTAAGTCTTTATTGACCACGATGTACCTTTTACACATGAAGATGGTGGGTGAGATTGACCACATGCTAGCTGAGTTCACAGACCCTGATAAAGTCCAAGCTCGGATGCATGATCTGAGGGCACAACCCCAATATACAACACCCTTCTTTAGCCTCAACAACCCTGTAGATTTGAGTGACCAGTTGCCCAAGAGAGATCCGCTTACACCCAACTTTGTCCCACACTATCCACACGTGTCAGCATCATATGATACTGGATATGGGGGAGATGATTCCAGAAACTTAAACTGCTCGGAGTCACCAATCGAGAATTCGACTGGTTGGCGCTTCGGGGAAACATTTGGTGATGAAGGAGAACCCATCACTTGTGATACCGAGGATGAAGGAGGCGAGGTTAACCAGGACGTTAACCAAAGCTATGGGCAGGAAGAGAAAGATACCAACTCCATTTCTTTGGATCTGGAGATGGGACTACCCAAGACATCCCAGTACGAGGTAGGTGAGAGTTCTGGAGTGAAGAAGAAAAATAAGAAGAAGATGAGAGGGCAAGTGAATAGAAATCCTCCATGGATGTCAGAAGAAGGAGGTATGTATCCTACTGGGGATACATACGAGTCATTGTCTAGTTACTTAGGCATGACTGATCTCTGTCTCGGCACTTCGTCCGATTCAGATTACATACCTACTGGAAGGACCTTTGTTCCGGACGGTGTCCGGAAGACAAGTCGCTGTACCGGATGGACCCCAGGAATGTATGCGGAGGCGAGTTATGATGATGAGGAGTAGAGCTCCAAGGAAGAATAAAGTAGTATAGGTGGTATTGTAATAGAACGTATTTTAAATTCCGTTGGCTTGGGCTTGAAGCCAAATAAGTGGTTATATATGTACCACATGTAATATATGTGTGTATGTTATGTAATATATGGTGTATATACATAATAAATGTTTGTTTTGGAGTTGCTTCTTGATTTCATTGTGTGACTAGTTCTGGGCAATGAGTTGAGCTCAGAAAACATTCGCATGGTGTAATTATGAGTAATCGCTCTTTGTTACAGGACTAGGGGGAAATGGCATTAGTTGAAACTGAAGATGCTCGGAGAGAGCGAGAGGCGAGAGAAAAAGAGGAAGCAGATGCAGCAGCTAGAGCGGAGAATGCACCACCACCACCACATCCAATGATGCATCCAGATTTCCAACAATACATGAGAGCAATGGAAGAAGATAGGAGGAGGTACCAGGAGAGTCAAAACAAGAACATGCAAGATTTCTTTACCCACGTCATCAACGACAGGGGTAATGAAGGCAAGGGAGTAACCTTATCAGACTTCCAAACTGCAAGACCACTACCTTTCGCATCAGCTCTAGAACCAATGGATGCGGAAGATTGGCTCATGGATACGGAAAGGAAGTTGAAGATCGTTGGATGCAACGATGAGAAAAAGATTCGGTATGCCACTAATCTGTTGTCAGGACCAGCAGCATCATGGTGGGAGAATCTTGTAGCAGTACACCCTCCAGAAAAGGTGTTCACCTGGGAGGACTTCAAGAAGAAGTTCTGGGATGCCCATGTTCCGGAGAGCGTGGTGGAGCTGAAGAAGAGAGAGTTTGACGAACTACATCAGAACACTGTATGCAGTATGTTCGTGATTTCAACAGGTTGTCAAGGTATGCACCTGAGGAAGTTGATACTAAAGAGAAAAGGAAGAAGCGATTCATGAAAGGCATGAACCCATACATGAAGATGAAACTGAGGTTGGCACGGACTGCTGAATTCCAGGAACTGATTGACTCGGCAATCACTTTCGAGGATGACTACAGGCAGGTCCAAGAGGATAGGAGGAAGAGGGCTCGTATTGAGCCAAGGAAGTACCCCGTCAATAGACCCACACCAGATCGGAGTTTCAAACCCCGATTCTGACCTACTGGTAATCAGTACAACCGGGGAGGTCAGAATCAGAATCCCAAGTCCCAGATCATTTGTAACAACTGTGGGCAGAGGGGACACATCCGCACGGAGTGTCAGAAACCCAAGATCATCTGTTATGGTTGTGGGAAGGATGGACACATCAAGCCAGAGTGTCCAAACAAAGCGTCATGGGGTGGACAAAGCTCAGGAGGACGAGGTGGAAGTGCCAACAACAACAACAACAACAACAACAACAACAACAACAACAACAACAACAACAACAACCGCAACTACAACAACAAGAAGAAGGGCAAGCCGTATGGAAAGCTCAATTGCACAACTTTGGAGCAAGCGGGAGAGTCGGAGCAAGCAGTTTTAGGTACGCTCAGTATTCTTACTCATCCTGCCAAAGTTTTATTAGATACTGGAGCAACCACATCATTTCTTGCACGGGAATTTGTGGAAAAATTCGGGCTTAGATGTTCTAAGTTAGAAACCCCTATATCTGTCCTATCTGCGGGTGGAACGATCTTAGTAACCCACGTGAAAGAAGCACAGGTTATCACCATATGTGACTGTGTTTATTTCGCGGACCTATTCATTATTCCCATGAAGGACATATCAGTCATCCTAGGGATGGACTGGTTGACGGAGAATGGAGCAGTGATCAACTGTGGTGACAAGATAGTGTCACTTCGCAACTCTATTGGAGGTCAAATAGGATTCCAAGGGGACAAGTACACTCATTTGGAGATAGGACTTGAGCTGAATAGCTTGAAGGAGGTGAAGATTGAAGATATCCCTGTAGTAAATGAGTTTCAAGATGTATTTCCCAAGGAACTACCGGGAATGCCACCCGATAGGGAGATCGAGTTTACAATAGATCTGATTCCAGGCACAACACCAATAGCTCAACCACCATATAAGATGGGACCAAAGGAGTTAGTGGAACTGAAAGCTCAAATCGATGAATTGGAACATAAGGGATTTATCCAAGAAAGTGTGTCACCATGGGTACACCAGTTATTTTTGTGGATAAAAGAGATGGAGGAAAGAGAATGTGTGGAGATTACAGGAATCTGAACAATGTAACAATCAAGAACAAGTACCCTTTACCTAGAATACAAGATCTTTTTGATCAAGTTCAAGGAGCTAGAGTCTTCTCGAAGATAGATTTAAGGTCAGGATACCATCAAATCAAGATCAAGAAGGAGGATGTGCCAAAAACAGCGTTTGTATCAAGGTATGGACACCATGAATACTTGGTTGTACCATTTGGATTAACAAATGCACCAGCTATTTTCATGAATTTGATGAACAAGATATTCATGAAATATTTGGACAAGTTCGTGATAGTGTTCATAGATGATATTCTAATCTATTCCAAAGATAAAGAAGAACATGCAAAGCATTTGAAGATAGTTTTGCAAATTTTGAGAGAACACCAGCTATATGCAAAGTTCAGCAAGTGCAAGTTTTGGTTAGATAGTGTTGAATTTCTTGGACATGTCATAACTAAAGAAGGAATCGCGGTGAATCCTAGCAAGGTTCAGTCAGTATTGGAATGGAAGTCACCTAAAAATGCTAAGGAAATAAGAGGATTCCTTAGTATGGCAGGTTATTATCGGAGATTCATTGAAGGATTTTCGAAGATTGCAGGACCAATGACCAAGTTACTCAAGAAAAACACCCCATTTGTGTGGACTGAGGAATGTGAAACAAGTTTTCAAACACTCAAGGAGAAGTTAACCACAGCACCGGTGTTAGCAGTTCCGGAACCCGGAAAAGATTATACGGTGTATTGTGATGCATCCAAGAATGGACTTGGATGTGTTCTAATGCAAGATCGGAAAGTAATAGCTTATGGATCAAGACAGTTAAAACCACATGAACATAACTACCCAGTACATGATCTAGAGTTAGCGGCAGTTGTTTATGCTCTGAAGAGTTGGAGACAATTTCTGTATGGACCCAAATGTGAGTTATACACAGATCATAAGAGTTTGAAATATTTCTTCACTCAGAAGGAATTAAACATGAGACAAAAGAGATGGTTAGATTTGATTAAGGACTATGAGCTAACAATCAACTATACACCAGGCAAGGCTAATGTAGTAGCAGATGCCTTAAGTAGAAAGAGTACTGAAAATCAACCTACGGAATGGAAAATTCTAAAGGAACTACGGAAAGAGCTTGAGGAAGCCCATATCCTATTTATTCAAGGTGATACCATGGGAAGTATAGCAACCATGAGGATCATAGATGAGATGTATTCAGACTTAAAGTATGAAATCATTCGAAAGCAAGCGGATGATTCATTCATTCAAGAAGAAATCAAAAGGATTGGAGAAGGTAAACCATCGGAATTCAATCTCGGGGAGTTTGATTCCTTATACTTTCAGAAAAGAATATGTGTACCGGATGATCCAGAAGTTAAGTCAATAATATTAAAGGAAGCACATGAAACCCTTTATTCAATACATCCGGGAAGTACTAAGATGTATATGGATTTGAAAGAAATGTTCTGGTGGAACAACATGAAAAGAGAGATAGCTCAATATGTCTCTGAATGCCATACATGTCAGCGAGTGAAGGCAGAACATGAGAGTCCTGCTGGATTACTTAAACCACTAGAGATACCAGAGTGGAAATGGGATGAAATCGGAATGGATTTTGTTACTGGTCTACCAATGACTAGTAAAAGGAAGGATATGATATGGGTAATAGTGGATAGACTTACCAAGAGTGCTCATTTCATAGATGTAAATCAAAAGGATACTTCGGAAAAGCTTGTGGATATATATGTTAAAGAAATAGTTAGCAAGCATGGAGTACCAAATAAGATAGTCTCAGATCGAGGTTCGATTTTCACATCAGCATTTTGGAAACAACTCCAAGAAGCTTTGGGATACAAGTTGGATTTCAGTACAGCATATCATCCACAAACCGGAGGACAAACCGAAAGAACCAATCAGATACTTGAAGACATGCTTAGAGCTTGTGCTCTAAACTTTGGAGGCTCATGGGAAGATCATCTACCATTAACAGAATTCTCATATAACAATAGTTATCAGAGTAGCATCAATATGGCACCGTATGAAGCATTGTACGGGAGGAAGTGTAGATCCCCAATTTGTTGGTTTGAAACCGGAGAGAACAAGGAGTTTACACCGGACTACATCAAGGAGAGACAAGGAGTCATCGAGGTGATCCGGGATAGACTCAAAATAGCTCAAAGTCGTCAAAAGAGTTATGCCGACCAAAGGAGAAGAGTTTGGGAACCAAAAGTAGGAGACATGGTATATTTGAAGGTTAGCCCAATGAAAGGACTCAAGAGGTTCGGAGTAAAAGGAAAGTTAAGTCCTCGATATATAGGACCATTTAAGGTACTCAGTCAGAATCGAGGAACAGCTTTTGAGTTAGAGTTACCCAAGCAACTAAGTCTAGTTCACAATGTATTTCATGTATCACAACTCAGAAAGTGTTTAAAGGCACCAGATGACCCCATCACACATGAAGAAATAGAGTTGCAATCTGACCTAACTTACGTGGAGAAACCTGAAAAGATATTGGAAGTACAGTGGAAGAAGTTAAGGAATAGGGCAATCAAATACTGCAAGATTCAATGGCAACATCACCCTGAACGAGAAGCAACCTGGGAGACGGAAGAAGAGCTCAGGAAGTCTTACCCCGAGCTATTCAGGTACCAATCTTAACTTCGGGACGAAGTTTCTGTTAAGGGGGAGAGGCTGTAATAACACAGAACATAGGAACAACGAAGGGTAGATTTAGGAATGGCATGTGCATTTCATCGCAAAACGAGGGAAATTTTCGCGCCTTATTGCAACTAAACCTAAGAGGGATCGAGGTTCTCTCTCATTTTGCAATTAGGGTTAGGCAAGGTGAGTTAGTAAATTTCGACATGATCTCTTTTGTATCTTGTTGATTTGGGTGTTGATTTCATTTGACAAGTAATAATACATTGATAACATTAAACAATAAGCAATAAGGATGATAGAAAATGAATTCAAATTTAAATACAACTTATAAATTCAAATGACTTTGAATTTCAAATTGAATTTTAAATACAACAATTATTCAGAAATATAAACATTACATAAACCAAAAAGCTCATAAGCAAAACTTGAGCTTTATTGATACAACAACACATTTACATTGTCTTTACAATATTCTTGATACAAGAATTAAAAGAATATGTAGAAATAAAAAGGAAGATTACAATATTTGATCCTAAACTAAAAAACCTAGACTAATGACTTGGAAGTATTCTTCTATGGTCATATTCACCTTCAAAACCTGCAAAACAACACAACAAACACTAGCCAGGGGTTAAAAGTTAGCCAATATTCAGTTTGGACAGAAACAAGGGTCATGCACACTTGTGCTTGTCCAAAGGCTTGGACAGCACAGGATAAGAGCAATAGCAGACCAAACCTGAGCACACACCAGGGGAGACGAGAGCGTGCGGGTGGTGTCAACGGCCGTGCGGTACTGCGGCGGAAATCGGCGATCATGGCGACGGCGACATGGCGAGCGCGAGCCAGTGGGGTTGTCCAGGAGCTAGCTGGTGGTGAGGTGAAGCTACGGGCGAGAGGAGAAAGCAAGGGGAGGACGGATGCGATGGGGCGAGCGTGCGCACTGGCGCGTCCAGTGTCGTGTCTGGGCGCGCTCTGGCATGTCCTGGCGCGTCTGGGCGCGTCTGGGCATGTCGCGTTCCAGGCGTGGGCGTGCTCTTCTTTGGCCAGGGAAGGTACCAGCGTGCGTAGGAGAGTGAGGGGAATCTCGTTGACATGGTGAAGGGGACCAGGGAAGAATGGAGAGGAGGAGTGGCATGGTGATGGCATGGTGCACGACATGGTTGCAATGTGATCATGTCTCCACTTTTATCATGTCTCCAAGGCCTGGCATGGTGTACTGGGTGTAAGAGGAGGTCAATGATGATCAAAAGTGGGAGGGTTTAGTCTAAAATCTGATGTGTAAAAGAGTGTATGAACTTTACAGAAAATTGCACACAAGGTGCTCGACCAAATGGCCGCATGAAATGAATTTTCGAATTTTGCAGAGATTTTTGGTGGAGTTGATTCAAATAATATTTGGAACACAATGGTGGTGGTGGGGTGCAAAATGGAATTGATTTGTGAAAATCCAAAGGTGACATGATCTAAAATCAGATTGGGTGTTGCCACTTGGCATCCTTATATTAAGCAATGGAGAAAGATTTTGCTATGTTGACCTTTACCAAAGTTGTTCACCTTGATGAGCTCTTGGATGAGGTGCAAAGAGTTGAGAGGGTTTGGTTTAGAAATTTCTTAATACAGGGGCTCAAAGTGGGTAACATGTTAAAAATGGCACAAGTGACCATTATCACATGTCACTTAAATTTATTTTTTCCTTTGATTTGATTTGGGTTTTCTTGATTCAAAAGTGATTCTTATTAGTTTAGTAACATTTCCAAGCCATTGACACAATTCAAAATGGCCTAGGTTAAAGATTTACAAAAATGGCCATAAGCACATATGTAGTGTTATTTTCATTTTTCCTTTCTTTTATTTTGGTTTCTCTTTGATCCAAAAAGTATTCTTTTGGGTTCATTTAGGGTTAGGTTGGGTTTAGTAATGGTTTCAAACCATTTGGGTAAAGTATGAGGGCATAGGTCAAGATTTGCCATTATGGCTATGTGCCACATATGCCTCTATGTATACTTTTATTCTTTTTGTTTCACATTTGGTTTAGTTAGGTAAGTGATAGGTTGGGTTTGTTGAGGTTTTTCAAACCATCTAAACAAGGTTGAACATGGCATAGTTTATTATTTGTAAAAATAGCTATTTGCTCTCATATGCTTTTTCATTTATTTTGCTTTCTTTTTATTTTGTTTCTTGTTGGCTTCAAAGAGCAAGGTTTAGGGTTTTAGAAGCTTTGGTGAACACTTCAAACAAGCATCATGGCAAAAGTACTCATATATGCATAATCACTATGTACCAAACTCAATTTAATTAAAGTTTTTGTTGGTTCCAATTTTTGGAAAAAGGAAATTCATTTCTATTCTTTGTTTGAAAAATTGGGATGTTACAGAACATTTGGAAGGAAAGAAATAATATGCTCTTTAAGAATATCACACCTACTATTGAAGCTTGGAGAAGGAGATTCAGAGATGATTTTGGCTTGTTAATCCATAGAACAAAAGAAGGGATACACCCTTACATTGCTAATTTCATCTCTAGATTGTAGTTACTTGGTGTATTTCAAACACTTGTTCTTTTCTTTGTTCCAGCCAAGGCTGTTGTACATATCCAAAATGTAAGACCCTAGATCCCTCTTTGGTTTCCTTTTTTTAATACAAAGCAGTAGGAGCCTTTCCTACTGTTAAAGTTTCAAAAAAAGTGAGAGGTGAAACGGGGGAGAATGGTGTGATTAGAGTGTGCGGTGTGGATATTTATAGGCGTGGGATGAGATTCGTGCTCCGCATCCTGTGGTCGGAACGCAAGCGTCGCACCGTTGGATGATGGACACGTGTCGAAAACCCTAGCAGTAAAAATGGCTAAGGATCAAGTTACCGTTTAAATTACCCGAAAATGACGCCAAGATTGGCGGAACCGTTTGAACCTTTCAAGGTTCCGGGTAAGAATTTCAAATGATGATCCATTGTCTCTGCAGGGTAGTAACCCAGAGACTCTTTGTAATAATGAGGTCGATGGATGAAGTCCCGCGAGATGAATGATCTTTCCGGCATGCAAGCTAGAAAAGGAAGTTTCATGAAGTCGGAGTTCTTCAAGTTTCCCTGAGTTTTCTGGAAGCTTGCCAAACGAGAAGATGGTTCGAGCAAGACAGAAAGGAAGGGTCAATCTCGGAGAACTCTGGGGGCTACTATTGTGGGTATACTTCATGGGTGTACCATCGACGGTGGCTAGATCCGGCATGCCCGGGTGGCCCATAGACGGTGATGGTGGCGTATGGCCCATCGGGCGGCCTAGTTGTTGTAGATCAAGATGGATGAAGTCCAGCCCAGGAACAAGGAGCCGGATCCACCGACTAAATCTGGATGTTGGATCCGGCCTGGCCCATCAGGGGTAGCCAGATCCAGTACGGCGTATAAGGAAAGGCGGATCCTTGACGTGCACGGCAATGTAATATTCCGTAGTTAGGCAACTTGTATTCCGGCTAGGACTCTCCGTGTAAACCCTAGATCCTCGCGCCTTTATAAGCCTGATCCCGAGAGCCCTAGAGGCACAACCACAACTCATTGTAACAACGCGAAAGCGCCCAGATAATTCCAAACAAGCAGCAGTAGGCCATGTCGTCGTGCAGGTGTTCCGAAGCTGGGTAAATCGCGTACCACCTTCCCGAGGACTATCCGCCCGATGGCCCCTACTTCTTCTCCCCCTCGTGAGGATCCCTCCTTCGAGGCACCGTCAAATAGGAAACGACAGGGTGGGCAGGAGCCTGCCGTTGTGTGTTAGTGCTCGACGTTGATGTCCATCTCATCGAAACAGTTTGTTGTCCTCCACCTCAATGTCGCCGAGCAGGCACTTTACTACTCTTCCTCCATTACCAGAGCTCTTGCTCTTTTGACGCACCCGATGGATGTGTATGGCTTTTACGCCCCCGCCTCTTCGTCCTGCGTTATTGGCTTGCAAGTGTAATTACACATAGTTTTTTGCTTTGTATCGAAGTCTTTACCTGTGAACGTTTTAGTAATAATTTCTTAATAATTAAGAGACTGCTGAATGTAACTGTGTAGTATCTACTTCACCATGCCATCATTAGAATGCATAAATGCTCTGTTTTACCTTCTAAGTTCTCTTTTAGGTTAGCACTGATCAAGTGCTTACTTGTCTTCAGAGTTCGGACAGTTATAACTTGTACCTTGCAAGGTGTGTGCACTGAAATTTCAGTGTTGTCAGAACTCACCGATTTTGTGGCAATGATATATAGGCGATATCTAGAAACAATAACTAGAACTATTTTTACTGGGAGTCAATTTCCGCATATGCAAGTGTCACTTCATAGGCATCAAAGATTCTTGTAGGATCCAAACTACTGAAATTTTCCTATTGCATATGTACTGCTTTTGATCATCTTTTGTTCATAATGTGAGGAAAATCCAGTGTTCTTTTCATCTATTTTCAGCAGTAGTTGCTCTTGGTTCTGTAAATACTATAGGAATTTTTTGTTGCTTGTGAGATACACCGGTGTATGTAGTAAATGTTATTTTTCTTATTAGTAATATTTAAGAAACTTAAAAATTGAGAAGATAGAATGACCTGACAAGAAATAAAGGCACGGAAGAAGTGAGCCTAGCTCACTTGGTTAGGGGAGTGGATGTACAACCCAACCACACAGGTTCAAGTCCCCAGGGACGTGAATTTAGGTTCTTATTATTAAAAAACAAAATCACTGTAGGGGTTTCCCCTATCGTATTCCTTTCAAAAAAACAGAAATAAAGGCAGGGACTACATCCATTCTTTTCTAAAAATTGTCAGAATGATCTTGACTTGTCAATAATCCCATCAATGCTGGTAAATATACGTATTGTTGAAACATGTTTGAGAAACTAATGTCAACTTATCCAGCAGTGTACAAGTGATTTTTTTTGAAATTTTGAATAAACTAATGGGTGAGATATAAATAAATTTTATGCTTTGCACGTGCAATCTTACTAGTAGAGATTAAGCGTAAGAGATGAGAGCTTGTGTACCAATACAGATACAGGATAACAGGAAGGTACTGCTAACCAGGGTCAGTGGAAAAACGTCTAGCTAGCATCTTCCGCGCGGGACCACAACCTGGCAGATCGTAGAACATATGCTGTGGGGTTGAAAATATAAGAGGGAATTAAAATCAGGAGTGGCCAGCTACCACTGCTGCCACCAGAGGTGGCGACCTGAGCAGCCTCGTGTATGGGCGGGCACGGGCTTATTCATGGGTATTGAGCTGAATACCCATTATTTTTGGCACAAAAAATTTGGTAACTATTCATCCGATTGTCTAGCTATCCCATGGTACCTGGTTAGCCTCCAGCTGCAGCCAAATCAGTCTCGCTTCAGTCCTAGGAAGAGATTGATTCAGTGGCGGCGGCAGCGAACGGTGCAGCGATCGATCCTGCCGGTACGAGGCAACCTGGGAGGTGGCCGATGGGAGCACTGGGTACCGTGACGCCGTTGCTATGGTGATTCTGGATTAATGTGGGATTGCACCGCTGCAGGCCACATGCATAGTCGCAGAAGCCGGGTTAGTCGCAGAGTTTTCTCATGTGTAGGTAGCGCCAAAATCTAAATCCAAAATGATCTATTTCGAGTTTCCAAACTAGCAAATCAACAGTTTATTTTTTAATTAGAATTAGCTATTGAAGGGTTGGCTTCTGTAATAAATTGTGAACCTTTGATTTTTTTTTGCATTGGATTTTTCTTTCTCACTTTTTTTGCGACGTAAAGGGATTGTATTAGTAGTGTTGTTACAATTTTCAAGGATACAACTCAATAATTCTTTTTGACTTTGAATACCCATTGTAGTTATCCTGGGCCCACCCATGGCCTCGGGTGGTTGATGCCGATGGCACGATGGGCTGTTCTGTAAGCTGAAGGCAGCGACGGCTCAGTTCAATGAATATTGGGACGCATCGATCAGTTTCATGGGCATTATTTGCGAGGAAGATGAACAGTAGCTGCTTTTTTTTTGTTGCTGGACGAATGAAGGATGACTCACGAGATGGCTATGCAAGCCCACGATGGGATGTCCAGCCCATGTAGCTCGATCAACCGCCAACCTAGAAACTGACTTTGTACGGGGTACCACTGCCTAGAGACCAACCTTTGCGAAGGGAAATATTCTCTCGCACAAGACACAACCAACCGACACGTGGCATCGTACCGAGCGAGTCTCCCCGCGCTCGCCGAACGCCTCCGCCACGTACCCGCGTACGTACATCGGCAGTGCGTGCCTAGCGCGCCGAACGAATCTTCCCGCGTAGGTACAGCGGCCGTACTTGCTCCCGTGCAGGGCACGCGCATGCATCAATCGTAAATACATGGATCAACTTTCAGCAGTATTTGGCCGCGCGCAAGCAACGATCATGATGTGCACAAACGTGGACCAGCTTTTAGCATACTAGATTTAGATGTGCGCCTTGGCGCACGATCCCGTAAAGCTCGTGTATTAGTAGAAAAATAATAATAATTTTTGTATGCATATAAAAACGTAGTGATGATCATTTTGTAATACACTTAATAATAAATTGAAAAACTCTACGATATTGAGATATTGATTGATCCTTTTTTTTGTTTTCTGGTAGTACATCAACACGACTCGCTAGACGTTGCTCATATTAAGACCCCTCTCCCTCCAGGTTCGTACATAAGATCCATCAAGGCAGATTAATAATTGGCAATTGGTGCCAATTGTAGTTTAATCCTCCTTTTGTGACCTGCAAATGACAAGAATTGCAGTATGCCATATACACATAACTTCTGGTTCGCCGTCCCTGTCAAAGAAAATGCACACACATTTAATTTGAAATTACAAAGTTACCTGTAAAATATAAAGAAAAGAACAATCTGACAGATGGCAAAGAGAACAATATGCATTGGGCCTGAGAATGATCCAGCTAAATACACTTGACAACACATAATATGGGATTTTTTAAACTGCAAATAAGGCAATGCTGTATTACCTCAATATAGGACACACCTCACATAGTTTATATATTCAGTACATTAACTTTTATAGATACTCATACAAAAAGCCAACAGTCTGGGTGACTAACTTAACCAATATGCATGGACATTATAAACTTCAATTGGAAAGACATGTGCAAAGTTTTGAACTAAATATAATATACGATCTAAGATAACTATTAAGATATTAACATAAATGAATGATTCTCCAAGATTAATTTTTTTACGGAGAATGAGTACTAAAAGAGAAATAATGATATATCATCATCAACTTCATTTATTTGATCCTTTGAGGACATCCATGTGGTTTTCTTACGCATTCATCAATAGAAAGTACATTTTCTTATGGGCAGTATATCCAAAGAATAACCATGCTTAAAGAAGCAACAGGATATCATGTAGTTTTCGGTATGAAGGAAAACGTACACATAACTGGAACAATAAATCCAAAACCAAATTAAAAGGAAGCACCATTATCTCTAAAATGAATCAGTTGCGATGAGATGGAAACAAAGGAGAAACAACCTTTACCTGAACATAACAGTTACAGAGATGATAAATGAGAAAAGGAGGCATCTCCAAATTAAATTCATATGCGAACAACAATATAGAGATGAAGCAAAGGCAAGGTAGTCACCTCTAAAGAAGAAGTAGAGGAAAATCTACAACCTTTATGTTTGCCCATATGGCTATTATAATGCACGGGCCCCTCCAACCTACAGATTGTGGGTATCACAAAAATCAAACACCCCTCAACAATAAAGTTGTTAAGATACTCAATGCTTAGGGCATGTACAATGCTACACTCTTAGATAGGCTCTTGAACAACCAGAAAGTAATAATTATTGTAAAGCCTGTGGATAAGAGTCTCTAACTACAACACGCAGCGCTAGTAGAGGTGCTAAAACAATTTATTTAGCGCGTTGACATGACCTGCCGTTGGGTTACATGCAGGAAAAAAGGTTGGAGCGCCCGGCGCATGGGTAAGAGCCGACGTAAGCTCTCTTCCTTGGATCGGCAGGGATTTGATCAAAACGGCCAGCATTACTATCCCTAGTGCATGTGCTAAGCACCGCATTGTACATGCCCTTAGTACCTGCAGATAGAACCAGAGACTCAAGTTAAAATGAACAGAAATCATAGCCATGTTTCCATATATATGTATCTACCAAACAAAGTGAAACCATGCAATGCAGCAAATTTCCCGAAGTGAGGTATATCCTGTAATGACCAACGATGGTGCATCCAAAGAGCCTTTTAGAGCTAATGAAATTCTTCTTTTATGCAAGGATAAATGGGGGAGTAGAGAAATCAAGTACAAAGTTATTTCTTCAGGACTAAGCAGATAGACAAGGCTGTAGAGAATCAAGTACGGTGAATTATTTTTCTGGAATAAGAAAATAAAAGACTACAAAAATAAATGCTTCAAGCCTAAATAAATATAAAATGATGCATCTATCTATATGCAAAGATAAAATGATGAATCTATCTATATGGATTTTTTTTAAATAAACGCTTCAAGTCTTTAGGAATTTTTTTAATGCTTCTTGCAAACCATGATAATCTGTAATTTTTCTCACAGATTTTATAGTTTTATCCTTCAGTGACTAAGAAAGAACTCTGAGTCATAAAGAATGTTGGTGTAAATGGTTGCTATAATACTTTCTATCTTTCTTATCCATAGATTATTCTAGGAACAGGAATACTGAACTTTTCATGAACAGACAAAGAGAAGCAACATGACATACCTCATTTAAAACTCGGGTGAACATGGTCGAACACAATGTCACGTGAAGCGGTGCAGGGCCAAGAAAAGACTTAAATGCCATATAAAAAAGAGTACTAATTGTGTAAACAAAAGCACTGCTCACTAAAAACTGTGCACAAACTAAATGTTGTAGCTCACTATATGAACAAAAAAAAGTTATTGGAAAGAGGGACATGGGTCTACTTTGAGCCACTGGACAAAGTAGGCTAAAATGTAAGTATATGTGGAACCAAAGTAAATACAAATCAAGTTGAATTTTAGTCAGCCAAATTATATTCATAAATAGCCGCTCTGTCTTTCTATGGTCAGCTCCCTTGAGTTCACACACTAAATAAGAATTATGAATGTGTTATTTTTGCAACTCACACGTATCATTTGCTGGCAAAATTGTTTAAGCCAAATTTTCTACGAACTAAGAACCTATTGAGTGTTGGAGATATGCCCAAGAGGCAATAATAAAGTGGTTATTATAATATAATTGTGTTTATGATAAATGTTTGCATACCATGCTATAATTGTATTAAGCGAAACATTGATACATGTGTGTTATGTAAACAACAAGGAGTCCCTAGTAAGCCTCTTGTATAACTAGCTTGTTGATTAATTGATGATCATGGTTTCGTGATCATGAACATTGGATGTTATTAATAACAAGGTTATGTCATTGGTTGAATGATATAATGGACACACACCCAAATGAGCGTAGCATAAGATCAAGTCATTAAGTTCAATTTGCTATAAGCTTTCGATACATAGTTGCCTTAGTCCTTCGACCATGAGATCATGTAAATCACTTACACCGGAAGGGTACTTTGATTACATCAAACGCCATTGCGTAAATGGGTGGTTATAAAGATGGGATTAAGTATTCGGAAAGTGTGAGTTGAGGCATATGGATCAATAGTGGGATTTGTCCATCCTGATGACGGATAGATATACTCTGGGCCCTCTCGGTGGAATATCATATGATTAGCTTGCAAGCATATGAATAGTTCATAGGAGATCACATACCACGGTACGAGTAAAGAGTACTTGTCGGTAACGAGGTTGAACAAGGTATGGAGATACCGATGATCGAACCTCGGACAAGTAAAATATCGTGTGACAAAGGAAATCGGCATCGTATGTAATTGGTTCAATCGATCACTAAGTCATCGTTGAATATGTGGGAGCCATTATGGATCTCCAGATCCCACTATTGGTTATTGCTCGGAGAGGAGTCTCGACCATGTCTGCATAGTTCGTGAACTGTAGGGTGACGCGCTTAAGGTTCGGTGTCGCATAAGTAGATTTGAATATGGTATGGAGACAAAGTTTGTTCAGAGTCTCGGATGGGATGCAGGATGTCACGAGGAGGTCCGAAATAGTCCGGAGAATAAGATTCATATAAGGGAAGTTGATTTCTGGGTTTCGGAAAAGTTCGAGATTTTTCCGGTGGTTGACTGGAAGGTTCTAGAAGGTTCCGGAGGGGTCCACCATGGGGCCCACGACCTAGGAGGGCTAGCATGGGCCGAGGGGATGCTACCTGGCCTAATGGGCCGGGGGAACATGCCCCCCAAGGCCCAGGCCGGCCAACCCCTAGGGTTTCCCTAGGGGGGATCAACTTGGGGGGGAGGAAATCCCTCTCCCCCCACTTGGCCGCCGCCCCCCTAACCCTAGATGGGAAGGAGGGTCACCCCACCGACCTGGCCCCCTATATAAAGAGGGGAGGGGGTGGCCGGCCACCCATCCCATGATCAGCCTCTCCTCTGGCCGCCTCTCTCTTCCACCATACGCTGCTCCGGCTTAGGCGAAGCCCTGCAGTTTTCTTCCTCCACCTCCACCACCACGCCGTCGTGCTGCTGGAACTTGGAGGATATCTACCACACCTCCGCTGCCCGCAGGAACGGGGAGAGGAAGGAGCTTCATCGACACCGTACGCGCGACCGAGTACGGAAGTGCTGCCAGATTGCAGCACCGGGGACGATCGTCTACACCAACAACGAGATTAATCTCGTAAGCTTTGGAATCTTCGAGGGTTAGTCTCATCTCCATCTCGTTGCTTCGATCTTGTAGATTAGATCTTGGGTGTTCCATAGATTAGATCTTGGATTTATTCGTCTATGCGGTAGGAAAATTTTTGTTTTCTATGCAACGAACCCCATCAGTGGTATCAGAGCCATGTCTATGCATAGATCTGTTGCACGAGTAGAACACAATGGTTTTGTGGGTGGTGATGCTTTTGTTGCTTTAGTTTGTGCACTTTGCATCTTGCGGGATGGTGGGATGAAGCGGCCCGGGCTAACTTTACATGACCGCGTCTCATGAGACTTGGTCCACGCTTGACATGCAACTTGTATTGCATAAGTGACTTTGCGGGTGTCTGTCTCTCCCACCATAGTGAAGATTAAAATTTGCACTTCTATTGTCAACACTAGTATCACCGTTGTGGTTCATGTTCGTAGGTAGATTGGATCTTACTCGAAAACCCTAAACCACGTAAAATATGCAAACCAAATTAGAGGCGTCTAACTTGTTTTTGCAGGGTTTGGTGATGTGATATGGCCATGATGTGATGATGATTATATTTGATGTATGAGATGTTCATTATTGTATTATGGCAACCGGCAGGAGCCTAATGGTTGTCTTTAATTTTTGTTAAAGACCTGCGTGTCTATTCATCATGTAATAGCTTTATTTCAAGTAGTTGTTATAGTAGCTATAAGTGATGGACAACCATGAAGCGGCGCCACCGACCTTGACGCCATGCTCGGTGATGATGGAGATCATGTCCGTGCTTTGGAGATGGGGATCAAAAGCACAAGAAGAAAGGCCATATCATATCACACATTATGAATTGCATGTGATGTTAATCCTTTTTATGCATCTTATTTTGCTTAGATCGCGACGGTAGCATTATAAGATGATCCCTCTCACTAAATATCAAGATAATAAAGTGTTCATCCTTAGTATGCACCGTTGCTAAGACTTGTCGTTTCGAAGCATCTCGTGATGATCGGGTGTGATAGACTCTACATGTGCATACAACGGGTGCAAGCCAGATTTGCACACGCGGATACTAAGGTTGCCTTGACGAGCCTAGCATGTACAGACATGGTCTCGGAACACGGGATACTGATACGTCCCAAACGTATCTATAATTTCTTATGTTCCATGCTACTTTTATGATGATACTCACATGTTTTATACACATTATATGTCATATTTATGCATTTTCCGGCACTAACCTATTGACGAGATGCCGAAGAGCCAGTTGCTGTTTTCTGCTGTTTTTGGTTTCAGAAATCCTATTAAGGAAATATTCTCGGAATTGGACGAAATCAATGCCCAGGGTCCTATTTTTCCACGAAGCTTCCAAAAGACCAGAGGAGATAAGAAGTGGGGCCACGAGGCGACGACACGCCAGGGCGGCGCGGCCTGGGCCCTGGCCGCGCGGCCCTGTTGTGTGGGTCCCTCGTGTGGCCCCCTGACCTGCCCTTCCGCCTACTTAAAGCCTCCGTCGCGAAACCCCCAGTACCGAGAGCCACGATACGGAAAACCTTACTGAGACGCCGCCGCCAATCCCATCTCGGGGGATTCAGGAGATCGCCTCCGGCACCCTCGCCGGAGTGGGGAATCATCTCCCGGAGGTCTCTTCATCGCCATGATCGCCTCCGGATCGATGTGTGAGTAGTTCACCCCTGGACTATGGGTCCATAGCAGTAGCTAGATGGTCGTCTTCTCCCTATTGTGCTATCATGTTAGATCTTTTGATCTGCCTGATACGTCTCCAACGTATCCATAATTTCTGATGTTCCATGCTTGTTTTATGACAATACTTACATGTTTTGCTTGCACTTTATGATGATTTTATGCGTTTTCCGGAACTAACCTATTAACAAGATGCCACAGTGCCAGTTCCTGTTTTCTACTGTTTTTGGTTCTAGAAAGGTTGTTCGGGCAATATTCTCGGAATTCGACGAAACGAAGACCAAACATCATAATTCACCGAGACGGATCAGGACACTGAAGGGGAGTCGAGAGGGAGGCCCGGGGCCCCCACACCATAGGGCCGCGCGGGCCAGCCCCTGGCCGCGCCGGCCTATGGGGAGGGCACCCTGTCGCCCCTCCTGCGCCGCCTCTTCGCCTATTTAAGCCCTTTCGACCTAAAAACGCAGTACCAATTGACGAAACTCCAGAAAGACTCCAGGGGCGCCGCCACCATCGCGAAACTCCAATTCGGGGGACGAAGTCTCTGTTCCGGCACCCTGCCGGGACGAGGAAGTGCCCCCGGAAGCCATCTCCATCAACGCCATCGCCTCCATCATGCTCCGTGAGTAGTTCCCCCATGGACTACGGGTTATAGCTGTAGCTAGTTGGTATTCTCTCCCCCATGTACTTCAATACAATGATCTCATGAGATGCCTTACATGATTGAGATTCATCTGATGTAATTGGTGTTGTGTTTGTCGGGATCCGATGGATTGTTACGTTATGATTGTCTATCTACAAAGTTTATGAAGTTATTGTTGCTGCAATCTTGTTGTGTTTAATGCTTGTCACTAGGGCCCGAGTGGCATGATCTTAGATTTAAGCTCTATACTTATTGCTTAGATTGTATCTACAAGTTGTATGCACATGTCGCTGTCCGGAACCAAAGGCCCCGAAGTGACGAAATCGGGACAACCGGAGGGGATGGCGGTGATGTGAGGATCACATATTTTCACGGAGTGTTAATGCTTTGCTCCGGTGCTCTATTAAAAGGAGTACCTTAATATCCAGTAGATTCCCTTGAGGCCCGGCTGCCACCGGCTGGTAGGACAAAAGATGTTGTGCAAGTTTCTCATTGCGAGCACGTACGACTATAATTGGAAAACATGCCTACATGATTAATGATCTTGATGTTCTGTCTTAATCCTATTTCAATCCTATCAATTGCCCGACTGTAATTTGTTCACCCAACACTTGTTATTGGAGAGTTGCCACTAGTGTAGATAGCTGGGAACCCCGGTCCATCTTTCATCATCATATACTCGTTCTACGTGTCATTGGAAGTAGTACCAACTATCTTCCGGTGCCATTGCTCCTGTGTTACTATTACTGCTGCTGTTTTACTGTTACTACTGCTCTCATATCACTGCTACTTTCACATCACCCCTGTTGCTAGTGCTTTTTCCAGGTGCAGCTGAATTGACGACTCAGTTGTTAAGGCTTATAAGTATTCTTTACCTCCCCTTGTGTCGAATCAATAAATTTGGGTTTTACTTCCCTCGAAGACTTCCGCGATCCCCTATACTTGTGGGTTATCAAGACTGTTTTCTGGCGCCGTTGCCGGGGAGGCATAGCTCTACTCATAAGTTCACCTGGGGAGTACACTCTACCTCTCTCTCTGTTTTTATTTTGTCTTATTTTGTTTTGCTTAGTTTACTTTTGTCTAGTTTATTTGTGTTTAGTTTATTTCTGTCTAGTATTATTTTGCTTAGTTTACTTTTGTCTAGTTTCTTTTTGTCTTGTTTTACTTTTCTCATATACCCAAAAATCCATAAAAATTTGAAAAACTTAAAAATTAAAAACTGCTGTTATGGGAGAACCAACAACCTACTTGGAGCTTATAGAATATTATAATAATTATAGAGAATCAAGAACTGGTAAAGTGATGAGTGCTGTGACAGAAAAATTGAATACAATTGCTAAAATCTTGCTTAAACGCCATGATATAAACTGTTGCTCTCAACAGGACACTAAACATCTTAAATTTCAATGTGGCTTTAGTGAGGAATTTTTAATTAAGAACTATAATCGGAATAGCTATATTCATTTTGGGTTTGAAGAGGTAGAACAATTTGTCATATTTATGGGAGCCTCCGAGATAGAATCCTTCATGGTTAAAAATTATGAAACTTGTGTTGTTTGTAAGGACCTTAAAGATTATGTCTCTTCTATCCTTAATTTTTGCAATGAAAGTTACACTGATAATCCTTATATCATTGATTATAAAGAGAGACTCATTAATGCACAAGAATGCACTCACAATTTGCAAGGACCTGTGGAAGAAGAAATTGATGAACCTGAAAGCTCATTGGATGAAAAAGAGGAGGAAATTGATGAACCTGAAAGCTCATTGGATGAAAAAGAAGAGGAGAGTGATGAACAAAAGGAGGAAGAATGGATTAGCTACCCATGCCAACCTTCTAATGAGAGTAACTCTTTATCTCTTACACTATTTGATTGTCCTCCATGCTTACCGAAAGAGGTTGAATGTTATGTTCCTGTGGATTCTCTTGAAATATTCCCTATGAGTAAAACTTGTGAGAATAATTATGCTACTGTTATTTATGATAATCCATGCTACTTTGATAAATCTTATGATAATGCTTTGTTTGTCCCTGATGTCGAAATGCATGGTACTAAAGAGTTTTGCTTGGCAAATGTTTATGATAAAGCTCTTGATGATGGTCCTATGTTACTTGATAATATTAATTGTACTACTAATGAAAATGGGATTGGAGAGGTCTTGACATTATCTATGAGTCCCATATCTCTTGAGATTGATCAACCATCTTGTTATATTATTGATAAAAGTGTGTTTGAAAGTTTTAATCGCACTATTTTTGAGCTTGATAAAAATTATGTGTTTATGGATCATGAAAAGCATGCTATATGTGATAGTTATATTATTGAGTTTGTTCATGAAGCTACTGAAAATTATTATGAGAGAGGAAAATATAGTTGTAGAAATTTTCATGGTGCTAAAACACCTCTCTATATGCTTAAAATTTCGAAGTTACTCTTGTTTTATCTTCTTATGCTTATCACTTTGTTCTTCATGAATTTATTTGTGTACAAGATTCCTATGCATAGGAAGTGGGTTAGACTTAAATGTGATTTGAATTTGCTTTTTGATGCTCTCTTTTGCTTCAACTCTTATTTCTTGCGAGTGCATCATTAAAACTGCTGAGCCCATCTTAATGCTATAAAGAAAGAACTTCTTGGGAGATAACCCATGTGTTTATTTTGCTACTGTTTTGTTGTGTCTTAGAAGTTGTTACTACTGTAGCAACCTCTCCTTATCTTTATTTTATTGCAATGTTGTGCCAAGTGAAGCCTCTAATCGAAGGTTGATACTAGATTTGGATTTCTGCGCAGAAACAGATTTCTATCTGTAACGAATCTGGTCTGTTTTCTCTGTAGGTAACTTAGAAAATTATGCCAATTTACGTGCGTGTTCCTCAGATATGTACGTAACTTTCATTAGTTTTGAGTTTTCTGATTTGAGCAACGGAAGTACCTTTTTAAAATTCGTATTTACTGGCTGTTCTGTTTTGGCAGATTCTGTCTCTGTTTTTTGCATTGTCTCTTGCGGATTTTAAGCAAGGCTTTCTAGACGTGGAGAGCTGTAGCTAATGTTTTATTGAGTTCTTGCAATGTGTCACTACAGGACCAATGTTAATTCAAGTTTTTTGAGTACTAACCCCTCTAATGAAGTTTATGAGAAGTTTGGTGTGAAGGAAGTTTTCAAGGATCAAGAGAGGAGGATGATATATGATCAAGAAGAGTGAAAAGTCTAAGCTTGGGGATGCCCCCGTGGTTCATCCCTGCATATTTCAAGAAGACTCAAGCGTCTAAGCTTGGGGATGCCCAAAGCATCCCCTTCTTCATCAACTTATCAGGTTTCTTCTATTGAAACTATATTTGTATTCGGTCACATCTTATGTTCTTCACTTGGAGCGTCTGTGTGTTTTATTTTTGTTTATGTTTGAATAAGATTGGATCCTAGCAATCCTTGTTTGGGAGAGAGAGACGCTCCGCTTTTTCATATGAACACTTGTTCTTCGTTTTACTTTTAATGTTCAATGATAAAAGTTGGAAGCTACATCACTTATGGTTATTTGGTTGGAAACAGAAAATGCCTCATATAGTCTTGAATAATTTGACACTTGGCAATTGTTTTGAGCTCTCAAGTAGATCATGATTAAGTTTTTTTCATGTAGTTTAAACCTATTAGTGGAGAACTACCGTAGAGCTTGTTGAAATTGGTTTGCATAATTGGTCTCTCTTAAGGTCTAGATATTTTCTCGGTAAAAGTGTTTGAGCAACAAGGAAGACAGTGTAGAGTATTATAATGCTTGCAAAATGTTCTTATGTAAGTTTTGCTGTACCGGTTCATACTTGTGTTTGCTTCAAACAACCTTGCTAGCCAAAGCCTTGTACTGAGAGGAAATGCTTCTCGTGCATCCAAAACCTTGAGCCAAAACCTATGCCATTTGTGTCCACCATATCTACCTACAATGTGGTATTTCCTGCCATTCCAAGTAAATACTTCATGTGCTACCTTTAAACAATTCAAAACTTTACTATCTCTTATTTGTGTCAATGTTTTATAGCTCATGAGGAAGTATGTGGTGTTTTATCTTTCAATCTTGTTGGGCAGCTTTCACCAATGGACTAGTGGCTTCATCCGCTTATCCAATAATTTTGCAAAAAGAGCTGGCAACGTGGTTCCCAGCCCCAATTAATTAACTTTCATTAATAATTCTCTTCACGTGTTTTGCCCTGATTCATTAGTAAGCAACTTAATTTTGCAAATAGACACTCCTTCATGGTATGTGAATGTTGGAAGGCACCCGAGGATTCGGTTAGCCATGGCTTGTGTAAGCAAAAGGTTGGGAGGAGTGTCAACCATAAAACTAAAACTAAAGTACATGTGTAAACAAAAGAGAAGAGGGATGATCTACCTTGCCGGTAGAGATAACGTCCTTCATGGGAGCCGCTCTTTGAAAGTCTCGTTTGGCAAGGGGGTTAGAGTGCCCACTACCATTCGTTGACAACAACAAACACCTCTCAATACTTTACTTTTATACTCTCTATATGATTTTAAAACTTAAAAAGCTCTAGCACATGATTTAATCCCTGCTTCCCTCTGCGAAGGGCCTTTCTTTTACTTTATGTTGAGTCAGTTTACCTACTTCCTTCCATCTTAGAAGCAAACATTTGTGTCAACTGTGCATTGATTCTTACATACTTGCTTATTTGCATTCATCATATTACTTTATGTTGACAATTATCCATGAGATATGCATGTTGAAAGTTGAAGGCAACTGCTGAAACTTATATCTTCATTTGTGTTGCTTCGATGCCTTTACTTTGAATCTATTGCTTTATGAGTTAACTCTTGTGCAAGACTTTTGATGCTTGTCTTGAAAGTACTCTTCATGAAAAGTTTTGCTATATGTTATCTATTTGTTAGCAACTATAGATCATTGCCTTGAGTCACTTCATTCATCTCATGTGCTTTGTAATAGTATGATCAAGGTTATGTAAGTAGCATGTCACTACAGAAATTATTCTTTTTATCGTTTACCTACTCGAGGACGAGCAGGAACTAAGCTTGGGGATGCTCGATACGTCTCCAACGTATCCATAATTTCTGATGTTCCATGCTTGTTTTATGACAATACTTACATGTTTTGCTTGCACTTTATGATGATTTTATGTGTTTTCCGGAACTAACCTATTAACAAGATGCCACAGTGCCAGTTCCTGTTTTCTGCTGTTTTTGGTTCCAGAAAGGCTGTTCGGGCAATATTCTCGGAATTCGACGAAGCGAAGACCAAACATCATAATTCACCGAGACGGATCAGGACACTAAAGGGGAGTCAGAGGGGAGGCCTGGGGCCCCCACACCATAGGGCCGCGCGGGCCAACCCCTGGCCGCGCTGGCCTATGGGGAGGGCACCCTGTCGCCCCTCCTGCGCCGCCTCTTCGCCTATTTAAGCCCTTTCGACCTAAAAACGCAGTACCAATTGACGAAACTCCAGAAAGACTCCAGGGGCGCCGCCACCATCGCGAAACTCCACTTCGGGGGACAGAAGTCTCTGTTCCGGCACCCTGCCGGACGGGGAAGTGCCCCCGGAAGCCATCTCCATCAACGCCATCGCCTCCATCATGCTCCGTGAGTAGTTCCCCCATGGACTACGGGTTCTAGCTGTAGCTAGTTGGTATTCTCTCCCCATGTACTTCAATACAATGATCTCATGAGCTGCCTTACATGATTGAGATTCATCTGATGTAATTGGTGTTGTGTTTGTCGGGATCCGATGGATTGTTACGTTATGATTGTCTATCTACAAAGTTTATGAAGTTATTGTTGCTGCAATCTTGTTGTGTTTAATGCTTGTCACTAGGGCCCGAGTGGCATGATCTTAGATTTAAGCTCTATACTTATTGCTTAGATTGTATCTACAAGTTGTATGCACATGTCGCTGTCCGGAACCAAAGGCCCCAAAGTGACAGAAATCGGGACAACCGGAGGGGATGGCGGTGATGTGAGGATCACATGTTTTCACGGAGTGTTAATGCTTTGCTCCGGTGCTCTATTAAAAGGAGTACCTTAATATCCAGTAGATTCCCTTGAGGCCCGGCTGCCACCGGCTGGTAGGACAAAAGATGTTGTGCAAGTTTCTCATTGCGAGCACGTACGACTATAATTGGAAAACATGCCTACATGATTAATGATCTTGATGTTCTGTCTTAATGCTATTTCAATCCTATCAATTGCCCGACCGTAATTTGTTCACCCAACACTTGTTATTGGAGAGTTGCCACTAGTGTAGATAGCTGGGAACCCCGGTCCATCTTTCATCATCATATACTCGTTCTACATGTCATTGGAAGTAGTACCAACTATCTTCCGGTGCCATTGCTCTCGTGTTACTATTACTCGCTGCTGTTTTATCGTTACTACTCGCTCTCATATCATCGCTACTTTCACATCACCCCTGTTGCTAGTGCTTTTCCAGGTGCAGCTGAATTGACGACTCAGCTTGTTAAGGCTTATAAGTATTCTTTACCTCCCCTTGTGTCGAA
>NC_061508.1:175166193-175290099 GCF_022539505.1 Lolium rigidum
GGCCTATGTGGAGCCTAGATTTAGGACTCCACCAGCTTAGTTATCTTATTTTATGTCTATGGTCATATGTGGGCCAATTAGGGTTTTTAATAATTTGAGTCAGTTTGGTTTGGGCCTGTCCAAACCAAGGTAGAGAGGCCCACTAGGGCTGGCCGGCCACCCCACCTCTCATATAAGTGGGCACGGATAGGGTTTAGGGTAGTTGAAGTTTAGTCTCAAGATTAGGGTTTTCCCCATTGCGTGTGTTCACGTGTATCATCCCTCCGGGGGTACGGCGCTGCCGTTTATCTATATTATCCGCTGCGAAGGTTCTTGTGTTCATCAAGGATTATCTAGCTATTGGTTTGAGGCGTATCGTTCGTCAATCCGTTGCTTGCTGGATTCGTTCCCTCTTCTCCAGGCTGCGTTCATCGCGTTGTTGGGAGGATTCTCTACCCCAGGTTCGCGCTGTGAAAGATCGGGCATCAACTTAGGTGGATTGGCTTGGATTCACCGTATCATGTGGTATCAGCTTTTACGGGTTGCTCACGGCGAGGTTTTGTTGATCGATCTCTTTGGATCGGTTTGCTGCGGAGAAGATTAGCTCTAAGATCGGAGGAGTTTGGCTCTCGGTCGAAGGAGTTTAGTTGGAGGAAGTTTGGCATTGTTTGGTGGAGTTTGGAGGTCATCCATGGCTGTTTCGGAGGTCAAAATCGCGAAAAATCGCGACCAGAATCGGGAAGAAGACGAAAATTCGCGACCAGGAAAAATCTGGTCGGAAATCCGGTCGACCGGGCCGGTGACCGGGCTGCTCGGCGTAGAACCCGGTCAACCGGGCGCCCAACCGGGAAGTTCGCAGATTCGCCGATTTCCGGTTTTGCTCCGGTACGAGGCAGCCGATCCGGTTGGCGACCGGTCAACCGGAGCCGAGACCGGGCAGGCCGGTCTGGAGGCCGGTCCAACCGGGCCCTGGGCCGGGCCGGCGTCTATTCCTGCGGTTGTTTCTCCGGCGGTTTCTCCTGTTGTTCCGGTTGTTTCTCCGGCGATGCTCCTTGATGCTACTACTGTTGTTTCTTCATTTGGAGACGATGTGCGTGGCATACGGTGTTCACGTGGCACGAAATCCGGTGATGTTTTCAATGATTACCTTGATATCCGCCGTTGGGAGGACGTACCGCATTGTGTGTCAGGACTAAAGTGGTATTTATGCCATGACGCGACAATTGAGCAGTACGAGGATTGGGAGAAGTACATGGAGTTGGGTTTCCAACGATGTCGTCGCTACAAAGGGAAGTTCTCTGGGTATGATGCCTGTCTTCTAGCTCACCGGCGTGTGGATGCCGAGTTGGACATATATTGGTATGATGCCATTGATAGAGGCGAGTATGCTTATACTTGGGCGGACTTCAAAAAGTTTCTTCGTGGTGGTTTTGGGTTACCATTGCAGCAGCGTAAGCAGTCGTCCAGAGTTGTGCATGCAATAGAGGAAGTGGACAAGTGCATAGTTCCTATTCAGGAGATTGTTCCACTACCAACAGTCACTAAGGTTGAGGTGAAATCTTCAGAGGAGAGGAAACCTGGCTCTGATACCAAGAGCGCTACTGTGACTGTTGAAGCGGATGTACCATTGAGCGGGCTGAATATGCAACTCAAGAGGGTACAAGGTGATGCTTGCAAGACAGTTGACAAGGTTCAGCGGTGGAGTTTGTTTCAGACTCAGTGCTATATCAAGGGCAAGGCTTGCAAGTTGATGGTTGATGGTGGAAGCTGTACTAATGGCATTAGCAAGGCGATGGTGGCAGCGTTGGGGTTGTCTACATGGCGTCTTCCTGAACCTAAACGTCTTGAGTGGTTGAATAGGCGTGGTATGCTTGAAGATTACTCACAAGGTGCGTGTGCCATTTGCGGTTGATGATTATGTTGATGAGATCGATTGCGATGTGTTGCCATTGGAGGTGTGTGGATTGCTACTTGGGCGTCCTTGGCAGTTTGATCGCAATGTGACACATGCTTGGGCGAGCAAATACATATTCTTTTATGCATGGTGGCAAACAGGCGGACTTTGAAGCCTATGAGTGATGATCATATCAAGTCCGATGTGGAATTAGTGGTGCGTAAGGAGAAGTTGCACAAGCCTAATGTGCAGCATAAGGTGCATGATGTTCCGAGCATTGATGTTGGTGATGTTTCAGCCAAGCCTGTAGATGACAAGCAAGTTCTTGTTGGTGACAAGCCGGATGAAGCTACACTTGTTGTTGATGTGGATGTTGCAGCATGTGCTACAGTTCCAGTTTGTGTTGATGCTAGTATGCAGACTGATGATGTTTGTGCTGATGATGTTCCAGTACATATGGCGCAGATGCGCGTGGGAGGAGTGGGAGGCGAGAAGGTTAGAGAAGCCAGTGCGGATGGTGTTTCAGTCCGGTGCCAGGGCCGGCCGACCGGCTCCAGGACCTGCCGGGCCGGTCACCCGCCCGGTCAACCGGCGCCTAGACCGGGCCGTAGCGCGGCGTGTTAGTGGAGACAGTGGGCAGCGGCACTACCGTGCTAGGAGTACTGCAGTCCAGTTTTCCGCGACACCGCGGATGCATCGAGGCAAGGATGGACGTGTGAGACATCTATGTGGCCCAGGAATTACACATCTTGTGCAGGGTCATGTGCAGCGACACAACGGTCCATCAAAACCTCGCAACAAGAAGGAGTTGGCGCCGAAGTCCAAGCTCATGTGGAGAAGAAAGGAGGCGACAAGTGCTGTGTCAAGTCAAGCAGGCCGCGAGGGAGGATGTGGTGTGGAAGGCAAGCAAGACTTGAGGACGGCGAGGACGTGTCATGTTCATATCACGTCACCTTTTCCAGAAGACCCTCACGCGTTGGGGACAACGCTTCTTGAAGGGGGGGAGGATGATACGGGCATGGAGGCCTATGTGGAGCCTAGATTTAGGACTCCACCAGCTTAGTTATCTTATTTTATGTCTATGGTCATATGTGGGCCAATTAGGGTTTTTAATAATTTGAGTCAGTTTGGTTTGGGCCTGTCCAAACCAAGGTAGAGAGGCCCACTAGGGCTGGCCGGCCACCCCGCCTCTCATATAAGTGGGCACGGCTAGGGTTTAGGGTAGTTGAAGTTTAGTCTCAAGATTAGGGTTTTCCCCATTGCGTGTGTTCACGTGTATCATCCCTCCGGGGGTACGGCGCTGCCGTTTATCTATATTATCCGCTGCGAAGGTTCTTGTGTTCATCAAGGATTATCTAGCTATTGGTTTGAGGCGTATCGTTCGTCGATCCGTTGCTTGCTGGATTCGTTCCCTCTTCTCCAGGCTGCGTTCATCGCGTTGTTGGGAGGATTCTCTACCCCAGGTTCTCGCTGTGAAAGATCGGGCATCAACTTAGGTGGATTGGCTTGGATTCACCGTATCACCTGCCGAGAGGTCTGGTTCTTCATAGCCGATGAGCTCGGCTCCTTCATGGTTGTCGTAGTCCTCCTCCAGACGATTCAGACAATCTAAGCAAGGGATTTAAGAGTGGGATGAGTACGAGCGTACTCAACAAGTTCATTATAGATAAGAGGTGTTTAATGCACTAGCTACGATATTAGACCAAAAAGTCTAATACCAATGAAGGTTTTGATAAACATTTCTTCAAGAGGTTGCTTTTATTTCAAAGAGCTATGTCCGTCAGCCTTCACCGGTTTACTAGAACTTCATGGAGCTCCTTTCCGGCCGCGTTCGTAGTTCCATATCCCGGAACGAGGAGTGACAGGTCACGGTTCTTTACACTCTGCGAGAGGTGTGTTGCTTTACCCATAAGAGATCTTAACCTTGATGCCAACCGGGCAGCTTTCCGATCCACACTTCCTTCGGTGTGAGGCCCGGTATAAGGTCATAGTCAATCATATTCCTCCGCTACCTCGCACACCCACCCTTTGTTGCAAACCCCGACCACGGGTCCTCGCCGGTCCCATTATTCCCGTAATTTCGGGGTGGACCCCGACCACGACAACGGTTCCGGGCTCTACCATAAACTCCTTCGCCGGTAGGCCGTGATGCGTGTAATTGACACGTCCGTTGGGAACCCCAAGAGGAAGGTGTGATGCGCACAGCGGCAAGTTTCCCTCGGTAAGAAACCAAGGTTTAATCGAACCGGTAGGAGTCAAGAAGCACGTTGAAGGTTGATGGCGGCGGGATGTAGTGCGGCGCAACACCGAGAGATTCCGGCGCCAACGTGGAACCTGCACAACACAACCAAAGTACTTTGCCCCAACGAAACAGTGAGGTTGTCAATCTCACGGGCTTGCTGTAACAAAGGGTTAACCGTATTGTGTGGAAGATGATTGTTTGCAAGAAAACAGTAAAGAACAAGTATTGCGGCAGATTTGTATTTCAGTATAAAAGAATGGACCGGGGTCCACGAGTTCACTAGAGGTGTCTCTCCCATAAGATAAAAGCATGTTGGGTGAACAAATTACGGTCGGGCAATTGACAAATAGAGAGGGCATAACAATGCACATACATGTCATGATAAGTACGGTGAGATTTAATTGGGCATTACGACAAAGTACATAGACCGCCATCCAAGCTGCATCTATGCCTAAAAAGTCCACCTTCGGGTTATCATCCGAACCCCTTCCGGTATTAAGTTGCTAACAACGAGACAATTGCATTAAGTATTGTGCGTAATGTAATCAATAACTACATCCTCGGACATAGCATCAATGTTTTATCCCTAGTGGCAACAGCACATCCATAACCTTAGGGGTTTACGTCACTCCCCAGATTCACTGGAGACATGAACCCACTATCGAGCATAAATACTCCCTCTTGGAGTTACTAGCATCAACTTGGCCAGAGCCTCTACTAATAACGGAGAGCATGCAAGATCATAAACAACACATAGGTAATAACTTGATAATTAACATAACATGGTATTCTCTATCCATCGGATCCCGACAAACACAACATATAGCATTACGGATAGATGATCTTGATCATGTTAGGCAGCTCACAAGATCCAACAATGAAGCACAATGAGGAGAAGACAACCATCTAGCTACTGCTATGGACCCATAGTCCAGGGGTGAACTACTCACTCATCACTCCGGAGGCGACCATGGCGGTGAAGAGTCCTCCGGGAGATGAATCCCCTCTCCGGCGAGGGTGCGGAGGAGATCTCCGAGAATCCCCGAGATGGGATTGGCGGCGGCGGCGTCTCTGGAAGGTTTTCCGTATCGTGGTTCTTCGTCCTGGGGTTTTCGCGACGGAGGCTTTAAGTAGGCGGAAGGGCAACGTGGGGGGCCACACGAGGGCCCCACACCACAGGTCGGCGCGGCCAGGGCCTGGGCTGCGCCGCCCTATGGTGGCGGCGCCTCGTGGCCCCACTTCGACTCCTCTTCGGTCTTCCGGAAGCTTCGTGGCAAAATAGGACCCTGGGCGTTGATTTCGTCCAATTCGAGAATATTTCGTTACTAGGATTTCTGAAACCAAAAACAGCGAGAAAACGACAAGCGGCTCTTCGGCATCTTGTTAATAGGTTAGTTCCGAGAAAATGCACGAATATGACATAAAGTGTGCATAAAACATGTAGATATCATCAATAATGTGGCATGGAACATAAGAAATTATCGATACGTCGGAGACGTATCGGCATCCCCAAGCTTAGTTACTGCTCGTCCGAGCGAGGTAAAACGATAACAAAGATAATTTCTGAAGTGACATGCCATCATAACCTTGATCATACTATTTGTAAACATATGTAATGAATGCAGCGATCAAAACAATGGTAATGACATGAGTAAACAAGTGAATCATAAAGCAAAGACTTTTCATGAATAGTACTTCAAGACAAGCATCAATAAGTCTTGCATAAGAGTTAACTCATAAAGCAATAAATCAAAGTAAAGGTATTGAAGCAACACAAAGGAAGATTAAGTTTCAGCGGTTGCTTTCAACTTGTAACATGTATATCTCATGGATAATTGTCAACATAGAGTAATATAACAAGTGCAATATGCAAGTATGTAGGAATCAATGCACAGTTCACACAAGTGTTTGCTTCTTGAGGTGGAGAGAGATAGGTGAACTGACTCAACATAAAAGTAAAAAGAATGGTCCTTCAAAGAGGAAAGCATCGATTGCTATATTTGTGCTAGAGCTTTTATTTTGAAAACATGAAACAATTTTGTCAACGGTAGTAATAAAGCATATGAGTTATGTAAATTATATCTTACAAGTTGCAAGTCTCATGCATAGTATACTAATAGTGCCCGCACCTTGTCCTAATTAGCTTGGACTACCGGATCATCGCAATACACATGTTTTAACCAAGTGTCACAATGGGGTACCTCCATGCCGCTTGTACAAAGGTCTAAGGAGAAAGCTCGCATTTTGGATTTCTCGCTTTTGATTATTCTCAACTTAGACATCCATACCGGGACAACATGGACAACGAGATAATGGACTCCTCTTTAATGCATAAGCATGTGGCAACAATTATTATTCTCATATGAGATTGAGGATATATGTCCAAAACTGAAACTTCCACCATGAATCATGGCTTTAGTTAGCGGCCCAATGTTCTTCTCTAACAATATGCATGCTCCAACCATTAAGGTGGTAGATCTCTCTTACTTCGAGACAAGACGGACATGCATAGCAACTCACATGATATTCAACAAAGAATAGTTGATGGCGTCCCCGAAGCATGGTTATCGCACAACAAGCAACTTAATAAGAGATAAAGTGCATAAGTACATATTCAATACCACAATAGTTTTTAAGCTATTTGTCCCATGAGCTATATATTGCAAAGGTGAATGATGGAATTTTAAAGGTAGCACTCAAGCAATTTACTTTGGAATGGCGGATAAATACCATGTAGTAGGTAGGTATGGTGGACACAAATGGCATAGTGGTTGGCTCAAGGATTTTGGATGCATGAGAAGTATTCCCTCTCGATACAAGGTTTAGGCTAGCAAGGTTATTTGAAACAAACACAAGGATGAACGGTGCAGCAAAACTCACATAAAAGACATATTGTAAACATTATAAGACTCTACACCGTCTTCCTTGTTGTTCAAAACTCAATACTAGATATTATCTAGACTCTAGAGAAACCAAATATGCAAACCAAATTAGCAAGCTCTAAGTGTTTCTTCATTAATGGGTGCAAAGTATATGATGCAAGAGCTTAAACATGAGCACAACAATTGCCAAGTATCAAATTATCCAAGACATTTTAGAGTTACTACATGTAGCATTTTCCAATTCCAACCATATAACAATTTAACGAAGAAGAAACTTCGCCATGAATACTATGAGTAGAGCCTAAGGACATACTTGTCCATATGCTACATCGGAGCGTGTCTCTCTCCCACAAAGTGAATGCTAGGATCCATTTTATTCAAACAAAACAAAAACAAAAACAAACCGACGCTCCAAGCAAAGTGCATAAGATGTGACGGAATAAAAATATAGTTTCGGGGGAGGAACCTGATAATGTTGTCGATGAAGAAGGGGATGCCTTGGGCATCCCCAAGCTTAGACGCTTGAGTCTTCTTAGAATATGCAGGGGTGAACCACCGGGGCATCCCCAAGCTTAGAGCTTTCACTCTCCTTGATCATATTGTATCATACTCCTCTCTTGATCCTTGAAAACTTCCTCCACACCAAACTCGAAACAACTCATTAGAGGGTTAGTGCACAATAAAAATTAACATGTTCAGAGGTGACACAATCATTCTTAACACTTCTGGACATTGCATAAAGCTACTTGGACATTAATGGATCAAAGAAATTCATCCAACATAGCAAAAGAGGCAATGCGAAATAAAAGGCAGAATCTGTCAAAACAGAACAGTCCGTAAAGATGGATTTTATTAGGGCACCAGACTTGCTCAAATGAAAATGCCCAAATTGAATGAAAGTTGCGTACATATCTGAGGATCACTCACGTAAATTGGCTTAATTTTCTGAGTTACCTACGGAGAATTAGACCCAGATTCGTGACAGCAAAGAAATCTGTTTCTACGCGAGTAATCCAAATCTAGTATTTACTTTACTATCAAAGACTTTACTTGGCACAACAAAACATAAAACTAAGATAAGGAGAGGTTGCTACAGTAGTAAACAACTTCCAAGACTCAAATATAAAACAAAAATACTGTAGTAAAAACATGGGTTGTCTCCCATAAGCGCTTTTCTTTAACGCCTTTCAGCTAGGCGCAGAAAGTGTAAATCAAGTAACATCAAGAGATGAAGCATCAACATCATAATTTGTTCTAATAATAGAATCATAAGGTAACTTCATTCTCTTTCTAGGGAAGTGTTCCATACCTTTCTTGAGAGGAAATTGATATTTAATATTACCTTCCTTCATATCAATAGTAGCACCAACGGTTCGAAGAAAAGGTCTTCCCAATATAATGGGGCAAGATGCATTGCATTCAATATCCAAGACAACAAAATCAACGGGGACAAGGTTATTGTTAACCATAATATGAACATTATCAACTCTCCCCAAAGGTTTCTTTTTAGCATTATCGGCGAGATTAACATCCGGATAACAGTTTTTCAATGGTGGCAAGTCAAGCATATCATAGACTTTCTTAGGCATAACAGAAATACTTGCACCAAGATCACATAAAGCATTACAATCAAAATCTTTGACCCTCATTTTAATGATGGGCTCCCAACCATCCTCTAGCTTTCTAGGAATAGAAGTTTCAAGTTTTAGTTTCTCTTCTCTAGCTTTTATGAGAGCATTTGTAATATGTTTTGTGAAAGCCAAGTTTACAGCGCTAGCATTGGGACTCTTAGCAAGTTTTTGTAAGAACTTTATAACTTCAGAGATGTGGCAATCATCAAAATCTAAATCATTACAATCTAAAGCAATGGGATTATCATCCCCAAGGTTGGAAAAAATTTCAGCGGTTTTATCACGAGCGGTTTCGACGGTTTTAGCGGTTTCGGGTAATTTTGCGCGCTTTGCACTAGGAGTAGAAACATTGCCAACACCAATTATTTTATTATTGATAGTAGGAGGTGCAGCAACATGTGAATCATTAGCATTGCTAGTGGTGGTAATAGTCCAAACTTTAGCTACATTTTTCTCTTTAGCTAGTTTTTCATTTTCTTCTCTATCCCACCTAGCACGCAGTTCAGCCATTAATCTTATATTCTCATTAATTCTAACTTGGATGGCATTTGCTGTAGTAACAATTTTATTTTCAATATCCCTATTAGGCATAACTTTCGATTTCAAAAGATCAACATCGGAGGCAAGACTATCAACCTTAGAAGCGAGAATATCAATTTTATTGAGCTTTTCCTCAACAGATTTGTTAAAGGCGGTTTGTGTACTAATAAATTCTTTAAGCATAGCTTCAAGTCTAGGGGTGTATTCCTATTATTGTTGTAAGAATTCCCATAAGAATTAGCATAACCGTTACCATTATTATAAGGATATGGCCTATAGTTATTACTAGAATTGTTCAGATAAGCATTGTTGTTGAAATTATTATTTTTAATGAAGTTTACATCAACATGTTCTTCTTGGGCAACCAATGAAGCTAACGGAACATTATTAGGATCAACATTAGTCCTATCATTCACAAGCATAGACATAATAGCATCAACCTTATCATTCAAGGAAGAGGATTCTTCAACGAGAATTTACCTTCTTACCTTGTGGAGCTCTTTCCGTGTGCCATTCAGAGTAATTAACCATCATATTATCAAGAAGCTTTGTTGCTTCACCAAGAGTGATGGACATAAAGGTACCTCCAGCAGCTGAATCCAATAAATTCCGCGAAGAAAAATTTAGTCCTGCATAGAAGGTTTGGATGATCATCCAAGTAGTCGAGTCCATGGGTTGGGCAATTTTTAACCAAAGATTTCATTCTTTCCCAAGCTTGAGCAACATGTTCATTATCCAATTGTTTAAAATTCATTATGCTACTCCTCAAAGATATAATTTTAGCAGGGGGATAATATCTACCAATAAAAGCATCCTTGCATTTAGTCCAGGAATCAATACTATTCTTAGGCGAGAGATAGCAACCAATCTTTAGCTCTTCCTCTTAATGAGAAAGGAAACAATTTTAATTTTATAATGTCACCATCTACATCTTTATACTTTTGCATTTCACACAATTCAACAAAATTATTGAGATGGGCAGCGGCATCATCGGAACTAACACCGAGAAAATTGCTCTCGCATAACAAGATTCGATAAAGCGAGGTTTAATTTCAAAGAATTCTCGCTGTAGTAGCAGGTGGAGCAATAGGTGTGCATAAGAAATCATTATTATTTGTGCTAGTGAAGTCACACAACTTAGTATTTTCAGGGGTGGCCATTTTAGCAGTAGTAAATAAAACAAACTAGATAAAATAAATGCAAGTAACTAATTTTTTTTGTGTTTTTGATATAGCAAACAAGATAGTAAATAAAGTAAAGCTAGCAACTAATTTTTTTGTGTTTTGATATAAGTGCAGCAAACAAAGTAGTAAATAAAATAAAGCAAGACAAAAACAAAGTAAAGAGATTGGGAAGTGGAGACTCCCCTTGCGGCGTGTCTTGATCTCCCGACAACGGCGCCGGAAATTTGCTTGATGCGTGTAATTGACACGTCCGTTGGGAACCCCAAGAGGAAGGTGTGATGCGCACAGCGGCAAGTTTCCCTCGGTTAGAAACCAAGGTTTAATCGAACCGGTAGGAGTCAAGAAGCACGTTGAAGGTTGATGGCGGCGGGATGTAGTGCGGCGCAACACCAGAGATTCCGGCGCCAACGTGGAACCAGCACAACACAACCAAAGTACTTTGCCCCAACGAAACAGTGAGGTTGTCAATCTCACCGGCTTGCTGTAACAAAGGGTTAACCGTATTGTGTGGAAGATGATTGTTTGCAAGAAAACGAGTAAAGAACAAGTATTGCAGCAGATTTGTATTTCGGTATAAGAGAATGGACCGGGGTCCACAGTTCACTAGAGGTGTCTCTCCCATAAGATAAAAGCATGTTGGGTGAACAAATTACAGTCGGGCAATTGACAAATAGAGAGGGCATAACAATGCACATACATGTCATGATAGGTACAGTGAGATTTAATTGGGCATTACGACAAAGTACATAGACCGCCATCCAACTGCATCTATGCCTAAAAAGTCCACCTTCAGGTTATCATCCGAACCCCTTCCAGTATTAAGTTGCTAACAACAGACAATTGCATTTAGTATTGCGCGTAACGTAATCAATAACTACATCCTCGGACATAGCATCAATGTTTTATCCCTAGTGGCAACGACACATCCATAACCTTAGGGGTTTCTGTCACTCCCCGGATTCACGGAGACATGAACCCACTATCGAGCATAAATACTCCCTCTTGGAGTTACTAGCATCAACTTGGCCGAGCCTCTACTAATAACGGAGAGCATGCAAGATCATAAACAACACATAGGTAATAACTTGATAATTAACATAACATGGTATTCTCTATCCATCGGATCCCGACAAACACAACATATAGCATTACGGATAGATGATCTTGATCATGTTAGGCAGCTCACAAGATCCAACAATGAAGCACAATGAGGAGAAGACAACCATCTAGCTACTGCTATGGACCCATAGTCCAGGGGTGAACTACTCACTCATCACTCCGGAGGCGACCATGGCGGTGAAGAGTCCTCCGGGAGATGAATCCCCTCTCCGGCACGGTGCCGGAGGAGATCTCCAGAATCCCACGAGATGGGATTGGCGGCGGCGGCGTCTCTGGAAGGTTCTCCGTATCGTGGTTCTTCGTCCTGGGGTTTTCGCGACGGAGGCATTAAGTAGGCGGAAGGGCAACGTGGGGGGCCACACGAGGGCCCCACACCACAGGTCGGCGCGGCCAGGGCCTGGGCCGCGCCGCCCTATGGTGGCGGCGCCTCGTGGCCCCACTTCGACTCCTCTTCGGTCTTCCGGAAGCTTCATGGCAAAATAGGACCCCGGGCGTTGATTTCGTCCAATTCCGAGAATATTTCGTTACTAGGATTTACGAAACCAAAAACAGCGAGAAAACGAGCAAGCGGCTCTTCGGCATCTTGTTAATAGGTTAGTTCCAGAAAATGCACGAATATGACATAAAGTGTGCATAAAACATGTAGATATTATCCATAATGTGGCATGGAACATAAGAAATTATCGATACGTCGGAGACGTATCAAGCTGCAACCCATCATAGACCACATTACCGTGGGGAATTAGAATGGGATCCCCACCCTCCGGTTGTTCCGCAAGACACAACTGCTACGGTAAGCATTGCATTACCGTGGGGAATTAGAATGGGATCCCCACCCTCCGGTTGTTCCGCAAGATACAACTGCTACGGTAAGCGCATCCGTTGATGTACAAGAGGTGGAAATACAATTGACTATTCTGTCCCACTCCAGATCTTATGGTTAACACGGGTATTACGGCACAAGAATCACTGGCGACATTTTTTGTTTAATCCTAGATGGATATAAACCCTTGCAATGGAACCTCCACCATATCAACACAATCCATGGTTCCATTGCCCACCACATAGTCATATTCATTGTTATGAAAGTAGTGGTTTTGGTTTTTATGCAATAGTGATAACCATAGTACTTTGCAAGTAATTTGATAGAAATACTCAAATGACATGAGCAAGTGATGAACTTGCCTGAACACTGCAAAGTTCTGCAGTTGGAAGGTGTGGACTGACCCTTGTCCTCTGTTTCTGAAAAATAGCATCATTGTCCGATAAGGGCAATGGTTAAAGAAGCAATTATGCATGATTCCTGTTTTAGGGTTTGTTCCCCCCTTCCGATGACATTATTATTTTATGTAAGAGGTTGATACTAAGATTGATTTGGAGATACTCTGTTTAAAGTAAATTACAACCTTGAAATGTTGTCAAGGTGTTTTTAAAGTCCAATTGCATTAATGGACTTATTTTCTTTATTGAAAATAATATGTGTGATTTAAATCATTATTTAAATCATCAAATTAAGACTTATTCTTAATTGTCTTCACAAATTCTATTTGATATTTTATTTGGATAGAGAATTTTATGCTGATTGATTTTCCTATTTTTAATTATTTTTTTAGAGCTCTTATCAATTTTCTATTTAATTTCAAAGTTTCTGGTTTTAAATGAAATTGTGAAATGTCTATATTGCCCCTGGGCCCACCTGTCAGGGTGGCCCAGCGGGTTAACCCTAACCCGAGCCACTCGGGCTCGGTCGGTCGCACCGACCCCTTTCTTCCCCACGCGCTCGCGAACCCTAACCTCCCTTTCTCTCTCGCGACGCCGTGGTCGCCGCCGCCTTCGCCGAAATGTTCCGGCCGCCACCGGCCATCCCCGCCGGCGAGATGGGTATCAATCGAACCGCCGTTCGACGGCGCTTCGAGTGATCCGCGTCGATCTGCCTTTCCTTGCCGCTGCTGTTCTTCCCCAACCCCTCTGTAACCTAGTCGGTTGATCCACGGCGACCTCGTCGCCGCCGTTGCTCCTGGTGACTTGGCGCGGCCGCGTGCCTCGCCGTGATGCTGCTGGGACCCGTGCGCCTGGCGACGAGCTGGCTTGGCGTGATCATGGCCTGGCGCCGCCGTTCGACGGCGTGTGCCGCCATGCCGCCATGGCCGAGCTCCTCTCCGCTTCACCAGTAAGTTCTCATCTCCTCCGCCCTTCTTCCTCTGTTACCTGTTCTACCTCTTCTCCTTCCTCCTCCTCTTCGTCTAGCTTGGCCACTGGCCTGCTTGTCCTCGTAGAGGTGCTGGCCGTGCCGATGTGCTGTAGTTGCTACGCCTTGCTAGCTGTGTCTACGAGCTGCGCTGCTGCTTGTGCTGCTTGTGCATATGCTTGCTTCGTGTGTGCTGCTCTTCTCTATGTCTTGCTTGTTGTAACTCATGAACTCTTGCTCATGAGCATACTGTGATGCTTATGCTCAATTAAGTTGCTCATACTGTTGCTATGTGTATCATGCCTCTCCTGTGTGTGCATTTCTTTGCCCCTGGCTTGATTATTATGCATAATCCTTGCATTCTGCAAGTGCCAGTGCCTCTAATTGGCTAACCCCTTGTACTGTTGTTCATATTAATGCCTTGTTGAGCATGCTTGCTACAAGATCTCACCATCCTTGGATGGTTTGCTCATGTATATGACTGATTTAGTTATCTGTGATATAGTTGTTAATGTCCTGTGGCTGAGTAATTCATATTGCTAATGTATTGTTGCTGGGCTGAGTCGTAACATGCTCTCTCATGCTTTAGCAAGCTCCTGATGATCAGATGATCATCGGTTGCTTGTCAAGGCTGCTCGTTTGGTGTCCGTGCCTCACTCGTTGCTCATTCCGTGATGTGTGTGTGTCACACGGGCTTGTGTTGGTGTGTGATGGTGCTTGCTCAAGCAGCTATTGATGCTTGCAGTGATCCACTGGATCATTTGCAAGTGTCTGGTTCATGATTTACTTATTGATATCATTTATCTGTGTTGCCTTAGTTGATTAAGTGGATAATTGATGTGAACTGCTGAGCAGTAATGATCATATAGATTGATTAAGTGAAGCTAGAGGGATGCCAAAAATTGTTGGGAACCCTACCTCACTCTGAACCCATCTGGTTAATGATGCAGTGGCTTGGTGTGTGGTCTTTTGGGTTTGAGGTAGCCCTGACAGTCTTTTGATGCATTTCCAAGGGTAGCTCCCCTTCTCTGTGGCTTGCTGTGGTTGGTGAATGCATTAATGGTTAATCCCTTGTTGGATTTCCAGTGATCTTTGATGTTGACAACAAAAATAGACATAATCTGTCTAATGTCTGATGGCTTGCTAGGCTTTAGGTGCTAGATGATTTGGAATGGCTAGTTAGGGATTAATCCAGGTTGGATTTCTCTGGTATGTCATCTGGTTGACATGCAAATGTTCCCTTGGGTAATTTCCCTCTTACTGTTCTCTAATTTGCTTGCACCAAAAGGCTTAGTAGCCAGATGATGATACAATAGGGTACTCACTCCCTTTTTTGCTTCTGTGATGCATGTGAATGCTTAAGTATGAGCAAGACAGATGCTTGCTCATGATTCTTGTGTATACCTCACTCCAGCTCCTAGAAATAGGGTTGGTGTAGAGGATTGCTTCAACAATGAATTGGTGCTTGCCCTGCTCCTCCTTGTGAGCTTGTGATCTTGGTTTGATTCTGTGGTGATTTTGGACAGGTTGAACAGCTCTGGCTGTTCTTCCTGTTCTTGCTGTTCTTGGTGTTCTTGGTGGCTTACCCTGTTGGTTTGGTCGATGACTGAACTAGGGTTTACTGTGGCAAGGTTTTATATGGTTGGCTCTTCTTTCTCTGGTCGACAGCTCCACCCTTCCCTTTGGTGACTCACTGTGTGTGTGTGCTGCATGCATACAGCCATGTGAGCAGGTTGTGTGTGTGTGTCTGCTGATGCTCTGCACTTGGCTGTGAGAGTGGATCAGCTCGGCAGACTTGATATTATCCACCATTCCCATTTCTTTCTAACCTGCCAAGTGTAGCCACTTGGCATAACTTTTCTTTTGTTGTGATTGTGTGCAGGGACAATGTGATGATCAAGATGAAGATCAAGATCTTCTTGAGCAAGAATTACATGATGATCAACAATGTAGTTTAGGACATTTAATTGACTTGTAATTTTCCTATTTCTTTTTCCTTTTATTCAATACATGTAATGTGTTGTAATATTTTATAATTCAATACTGAATATTGTAATTGACATTGTATTTTGTGTGAATATCAATAAAGCTCCAATTTTTCCTTAATGAGCTTTGTATATTTGTTGTATTACTTATAATCTTGATTAATGATAATTGTTTATTAAATTATCTCAAGTTTGAATTCTGTGATGACCATTTGATGTTTGAATTAGAAATTCAAATTCAAATTTGGTTTAAATTCAATCATACAACTTAATTTAGAATTCAATCATGCAACTTAAGATTGTGATGCATCTTCTCTTCTCTCTTCTCAAAACCCTAATCTAGTTAAGTAAGAACAAGTTCATCGCACTCTCGAAACCCTAACCCTGTAAGGTGTCGAGAGAGAAACCTGTTCCCCTTCGATGCAGTTTTGTTTTAAAAGCGCGAAATTTCCCCGTAATTTACGATGCAATGCACATCCCTTTCTGAAATCTACCCCTCGATCGTCTCTCAACCTGGGACATTACATAACGCGGGACTCCTTATCCTTGGCCGGTCGTTAGTGCCCGCCTTGGAAGCCGTCGCAAACCTCTGGGTCCGTATCGGAGTACGGTCGGACTTCGTCACAGGTAGCTTAGCTGGGTGGCTCCCATTAAACTTTCTCTTGCATTGGGAACGGTCTTGATGTGAGACTCCACCTATAGTAAGTTGGTTCGAGCATGCGTATGGTTGCTTTTGGGCAACCCCTGCAGGGTGTACATCTTATCGATAAGCCGTGTCCGCGGTTATGGACGTCTTGGAATTGTATAGCTCGATCATAGAACAACTTACACCTTTATGTTGCTACTAATAATCTGCTCATAACTTGCGTAGTAATTTAGCATTACTACAACGGTTACTTAATAAAATTTGTCCACTGTGTGAGTGCCTTTGTAAGTACTTCCTTGCGAGGGGGGAACGCATCCATTGGGTTTTGTTTGCAGAGTATAGAACTGTTAGTTATGCGCTCTCTCACCTTCTCTGATAGACGTATGTTGTAGAGTGTCTCTATAGGTTTTAGTGCTTGCGCGCTGCCGCTTAACCCCACCATATTGCCTATGACATTTCTCTTGCGTCCTCTAAGTCCCATGCGTGCCTCAAGTACAAAGGACGACTTGTTGACGAATGCTTATACGTCTTGAAGTCTTGTTAAGTACGAACCCGTACTTATTGCTGCTTCTTTGGGACATAATCGGGCGGGTATGAAGTTATGTTCGATGAAGAGGACGTTAGCAAGGTTACCCTTCCGGCTTGGCCTAGGCAGGGTTATGGATGCCATTGGTTATCTTCAGGACTCTTAGTCCAATTTGTATCTTGTCCGTACTCGGACGTATTTGATCTTCTGTATGATTCGGATCTTGTATATTTGTATCTTGACTCGTTGGAGTTATTTTTGTAATATATGTTTCTTGTGGGCTCTATTGTAATCCTGTTGTAATGTTACCGCTCGTGTTAATTCCTCTGGCATCACGTGTGTGATTCGTCGCGCACGTCGTGTCGGAGGGCGTCTCTGAATCGATATCGTGCGGATTTCGGCGGGATCGCTGGAATCCTCATGGTACCGATTCCGGGGCATCACAAGTTGGTATCAGAGCTCAGGTTCACGGTACCCCACTAGTCCAGCATGTAGGATAACCTTGCCAACGGACGATGTTGTGTCTACTGTCAAACCTATTTTGTTAAATTCGTTGGATAAATCTGACTAGCTCTGTTTTTCTCCTTATCTATATTCTTTCTTCTCTTACCTTTGCGAGTTTTGAGTCTTCTCTCTTATCTGAGTTTTCTGAGTCTTAGGTTTTGACGTGGGTTGGACGATCTTTGCTTTTAACCTAACTAGCTGGGTGACCCGCGCAATAGCGCGGCTAGCACCGATACATCTTGAACATATCTAATTTATTATTTTCTTTGTGATACCTATTGTGGATCCGTTTAGAGAAATAAGAAGTCAATACATATTTTAAAATTATGAAACACAAAGTTGGCAAAGCTTCCTTACCGTTCCACCTTTTCAATTTAGAATATAGAGAACGTGGAAAGTTGAATCCCGATCAACATCGATCTTTCAACTCCCAAGTTCTACTATGCATTGGAGGACTCTACAATTAAACTTATATTCTTTCCGAAACTCCAACAACCAACTGTGTCTACTCACCTATGTAGTGATTATTCCATGTATTACTCTAGCAAAGATTGCTGATGTACCAGCTTGATGCATTTGCGACATATCCTACGTATTTATGTTCCTTATTATAATTCATGTGAATTATATGATATCTCATGTTGAAACATCTAATTTAAATATCTAAATATGATAGAAAGGACACTGGCCTAGATATATGAGATTACTTTCATACATATCAAAATTAGCTAAGGTCAAATGAACAAATACATTTACTAAGTATTTTTGTATTCGTCTTTGTTACCCATAAATTACTCGATTATTGTATCCTATATTTCCTTGCTGACCGAATCTAATTTTGATGCACTGAACGTATGTTTTGCTTTCAATCATAGGTTGTAAGTGTCATCCAAAATGTATTTTTATGACAACAATTTATAAATATCTTTACCAGTCATATTTGAATTACTACACCACGCAAATTTTGCACATCAGAAGAGGTCAAAACAACATATTTTTTTATGTTTGAGATGGGAAGGCAAACTTTGTGAAATATTGTACCCACTCTGATATTTTATGTTTGATATAGTGCACGTCTACTGCATATTTCATTGCAAAATGTCTTCATAATGTGTCCTTGTGATCCTTTTTCCATGTCTACGGGAGAGCTCGGACCAATAAACATGCATATTATTGTTTAAATATAAAGATCTACAAATAGCTTACCTAATGTATTGATCAATACAAAAAGCAAGACGTAAACAATACCCAACATCTTCCCAAAAGATTTTCCTAAATCTTAATTGTAATGTATTGTACAAACCATTATCCAAAAGAACCTGAGACTTGCAATAGTAAAGAACAAATCAAATATAAAAATACATCTTAAGAAGAGACTTTTGGCTTTACTTCTTGTTTCTAGAGTATAAAGGACAGGCTGAAGTAGCAACTATTTCATGATCATTCGACACCATCTGCAAGCAACCGAATTTTTCCTGTGGCATTCCATGCAAAAGTATGACTTTTGGTACTTATAAAGGAAACTTTAAAGTGTCTATTTTAACATAAAAGAGCAGGCAGAATGTAGACTAAGATCCGTTCAATTTACACTTACAAAATTCACGAAGCAAAACGCTGAGACAAATTTTGCTCCTGGCGAACATAACAATGTAGAAAACAGTCAACAGGGATGACAATTTTATCTGCCTCTCAAATTCGGTTGCATAAGGATACACATCCACCCATGAAAACAAAAGGAAAGGCATGTTCTTTCTAAATATTCACCATAATGTGACCGTGAAAAAAATTCAGTTGATACTTACAGATTGTAGGACTCGCAGCCAAGATTAAATGCAATGTTAACATTCCATGTTTTCACTTAGGCTTCAGTGTACCATCTCATCTAAGTATTGAGGTTAGTTACCAAATTGTTGCACCTACTGGGACTGCATTTGATGAAACTGTTAATTGTTACCTTCGTTTTTTTACAGGAGTGAAATGGCCAGAGGTTTTTATTCTACAGGGGTTACAGTTTTTGCAAAATTCACCATTGCCGGGCCTCTTCTTCTCACTTGTGATCCCTTTATTCTCTTACCCAAACGCGAGACTTGGCCACGCATCTGTCAGTCCTGGAAGTCCCACCTGCCAACGTGCATCGTGTCAGCTTGCCATTGTATATGAGATAGTACGTGTATGCCATCAAGTAAGACCAAAACAAAATAATAAAATGACATGGAAAGAATGCTATGTGGCTCATTCTACAGTTCGCCTACAAACACCTTCAGTGAAGACCAAAGTGAATTAATCGGAGGTCACACCGGCCAAGTTTGCTTCTACATCGATTTCATTCATACGTATTTGGACTCCAAATCATCTCCTACATATCTATCGATTGAATGGTTGTGTGGAGTTGATAGCATGGAGTTATTAGACCCCAATTTCACCAAAAGCATGAATTTCTGGACGGCGGCGAAAGAGCTGAGCGTGATTATGTTCGCAGGTGAAATAACTCCTGCAATTTAGGAAGTCGAATTGGAAGAAGAAATCTTGGGGAGCCATGTAGATGTACTCCATTAACGTTGGCAGAATAACGCGAAGCTCGTCTTCCTCTCTAAGCCAAGGCTGCTGGGGTTCGTCGCGAACAACTCCCTCTCGCATATGTCGATAATTTTTGTCGTTCATTATTGCTCTTGCGCTGGTTAAACCTGCGGACGCCACCACCATTAGAGCTGCCACCACTGCCATTAGAGTTATCGTGCCGTCAATCTGGCCATGCATGTACAGACCGATTACATCTTGCCATTGGTACTTCAAGAGTCAAGACGTTAGGAAAGCAGTGCTTCTTGCCGACCTTAGCTGGTTGCCTGGTGTTGGGCTATTGGATGTGGTGGTGCGAGGCCACCAAGGTATGTGCCACACAAAAGTATTCCGACGACCAGGGGCATGATTCAGTTGAGACAAATACTCATATTCAGATGAGGGCAATACCCATCAATGGATCTGGCGCATCGCTCCTATTGCAATCTGGTCAGGACTCTAGACCACAGCTCGGACTCTTGAGCACAATATGTTGAATACCCATAGTTGAACATCAATTCAGGTGAAACAGCGGCCTGGGACAGGGAGGAGAAGGAGAGGCGCATCCAGGAGAGCCATGTGCAGCAGCGGAGACGGCGGCCGAAGGAGAGGCGCATCCAGGAGAGCCATGTGCAGCAGCGGAGATCGACGGCGGCCGAAGGAGACGCGGCGGCAGATTAAAGTTGTTGGAATCAATTCAGATAGGTTTAATCTGGCATACGGGGCAGAGACGTAGGGAGAAGGACAACTTCTACGCTGATCTATATGGAGATGTACTTCGGCCGGACGGTTAGCAAGTTAATCTTGCTCCGTTCTTTTTTATTTGACTATTCCTACCAAATCTACACCGTTAATTGTTTGTTGTTTTAATTATATAATAGATAGATAGATAGATAGGATCGATCTTTGGAGGATCCCGATAGAAGTGCAACATTATCGACGGAACAACAACTCTTGTCAGTGGTGTCGACATTTGTACATGGAGCAAGAACTCTTGTTAGTGGTGTCGAGGAGATTGACACGTCGCCAGAAGATCCGCTAGCTTCACCCCAGCGAGGTTCCTTGTTAGTGGTGTCGATTGTAATGATCCGGAAAAACCTCAATATTAGATTCTTCTCCGTTGCTTGTTTCCCCGTGTCGTTCCAAACTTCATCATGCATCATGCATCATATCATCCACAAAATTTTAGCAAATAAAATTATTTAAATATTTCAGTTCCCCTCTCATATGGTTTTTATAATAAACCATCCTCTCTCCTTTTTTTCATTTCACAAAACCCAAACCCTCTAACCAGGCCTCTCTCCTTGGTTTTTCTTTTCTTCCCCGGCGGTCCACCTTTAAACACCACAACCCAGCCCACCTGGGCCTCTCTCCCTCTCTTCCTCTCTTCTCTCCTTGGCACGTACCCCTTCGCTCTTTCCCTTCCTTGTCGTCTTTCCCAGGACCGAGCACGAGAGAGACGTGACTGCCTCCCTTTTTCCCCATGGCGTGATGCCATGGTCCTCCACCGAGCCAACCACCGCGCCTGCCCTCCTCCTTATATTCTGAGGAGAACCCTAGCCACCAACCACTCCCCTCTTCCTTCTCCTCCCTCGCGCCGCCACCTCCCTTTTTGCCACACATTCTTTTCTTCTCTGTAAACAGCCACCGAAGCCATGGCTACCTCACAGAAACGGCGACCGCGCCGTTGCCTCCGACCGTCCCTCGCTGAGCCGAGACCACCAAGAGGTGTGCCTCGTCCTCCTCTTCAATCTGGCTGAAGGAATCGACCCTGGGCGTTTCTAATCATCTACAACTTCGCCAATCCCTTCTTCGAACCCGGCGGGAAAAGCTTCAATTCCGGCCACCCCGAACCTCCCCCGGCTTACCTGGCCTCTCCATCGCCACCCTGGTGAGCAAGAGCATCTCCTGACGCTCGCCTCCGTCTTCTCCGCTCTTTGTGCCATGCTACCGGCGTTGACCGCTGTTTTCCCTGGCAACAAAGTGCAACATTATCGACGGAACAACAACTCTTGTCAGTGGTGTCGACATTTGTACATGGAGCAAGAACTCTTGTTAGTGGTGTCGAGGAGATTTACACGTCGCCAGAAGATCCGCTAGCTTCACCCCAGTGAGGTTCCTTGTTAGTGGTGTCGATTGTAATGATCCGGAAAAACCTCAATATTAGATTCTTCTCCGTTGCTTGTTTCCCCGTGTCGTTCCAAACTTCATCATGCATCATGCATCATATCATCCACAAAATTTTAGCAAATAAAATTATTTAAATAAAAACTATTTCAGTTCCCCTCTCATATGGTTTTTATAATAAACCATCCTCTCTCCTTTTTTTCATTTCACAAAACCCAAACCCTCTAACCAGGCCTCTCTCCTTGGTTTTTCTTTTCTTCCCCGGCGGTCCACCTTTCAACACCACAACCCAGCCCACCTGGGCCTCTCTCCCTCTCTTCCTCTCTTCTCTCCTTGGCACGTACCCCTTCGCTCTTTCCCTTCCTTGCCGTCTTTCCCAGGACCGAGCACGAGAGAGACGTGACTGCCTCCCTTTTTCCCCATGGCGTGATGCCATGGTCCTCCACCGAGCCAACCACCGCGCCTACCCTCCTCCTTATATTCTGAGGAGAACCCTAGCCACCAACCACTCCCCTCTTTCTTCTCCTCCCTCGCGCTGCCACCTCCCTTTTTGCCACACATTCTTTTCTTCTCTGTAAACAGCCACCGAAGCCATGGCTACCTCACAGAAACGGCGACCGCGCTGTTGCCTCCGACCGTCCCTCGCTGAGCCGAGACCACCAAGAGGTGTGCCTCGTCCTCCTCTTCAATCTGGCTGAAGGAATCGACCCTGGGCGTTTCTAATCATCTACAACTTCGCCAATCCCTTCTTCGAACCCGGCGGGAAAAGCTTAAATTCCGGCCACCCCGAACCTCCCCCGTCTTACCTGGCCTCTCCATCGCCACCCTGGTGAGCAAGAGCATCTCCTGACGCTCTCCTCCGTCTTCTCCGCTCTTTGTGCCATGCTACCGGCGTTCACCGTTGTTTTCCCTGGCAGGTGCTCGTCGCCAGCGACGCTCCGGTGACCCCATGGTGCCGGCTCCGCCACGTCCTAGTTCCCCACAGCGAGGCGTGCCCCCGACGCCATCTTCCCCGTCCCGGTTCGCCCAGAATCGCTAGATCGATTCATCCCTGACCTCCTTCTACGCCATGGATGAAGCTTTGCAAACTGGTCCCGGCACGCGCCTTTCGTTTGACACGAATCGAAGCGGTAACACAGTGGTTAGCCCCTTGCTTCTTAACCATGAGATCTTCGATTCAAATCTTGGATCTGGCTAATTAAGCGGAAGCAAATTTGGTGCACATGAGCACCAGTGCTCTCAGTTTTTAAAATATTTAAAAACTGTATTTATGGGTTTCAAAAAATCATCACATTTATTCCATGAATACATACACATGTTCTGAATATTCATGCAAAATTAAAAATCATCACATTTATTCCATGAATGCATACACATGTTCTGAATATTCATGCAAAATTTCGGTAAAAATTACATTGTATTTTGAGCTACAGGAAAAAAACAAATTTGTGGCTACGTATAGAGGTATATATTTGTCAGAAATTTGTCTTTTTGTATAGCTTAAAATATAACATATTTTTCTCCAAAATTTTTAACGTACCTTCAGAATGTTTATATGTATGTGCGTATTTAATTTCATATTTTTTGAAATCAAAAAATATAATTTTTAGAAATCAGGAGCACTGGTGCTCATGTGCCAAATACACTTTTCGCTAATTAAGCCTTCTTTTTTGGTTTTCTGGTTCTTTGCATCAGATCCAAAGCCAGCAATGGGTCTCGACCCAGATCTCCCCGGCAGCCCGTTGCCCCGCGCACCCAGGAACCACCCGTCGCGGACGCAGGCCCAGTTCTGGCCCATGACAACGCAGGTCCAGCCCAGTCCATCCCCTGACTATTTCTTTCCTTTTTGCAAACTTGTTAAATTCATATCTTTTAGACCGTAAATCAAAACAAAACGTTTTATATATGAAACTTGATCAGAAAAATGTGCTGAACATGAATATGCCATCCATGCATTTGTTTGCATCTCGCATCATGTCGCACGATGATAGTTATGCATGTTCACCTAACATATATGTGGAGTATTTCGGACACCGACTAGGTTTTCCCCGCTCCGTTTAATATTGAAGTAACTCACCCCTGACATGTTATGCCATGCTAATTAACACTTAACTCTGACGGTAGAATATGCAACTCCAACCTAATTTGCTTGTTTCAGGTTCCGACTCTGATTAATATGGATAAGTTGCATTGCACCATCGTTACCATGCCATGCATATCATTTTCATCATGCCGGTTCTTCATTCGTAGTAGTAAGTTTGCATCCATTGTGTGTTCCAGCATTTGCTTCTTCCCGGATAGGATCACGAAGTGGTGATGTGAGATACGACAAGTCCTCCGGATGTTCCTCGACAAGCTTTAACAGGCAAGCATTTCCTAAACTCCTGTCTCTGCAGGAGTCACTCACCTATTTTATTTTGCCTTCTCCCTTATGCTAGCCTTGAGTTGCATTCTTGTCACGTGTCCTATCCACTTGTTACCTCAAGCAGCCTATATTTCCTCCACCACCCTTCTACAGCAGCTGTTTGGTTATCGGGTCCGCCTTGCGAGTCGTAGTGCATGCTAGTGTCGTTTATATCTTATTACCGTTATCGCTATCTTATCGGGTTATCTGTTGGGGAATCATGACACATGGTTTATGGATATATTTGTTGGAGATACACATGATTTACTTAATTGTTAACAACTAAAATTGTAAGCACATGCATCTGTGAGCCCCTTTGCGAAAGCATCGGATCTTTGTCTCGCTAATGTCCCCTATGACCCGTGTTCTTGTTATCTGTTCCGAGATTGAGCGCTCTACCCGTACGTGGGGGAGTGGGACCTCCATCACCCACTAACTTTCCTCGAGTCTATTTATTGGGAGCCACAACCTTGGTTTAATTTGCCCATATGCACGATTTACTTCCTGTTGCCTTCGGGTGTTTATATTATGTACAGTACTCATAACGCGGGACTCCTTATCCTTGGCCGGTCGTTAGTGCCCGCCTTGGAAGCCGCCGCAAACCTCTGGGTCCGTATCGGAGTACGGCCGGACTTCGTCACGGGTAGCTTAGTTGGGTGGCTCTCATTAAACTTTCTCTTGCATTGGGAACGGTCTTGATGTGAGAATCCACCTGTAGTAAGTGGGTTCGAGCATGCGTATGGTTACATTTGGGTAACCCCTGCAGGGTGTACATCTTATCGATAAGTCGTGTCCGCGGTTATGAACGACTTGGAATTGTATAGCACGATCATAGAACAACTTACACCTTTATGTTGCTGCTAATAATCTGCTAATAACTTGCGTAGTAATTTAGCATTACTACAAGGGTTACTTAATAAAATTTGTCCACTGTGTGAGTGCCTTTGTATGTACTTCCTTGCGTGGGGGGAGCGCATCGGTTGGGTTTTGTTTGCAGAGTATATAACTGTTAGTTATGCGCTCTCTCACCTTCTCTGATAGACATATGTTGTAGAGTGTCTCTATAGGTTTTAGTGCTTGCGCGCTGCCGCTTAACCCCACCATATTGCCTATGACGTTCCTCTTGCGTCCTCTAAGTCCCCTGCGTGCCTCAAGTGCAAAGGACGACTGGTTGACGAATGCTTATACGTCTTGAAGTCTTGTTAAGTACGAACCCGTACTTATTGCTGCTTCTTTGGGACATAACCAGGCAGGTATGAAGTTATGTTCGATGAAGACGACGTTAGCAAGGTTACCCTTCCGGCTTGGCCTGGGCACGATTATGGACGCCATTGGTTATCTTCAGGACTCTTAGTCCAATTTGTATCTTGTCCGTACTCGGACGTATTTGATCTTCTGTATGATTCGGATCTTGTATATTTGTATCTTGACTCGTTGGAGTTGTTGTTGTAATATATGTTTCTTGTGGGCTCTATTGTAATCCTGTTGTAATGTTACCGCTCGTGTTAGTTCCTCTGGCATCAAGTGTGTGATTCGTCGCCCACGTCGTGTCGGAGGGCGTCTCTGAATCGATATCGTGCGGATTTTGGCGGGATCGCTGGAATCCTCATGGTACCGATTTCGGGGCATCACATAGATGATCCCAAGTTTTGAAACAAGGATGGGTTTGAGCTAGATTATACCACAAAGAGAAATTTTAAGTAGGCACACTCACGTTGCCAACAATAGAAAGTTTGATGTGGTGAAAAAGGAAAACAACTTGTCCTAAGTCACACATGTGTTTTATTAGGTGAGTTGCTTGTTTTACCACTAGGAGTGTTGTTCTCTGAGGTAGTTCAAGACAAAACTTAACAAACAGAACAAGACAATACATCTACCAACAGATGAAAGCAATTCAGTATAACAAACAGATCAAGGCAATTCATCTAATTAGTTTATTGAAAAAGTTTTTGTTCCCCCTAATTTTTGCACTAAGGACAATTAAACATGGTTGCAAAAGTTGGGGTGTGACACTCATGGAATCCCTTTGCTTTTCCTTCACTCATATTGGCCTTGATTACTTCTATTTCTTTGTCTAACTTCTGAGCTTCTCTAATCTTATCCATTAGCGTTGGCTGAACTTCAAGCGATTCCAAATAACCTTCTGGCACAATTTCCAGTCGGAGATTTTTGAAATGTTCACACAACTTCTCAGGTAGTTCTCCTGCGATGAGACCGTTTACATAGGTCTTACGGCTCAGCGCATCGGCTACAACATTAGCCTTTCCTGGGTGGTATTGCAAATTCATATCATAGTCCTTTATTAGTTCTAACCATCTCCTCTGCCTCATATTCAGCTCCTTCTGAGTGAATATATATTTCTGGCTCTTGTGGTCGATGTACACATCACAATGCTTCCCCATTAGATAGTGTCTCCACACCTTGAGTACGTGCACTACAACAGCTAATTCCAAATCATGGGTGGTATAGTTTCTCTCATGGTGCTTGAGTTATCGCGAGGCATAGCACACCACTTTACCATCTTGCATTAAAACACCTCCAAGTCCTAGGCGAGAAGCGTCACAACACACTTGGAAATCCTTATTGATCTGGCAAACATAGATCGGTGGTTTCACTAGGCGTTGCTTCAACTCTTGAAAACTAGCTTCACACTCGTCAGTACAGACGAATTTCTTATCTTTATTCAATAGTCCTGTCATGGTATTTGCGATCTTGGAAAAATTATCAATGAATATCCGGTAGTATCCAACGAGTCCTAAGAAACTCCGAATCTCTCCTGCATTCTTGGGTGATTCCCACTCGGTCACAGCTGCAACCTTGCTTGGGTCTACCGTGACTCCTTGTGGTGAGACTATGTGTCCATGGAATCCAACTCTGTCTAACCAGAACTCGCACTTGCTGAACTTCGCATACAACTTGTGCTCTCTGAGATTTTCCAAGATAAGGTGCAAATGTTTCTCGTGCTCGGCATCATCCTTTGAATGTATCAATATATCATCGATGAACACCACCACGAACTTATCCAAATATTCCATGAATACCTTGTTCATCATGGTCATAAAATATGTTGGGGCATTGGTCAATCCAAAGGGCATAACTATGTACTCATAGAGACTGTATCTCGTGGTGAATGCGGTCTTAGGTATATCATAGGGGCCATAGGGCGGAGAGTCCTCGGGATAGTGGTACGCGATTTACCCAGCTTCGGAACACCTGCTCGAGGACAGGGCCTACTGCTGCTTGTCTGGAAATTATCTGGGCGCTTTCTCGTTGTTACAATGAGTTGTGGTTGTCCCTCTAGGGCTCCCAGGATCTGGCTTATAAAGATGCACAGATCTAGGGTTTACATGGAGCGTCCTAGCCGGAATACAAATTGCCTAACTACGGTATGCTATCTTGCCGTGTACGTCAAGGATCCGCCTTTCCTTACGCGTCATACCAGATCCGGCTACCCATGATGGGCCAGGCCAGATCTGACATCCGACGTTAGTCGGTGGATCCGGCTCCTTGTTCCTGGGCTGGACTTCATCCTTATTGATCTACAGCAACTAGGCCGCCCGATGGGCCATACGCCACCATCACCGTTTGTGGGCCACCCGGGCTTGCCGGATCCAGGCACTGTCGATGGTACACCCATGAAGTATACTGATGTGTGCAGTTAACACACGTCCGTTGGGAACCCCAAGAGGAAGGTGTGATGCGTACAGTAGCAAGTTTTCCCTCAGAAAGAAACCAAGGTTTATCGAACCAGTAGGAGCCAACAAGCACGTTGAAGGTTGATGGCGGCGAAGTGTAGTGCGGCGCAACACCAGGGATTCCGGCGCCAACGTGGAACCTGCACAACACAATCAAAGTACTTTGCCCCAACGTAACAGTGAGGTTGTCAATCTCACCGGCTTGCTGAAAACAAAGGATTAAACGTATTGTGTGGAAGATGATGATTGTTTGCGAAGAACAGTAAAGAACAATTGCAGTAGATTGTATTTCAGATGTAAAGAATGGACCGGGGTCCACAGTTCACTAGTGGTGTCTCTCCCATAAGATAAATAGCATGTTGGGTGAACGAATTACAGTTGGGCAATTGACAAATAAAGAAGGCATAACAATGCACATACATATATCATGATGAGTACTATGAGATTTAATCGGGGCATTACGACAAAGTACATAGACTGCTATCCAGCATGCATCTATGCCTAAATAGTCCACTTTCAGGTTATCATCCGAACCCCTTCCGGTATTAAGTTGTAAACAACAGACAATTGCATTAAGTATGGTGCGTAATGTAATAAACACAAATATCCTTAGACAAAGCATCGATATTTTATCCCTAGTAGCAACAGCACATCCACAACCTTAGAACTTTCTGTCACTTCGTCCTGATTTAATGGAGGCATGAACCCACTATCGAGCATAAATACTCCCTCTTGGAGTTACAAGTATCAACTTGGCCAGGGCCTCTACTAGCAACGGAGAGCATGCAAGAACATAAACAACATATATGATAGATTGATAATCAACTTGACATAGTATTCAATATTCATCGGATCCCAACAAACACAACATGTAGCATTACAAATAGATGATCTTGATCATGATAGGCAGCTCACAAGATCTAACATGACAGCACAATGAGGAGAAGACGACCATCTAGCTACTGCTATGGACCCATAGTCCAGGGGTGAACTACTCACACATTGATCCGGAGGCGATCATGGCGATGAAGAGCCCTCCGGGAGATTATTCCCCTCTCCGGCAGGGTGCCGGAGGCGATCTCCTGAATCCCCCGAGATGGGATTGGCGGCGGCTGCGTCTCTGGAAGGTTTTCCGTATCGTGGCTCTCGGTACAGAGGGTTTCGCAACGAAGGCTTTAAGTAGGCGGAAGGGCGGAGTCGGAGGAGTCACGGGGGCCCCACACGCTAGGGCCGCGCGGGCCCCCCTTAGGCCGCGCCGCCCTAGTGTGGCGGCGCCCCGTGGCCCCACTTCGTATCTCCCTCGGTCTTCTGGAAGCTTCGTGGAAAAATAAGCCCCTGGGCGTTGATTTCGTCCAATTCCGAGAATATTTCCTTTCTAGGATTTCTGAAACCAAAAACAGCAGAAAACAACAACTGGCTCTTCGGCATCTCGTCAATAGGTTAGTGCCGGAAAATGCATAATAATGACATATAATGTGTATAAAACATGTGAGTATCATCATAAAAGTAGCATGGAACATAAGAAATTATAGATACGTTTGAGACGTATCAAGCATCCCCAAGCTTAGTTCCTACTCGCCCTCGAGTAGGTAAACGATAACAAGGATAATTTCTGAAGTGACATGCTATCAAAATCTTGATCAATACTATTGTAAAGCACATGAGATGAATGCAGCGATTCGAAGCAATGATGAAGAAAATGAGTAAACAACTGAATCATATAGCAAAGACTTTTCATGAATAGTACTTTCAAGACAAGCATCAATAAGTCTTGCATAAGAGTTAACTCATAAGCAATAAATTCTTAGTAGAAAGCTTTGAAACAACACAAAGGAAGATATAAGTTTCAGCGGTTGCTTTCAACTTCAACATGTATATGTTATCACCAGATTTTAACCAAGTCCGGAGATGGGCCGTGATTGAAGATGGGCTTAGAGGACATACGTTTAAAGTGTCTATGAATCGGCCTTGTACGAGAGTTTGGGCTAGATTGCCCGTGTATCTGTAAATTATGGTAGATTACGAGTTAAGAGATAGAGTTTAGCTCGTACACGGTTAGGTTTATTCCTGAATTAGAAAGTCCACGGACTATAAATATGTACCTAGGGTTATTGAGAAAGGAGGACGATCACGTTCACAACAAACCAATCTAGGCGCATCGCCACCCCTTGTTTCGAGGGTTTCTCCCGGGTAAGCCACATGCCGCCTAGATCGCATCTTGCGATCTAGGCAGTATCAGTTTATCCGTTACCTGTGTTGCTCGTGCTGAAGCCTTTTTGATGGCGAGCAACACCCTTATCGTAGTTGTTTTGGGGCTAACGTCGATGCTTTTATGTTATGCTTGTTTAGCTATGCTACCCCTCAACATCTAGCTGCCCTTACACCTATCTTGGGTGTAAGGGCAGCATCCTGCTTAATCTCTATTTTTTGGGTGTTATAGTGGTTCCTTGTTCTACAAGGATTAGTTTGATATCTGCATGGTTAGGCCTTACAAACGGGTTGAACGATCCGGTAGTGCGTAAGGTGTGGTTGGCTGATCCTAGAAGGGATTGTTCCGGGAACCAACTTCATGTTGGTTTTTAGGCCTCGTTTAGGACAAGTTTTCTATCATCTTTCGTATCTGCTAGGCTCAACTACGCGTAGGACGTTCCGGCTATGCGGTGAAAACCCTAGACTATCGTAGATTGGTTTAGCTTTGTATTGATAAAGCAGGGTCCCCATGTCATTGTAAATCCAACATGGACCATGGGGCAATCGGCTCCTCGAGCCGATCCACAGAACAACTTAAGAGCCGATCGGGGCTCGTATTTAATGTTTACGTGTTTGCCATGCAGGAAACGATCGAATCAATCCATCACCTTCCCGACCAGGTATAGGTCGGGTGGCACGCCCTCGCAACCGCCAGGACATGTGCCAGAGGCATTGCGGGCCGTTGCCCGAGGGACCAGGATCCACCAGCAGTCCTGGGAGCCTCCCGGCTCTACGTGTTGCCCGTCGCTGCTCGCCGGTGGGTTTTGGTAGGCAACACATTCTGGCACGCCCGGTGGGACCCTCTACAGCAACTACGTCGACATCTGCAGCAACCATGTCTAAATCTGCGGATGAGGTGGTGGGCGAACCAGTCACGTACGCAGATCTTCCTGAGGAGCACAAGAAGAAATATGATGAGATTAAAGCCATCTTGGAAGCCGATCTCATCGGCTCCTTCATGAAGACCCGTTCACATGGCATCAGGTGGAAAGGGTTCTCCCCGAAGGCGTTCTTGATGAAGTGGATCTGTCTACCCCTTCGGAGGAGCGCACCGTAACTCGCGCCAGGAAGTTAATTACATGGTGGCTCATTCTCTACACCGTCATTCTGAGAGCTTGGTGAACGCTTTCGAGCGCGTTGCGGTTCGCGTGGTGCAGGAAATCATGAAGCATCAGTACTCCCCGTCTGGACCTACCCTAGGGACACACCAGGGAGAACTACCGTTCCAGACCAGACCGCCGCTGCCATTCGCGCTTGCAGCTCCAGAACTACAGGGTTCACCGGCGTACGTCGTCTACAAGGTTGGAGGCGATCCTGGCGATTGCCAATTCCTGTATGAGCCGCCTAAGGAGATCCCACATGGATACGTGTGCACGTATGTGCCGGACTGCAATACCTTGGCGCGCACGAACCAGAGTGCACCATCAGGGATTCTTGGAGCAGACGCCGATAAACAGGCATGGCTAGCTAAATACGCCACCGGAACGAGTCAAGAGAGCTCGGTCCCCGCAGCTCATACCATGGAGCAAATCAGCACGATCCTGAGAGACCAGTTCGGCATCCTGCCGAAGAGCAAGACAATCGGCTATTCCAAGCCGTACCCCGACGAGTATGATTTGATCCCGCTGCCACCAAAGTATCGGCTCCCTGAATTCTCAAAGTTCAATGGATCAGAAAGGTCTAGCTCAATAGAGCACGTGAGCCGATATTTGGCACAGTTGGGCATGATTTCAGCATCGGACCCGTTACGTGTAAGGTTTTTTGCACAATCTCTCACGGGATCAGCCTTTGGGTGGTACACCTCATTGCCACCAAACTCAGTCCGGACGTGGAAGCAACTGGAAGAGCAGTTTCATGTCCAATACCACTCAGAAGATACCGAGGCTGGCATTGCCGATCTCACGCAGGTGCGGCAGAAGCGGGGAGAAACGGTGTCGGAATACATTCAGCGTTTCAAGGCTGTCAGAAACCGATGTTATTCGGTTCGTTTAACTGAGAAAGAAGCAGTCGATCTGGCAGCATTAGGCCTTGCAACGCCGATCAAGGATCTGACTTTCCAAGTAGAGTACAGTTCATTGGCGCAAATGGTCCAGAAACTAACATCGTATGAGCGGCGTCACCCTGAATTGTACCAGGACAAGTTCAAGCGTCCGGTAGACCTGGTCGAGACAGAAGAAGCTGAAGATTCTGCAGAAGACCTGGAAGTAGCCGTGGCTGAATGGGCTCGGGGGCAGCTCCCGTGTCCTGCAAATGGGTAAAACCACAAGGGCCTGCAAAAGGGTTTGATTTCGATGTGACCAAGGCTGAGCAGATATTTGATTTGTTGCTGAAGGAAAAACAGCTGAAGTTACCCGAAGGCCATAAAATCCCTACGGCGCAGGAAATGAACGGGAGACCGTACTGCAAGTGGCATCACTCGTCCACCCATACCACCAATGACTACAAAGAGTTTCGTAAGCAGATCCAAACGGCGATAGAACAAGGCCTATTGATCTTTGGGCAGTTTACCATGAAAGTGGACACACATCCGTTCCCTGGCGTCAACATGGTGGAATTCAATCACCCCACGAGTCATCCGCCACGTTTCTCATTTGATGTTAACATGGTGGGGCCTGTACACCACCATGGCAAGGATAAAGAAGAAAGCAGTCATGCCCGTGGCAAGGAAAAGGAGGAGGCCGGCCCACGCGACCGGCCCCGGTATGATGACAAACGGTACCTCACGGAGGAACAAGTCAGAAGCGTGCGATATCAACGACCATTCTCCGCACATCTCCTTAACAAGTATGAACGTCAGTATGACCGACGTCGGCAGTACGACAGAGATGACGAAAGATATCATCGGTCTGACGTAGACAATGGAAGATATCGTCGGTATGGTAGAGACGACGAAGGATATGAGCGCCGCGCTAAGGGGAGGTCAAGGGAGTAGGAAGACATGGATGGACATTGGGACTGTCCTTTCTTCAAGCATTGCTGGGATGCAGGAATGAGCCGATTGCCTACAATCGACAATTGCCCGGAGTGTAGACAACAGAAGAAGGACGCAGGAGGAGTTTCAGTTTTCAAGCGTCTAGGGCCTCTCCCACCACAGAACAAACGAGCTGAGTCATCTCAAGATGAAGACTTTGAGGAGTCAGAAGAGGAAGAAGAGGATAGATACCACCAGCCAAGGTGGTGTCCTGATGGACTCAGCCACTCCCAGAAGCGTAGGGTTCAGCGGCTGCGTAGCTTGGAGCAAGCGAGGCGCAATACCTGCACACGTTGAGGAAAGCGCGGCCCGATCTGCCCGTGAAAATTTAGCAAACTTTGGACGAGGAGAATCGTCCACAGAAGAAAGAATGGCGCCCCAAGCAAGTAAAAGCCGATGTGGGTACATCGGCTGGCACAAATATGGTGTTCATACTTCCCTCGGAGTTTCGAGCTCCAGAAACTGAAGAAGTGCCGATAGCACAATTTGACTGCGGTCCACGGCCAGTTATCTTTGAAAAGCCTCGAGAGAAAGGCTACAAACATTTGAAGGCCTTGTACCTGAAAGGTTATATCAATGGGCAGCCGGTCGGCAGGATGCTGGTTGACACGGGAGCGGCAGTCAACATAATGCCATACTCCATGCTACGGCGTTTGGGACGCTCTAACACAGACTTGATCAAGACCAACGTCACACTAAGCGACTTCAACGGCCAAGCCTCGCAGACGCAAGGTGTTCCGAACGTGGATTTAACCGTAGGCCGGAAAACCATCCCTACATCATTCTTCATCGTCGACAGCAAAAGCACCTACGCTGTCCTGCTAGGGAGGGATTGGATTCACGCTAACTGCTGCATTCCATCTACGATGCACCAATGCCTGATACAGTGGGATGGAGATGAGGTGGAGGTCGTGCACGCGGATGATTCGATCGAGGTCTCCATAGCCGGCATGAATATTTGGGACTCGGAAGACCAAGAGCCGCTCTCTGGAATCAGTTTGGACGGCTGTGATCGCATCGAGGTTTCAAAAAACGGGGTGAGGCTGGTCTTATCCACTGGCCTGACAGAGTAGCAAGAGCAACATCAATCGAAATACGTGGCAAGGCCGATCCCTGCGATCGGCCCCAAAAAAATAAAAAGCAATGATCTCACCTCAAGCATGTCACGTAGTCGTCATAGACCACCAATAAGTTGTAAACCCTCATTGAGCAATGCAATCAAGAAGGAGGCCGATTCCAGCAATCGGCCAAAATTATCCTCGCCATACGTTCTGCCTGTGTTCAGCATCGATCTAGCAGGTGACGGAAAGCTAGGGTACGGGTTTACATCAGCTGATGAGCTAGAAGAGATTGACATTGGTCCTGGGGATAAGCCACGACCAACATTCGTCAGCAAAACCTAGCCGATGTTCAAGTACAGTTCCTGGAATCAGACAACTGGAGAGCCGATATCTTCAATTACTTGAAAGATTCGGCTCGGGGGCACCTAATATGGAATAGCGGACGATGAAATATGGGGCCGATGCACGAAATCGGCCAGTAAAAAATATATATACACACAACAACAGGATACAAGTACAGCCGATGCACTGACATCGACTTTAGAACTGAAAAGCCGATGCACAGCCATCCACTCTAGAAGTACAAGCTCAATTGAGCAGTTATCAGGTTACATGGGGAGGTTCTGCTGAAGGAATGCCTCAAGGGCATGGAGGGCGTCAGCATGGACACGATCCACCTCGGCAATCTCGGCCTCATCATCTTCGTCCTTGCCTGTCACCAGCTGCTTGTTCAAGGCGAGTATTTCGGCCATATCAGTCTTTAGTTCAGCTTTGAGGCCTTTTGCTTCCTCGTGGGAGTGGGCGATAAGAGCTTCCTTAGCTTGGATGAGCTGTTTGGTTGCCCGGACCTTCTCTTCAAGGGCCTCCAACTCCTTTCGCAAGGCCTCAAGTTCAGCAGTACTGACAGAAGTGTCAGTTTTGGCGTCCAAAGCTGCCTATTTCTCATTAAGCCGTTGGCATTTGTCTGCAATATCGGCTTTCAACGAAAGCTGGGCGTGGCGCAGGTCGATTCTCTGACGAGCCAATTTCACCCTTGACCTGTAGGCAGACAGAGTCACAACTGGCCAGAGTTTCACCTGCAACGTCACCGGGAGATGAGGCTGGATGTCTTCAAGAGTGCTCTTCACTTCCTCGGAGTCTTCAACCAATGTATCAATGGAGGAGGAGAGCAGGGCCTTGAGAAGCTGGAGTTGACCATGTGTTGCGCTGGGTCCTGACTCTTCGCTTGCTTTAGCAGTAGCCGTTTCGATGGATTCAGGGTCGAACGTTAGCAAGCTTGAGAGGTCATAACCCTGACAAACAACAAGAACAACGTCAGTATACAGCGAAAGAAAAGGGTAAAGCTAAGGGAAGGGAGTATACCTCTCCTAAGACCAGAGGAACAGCCGATGACGAGTTGATCGGCTCTTGTGTTTCTGCTGTGGGCTTGGCTAAGTTGGCAACCTTGTCAGCTACACTTTTAGAAGTTGCTAGGTCCAGGGTGGCGGATGGCATCGGTACCTCCTCGGCTTCCCCACTAGAGGTGTCAGCAGTCTGCAAAGGAAGTGGTTAGCCGATGGGAACAACAATGGGTTAGCATGAAATATGAGCCAGGGAGAGTTTGAAGGGTAATTACATTCGAAGTCTCCTGGTTTAATGAAGAGGCTTGCGGTTCCTTATGAGCTCTCTTGATACATCGGCTCTTTGTGCGTAGACTGCCCTGCCCTGCTTTGATAGGAGCTTGGGAAGCAGCAGGTTCAGGAGCTGACCTTTTCTTGGAAGCCGACGGTGGCAAGTCTGGCTGGCTCTGCGTGGTGGTTCTCCCAGAGTTGCCCGAGCTCGATTCCCTACGACTGGACTGTGTATCCTCACTGGAGTTTTCGTCAGTAGAGGCCTGTAAAACAAATACGAGCATGTTGCAGAGGCCTAGAAGGGTAGATGAAATCAGCCAAGGCATGGATTAGCTTACGTGCAAACTCTCGTGAGATGGAGTAGGGTTTTGGTGCTTCAAGGTCTTCCTGGCAGCTACTTTCCTCACTGCGGTTCTCGCCTTGACTGAGGCTCGGGGGGCAGCTGGCCTAGAGGATACTCTGCTCTTGGAAGCCGATTTTGGTGAGATCGGCTGGCTCTGCATCACAACCTTTTTCAAGGGTGGTGAGTTTTTGCGAGAAGAGGACCACCGGAGCCGGTGGGAGGAATCGAAGGGGAGCGGTCATCATGAACAGGTTCTGGACCGTCTTGTTGCTGCAAGGAGACAGAGCAGGGTTATAAAAGAAAAGAAATCGTTGCAAGCCACTTCAAGATAATTTGAGAGTAATGGTACCTGTTCTGCAGGGATATCATATTTAGCATCAAGTTGTTTCAGCAAGGGTCCCAGAGCTCTCCTGAAGGCATGAGTCTTCCACATTGACCACCAGGTCTCAAAACCATCGGTTGATGAGGTAAAAGAGAGGTTGTGAGGAACTGGGATAGCTAGAGCATCAAAGAAGGAGTAACACCTCTGACCGGTGAGGACATCGGGCAACTCAGCTCTGCTCTCTGTCAAGTGGTGAAGGAAGAAATGGAAAGATACCTGCCCAAGACCAAATTGCCGGGCTGCTACGACCGGCTGATAAGACTCATAACCAGGTTTGATGATCCTGTTTGAGGTGCTCATGCCAACTGGAAGGAAGCAGGGACGGATCATGATGGAGTACAATTGCCGGGTGCTGGCGTCATCGGCAAAGCTGTCTAGCCTGAAGGAGGCTGGATTTTCAAAATTTTCAGACTCTGTGTAAGGAAAGAAGAGAGGATTGTCCAGGCCTTGGTAGAAAATTCTGAACCACTCCAATGCTTCCTTAAGGGTCAGTTTACTACCTGGAAGACTATATAGAGCTTGGCCGTAGCTAGTGCACCGGATTGGCTTCCCGTTAGTATCTGGAAAAGTGCAAGTGGCCAAAGGTGGAAAGTTTGGGACATGGTTCTGGAAATACAGCTGAGCCCATAGCTGAATAAACCACCAGGGGCCTCCTGTTTTGACTGTTTTTTGGGAAAACAGTTTGACAGACATTAGTTGGAGATATCGATAGACCTCTCCAAGGAACAGTTTGCCGATGCCAAGTTGGGTGCCTTTGGCAAGTTCATAGGCCAAGGAAAGGTAATTCTTGGTTGGAGCAAGTGAAGGGCCACAGAATATGAAGTGTTCCAACCAGAAATTCAGGAAGGCTGTGTGTTATTTCTCTGTTACAGGGCCTTTGTTTTTCATGTGGCGTCGAAGATAAGCACCCCAGTTTGTGCACTCTGTTTTGGAAGAGAGTGTGAAAGGGACCTTTGGTAGCATAAAAGCAGAGGGGCTTGGGGATGCAATGTCTAGACCAGTGATCATGGCCACATCTAGTAGAGTTGGTGTCATGGGGCCGTGGCCAAACATGAAGCAGTTTAGAGCATCTGACCAGAAGTAGCCGATGGTTTTTAGAAGATTTTCATGTTTCTCAAGGGGAGACAGTGATAAAGATAGAGCATCGGCTATTCCCGCGGTTTCCCATTTGGCATAATGCGTCTTGGATACTCTACTGTACCATGACACCCAATCTTCAGGAGGGCTAGGCCAGGCTCGTAAGCAGTCGGCCCAAGAGGTCAGATCTAGATTCTGGTTCACGAAGGGAATTCTAATGGCCTCGCATGAAATCAAATGGGCAGGACTCTCGGTAGAATGAGGGCCAAGACAGAGAGAATTTGGAAGAGAAGGATGCGGCAGCAGAATGTCTGATACCTAAAAATTTATGACGGAATGAGACATTAATTCAGATGTTTGCTGTTAATTCTAACACTATGCTTGGATAGCGAGGGGCGGTTGAGGATTACCTTCAAGCCAGAGACCGTAGCGTTGGTATTGGATGATTCCGCCATTGGATTCGCTGCGGAGTTGAATCTGCGCGATTGAGATCTGAGATTCGCGTGGCCGTAAGGTGGTTCTGTTCGAGCGGCGATTTGGGGATCTGAGTTTACTCTTTCAGTAAAGGGCTGCAGGTTACCGTTTGAATAGACAACTGATTTGGCCTTACTCGCGTTTTATGGTAAAGGCCGATGCGCTGCCATCGGCTCTTTGCGCGTTGACTCGCTCTGACAATAGGCAAAATTAATATGAAAGGAAAATCGAAATAGAAACATTTTCTTCATTAATAAAGAGGGCTTTTACAGAGAAGAGCCGATTGCTCGGGAAAGGAAGAACAAAAGGAAGAGCCGATTACTACTACTAGTCCTATGCTAGTAGTCCCTAATCTAAGGGCCGTCGCTGCCCTCGTCGTCGCCGTCGGAGCTGCCGTCGGCGCTGCTGCCGGCGAGCTCCTCGTCACTGCTGTCGTAGCCCTCGGCATGGGCTTCCTCCTCGTCGTCGTCGTCGTCTTCGTCGTCGTCCGACCCGGCACGGAAGCGTTTCGCCGGCGGATACTCGTCGGAGGAGGTGTCATCCTCCTCTTCCTCCCCTTCGTCGGAGGAGGTGAAGCCATCCCAGGAGAAGCGGTCATCCTCGCTCTCTGCCTCCAGCTCCCCATAAACGAGGAATTGGAGGTTGTCTTCTCCGTCGGTCAAGGACTTGTCGTCCTCGGACCAGACGGAGGAATCGTGGTCCTCGTTGTCCCACGTCGTTGGGGCGAGTACATCGTGTGCCGCCAACGAGCCCCACTCCGGCGTCGGCTCGCGAGAGGAAGAGGATAGGGAAGAGAAACCCGAGGAGGCAGAGGAGGATGAGGAGTCCATCGAGCAGAGGAGGGCTTTTCGATGGCTAGTACGGAGCAAGGGGATGAACTAGCGAACTGCTTGACGCGGTTAAATAAAGGGGGTATAGTGGAGATTTAATGCTACGGCAATTTCCGAGGACGTGGTGCCAAAACTGTCAAATCGTGCAGGGAAGTTGAGAAGGCAAGGCATCATGATGAAAGGATACTGCGACGGTTCTGCTCTGCCACGACGTGACCCTACGAAGAAAAACAAAGTGGTTTTGAAATTATCATTACCAAAACCAGGGGGGCATGTGTTATCACCAGATTTTAACCAAGTCCGGAGATGGGCCGTGATTGAAGATGGGCTTAGAGGACATACGTATAAAGTGTCTATGAATCGGCCTTGTACGAGAGTTTGGGCTAGATTGCCCGTGTATCTGTAAATTATGGTAGATTACGAGTTAAGAGATAGAGTTTAGCTTACACGGTTAGGTTTATTCCTGAATTAGAAAGTCCACGAACTATAAATATGTACCTAGGGTTATTGAGAAAGGAGGACGATCACCTTCACAACAAACCAATCTAGGCGCATCGCCACCCCTTGTTTCGAGGGTTTCTCCCGGGTAAGCAACATGCTGCCTAGATCGCATCTTGCGATCTAGGCAGTATCAGTTTATCCGTTACCGGTGTTGCTCGTGCTGAAGCCTTTTTGATGGCGAGCAACACCCTTATCGTAGTTGTTTTGGGGCTAACGTCGATGCTTTTATGTTATGCTTGTTTAGCTATGCTACCCCTCAACATCTAGCTGCCCTTACACCTATCTTGGGTGTAAGGGCAGCATCCTGCTTAATCTCTATTTAGTAGATCTGATCTGTTATAGTGGTTCCTTGTTCTACAAGGATTAGTTTGATATCTTCATGGTTAGGCCTTAAAAACGGGTTGAACGATCCGGTAGTGCGTAAGGTGTGGTTTGCTGATCCTAGAAGGGATTGTTCCGGGAACCAACTTCATGTTGGTTTTTAGGCCTCGTTTAGGACTAGTTTTCTATCATCTTTCGTATCTGCTAGGCTCAACTACGCGTAGGACGTTCCGGCTATGCGGTGAAAACCCTAGACTGTCGTAGATTGGTTTAGCTTTGTATTGATAAAGCAGGATCCCCATGTCATTGTAAATCCAACATGGACCATGGGGCAATCGGCTCCTCGAGCCGATCCACAGAACAACTTAAGAGCCGATCGGGGCTCGTATTTAATGTTTACGTGTTTGCCATGCAGCAAACTGATCGAATAAATCCATCACCTTCCTGACCAGGTATAGGTCAGGTGGCACGCCCTCGCAACCGACAGGACGTGTGCCAGAGGCATTGCGGGCCGTTGCCCGAGGGACCAGGATCCACCAGCAGTCCTGGGAGCATCACGGCTCTACGTGTTGCCCGTCGCTGCTCGCCGGTGGGTTTTGGTAGGCAACAGTATATCTCATGGATAATTGTCAACACAAAGTAATATAACAAGTGCAATAGGTAAACATGTAAGAATCAATGCACACAGTTTACACAAGTGTTTGCTTCTAAGATAGAAGGAATAGGTAAACTGACTCAATAATAAAGTAGAAGAATGGCCCTTCGCAGAGGGAAGCATGGATTACTATTTTTGTGCTAGAGCTTTTCATTTTGAAAACATAGAAACAATTTTGTCAACGGTAGTAATAAATCATATGTGTTATGTATAAGATATCCTATAAGTTGCAAGCCTCATGCATAGAATACTAATAGTGCCCGCACCTTGTCCTAATTAGCTTGGATTAACACGGATTATCATTGCATAACATATGTTTCAACCAAGTGTCACAAAGGGGTACCTCTATGCCGCACTGTACGGAGGTCTAAGGAGAAAGTTCGCATTGGATTTCTCGCTTTTGATTATTCTCAACTTAGACATCCATACCGGGACAACATTGACAACGAGATAATGGACTCCTCTTTTAATGCATAAGCATTTAACAACCAGATAAAATTCTCATAAGAGATTGAGGATTTGTGTCCAAACTGAAACTTCCACCATGATTCATGGCTTTAGTTAGCGGCCCAATGTTCTTCTCTAACAATATGCATACTCAAACCATTTGATCATGAAAATCGCCCTTACTTCAGACAAGACGAACATGCATAGCAACTCACATGATATTCAACAAAGGTAAAAGTTGATGGCGTTCCCAGAAACATGGTTACCGCTCAACAAGCAACTTATTAAGAAATAAGATACATAAGTACATATTCTTCACCACAATAGTTTTTAAGGCTATTTTCCCATGAGCTATGTATTGTAAAGGCAAAGAATAGAAGTTTAATGGTAGCACTCAAGTAATGTACTTTGGAATGGCAGAGGAATACCATGTGGTAGGTAGGTATGGTGGACACAAATGGCATAGTTTTTGGCTCAAGGATTTGGATGCACGAGAAGAATTCCTCTCAATACAAGGCTAGGCTAGCAAGGTTGTTTGAAGCAAACTCAAGTATAAAATGGTACATCAAGACTCACATATGAACATATTGTAAGTATTATAAGACTTTACATCGTCTCCTTGTTGTTCAAACACCTCAACCATAAAATATCTAGACTTAGAGAGACCAATCATGCAAACCAAATTTTAACAAGCTCTATGTAGTTCTTCATTAATAGGTGCAAGGTACATGATGCAAGAGCTTAAACATGATCTATATGAGCACAACAATTGCCAAGTATCAAATTATTCAAGACATTATACCAATTACCACATGCGGCATTTTCCATTTCCAACCATATATCAATGAACGAAGCAGTTCAACCTTCGCAATGAACATTAAGAATAAAGCTAAGAACATATGTGTTCATACGAAACAGCGGAGCGTGTCTCTCTCCCAAACAAAGAATGCTAGGATCCGATTTTATTCAAACAAAAACAAAAATAAAAGCAAACAGACGCTCCAAGTAAAGCACACAAGATGTGACTGAATAAAAATATAGTTTCACTAGAGGTGACCTGATAAGTTGTCGATGAAGAAGGGGATGCCTTGGGCATCCCCAAGCTTAGATGCTTGAGTCTTCTTAAAATATGCAGGGATGAACCACGGGGGCATCCCCAAGCTTATACTTTTCACTCTTCTTGATCATATTGTATCATCCTCCTCTCTTGACCCTTGAAAACTTCCTCCACACCAAACTCAAAACAAACTCATTAGTGGGTTAGTGCATAATTGAAAATTCATATATTCAGAGGTGACATAATCATTCTTAACACTTCTGGACATTGCACAAAGCTACTGAAAGTTAATGGAACAAAGAAATTCATCAAAGATAGCAAAACAGGCAATGCGAAATAAAAGGCAGAATCTGTCAAAACAGAACAGTCCGTAAAGACGAATTTTCCAGGGGCACTTAACTTGCTCAGATGAAAATGCTCAAATTGAATGAAAGTTGCGTACATATCTGAGGATCACGCACGTAAATTGGCAGATTTTTCTGAGTTACCTACAGAGAACCCTGCCCAAATTCGTCACTGATAGGGCAAAGGTGGCCGATCTTTCGATGAGACGAGGATAATTCGATTTGTTGGTGGAGTTCGTGCTTGACGATCCGACTACACGTGCAAAGCTCGTGCGCCAATGCAATCGCTAGGACAATCTCCGGGAGTTACTGATCTTGCGGATGCACGATCGGCCGACCGACGAGGGTCTTAATTCCTATCCGAAATCGAGAACAAGTAAGAACTAATAATGCAATCAGAATTATTGCGGATATAGATGAAAGCTTTATTGATAAAGGTGGGATTCCGAATAGTCGGTCTTGTTACAGGCGTTGGCCTCAAAAGAAGTACACGAGAGTTGCGGCAATGGCTAACTTTTAGTCTAATCAAAATCCAAGTTCTAATGACGGCTACGAGAGGGATATATATGGGGGAAGTGAAGGGATTTTCGTCCAACCAGCTAGGGTTGGCCAAAAACACCCCTAAATGGGCCTTCCTCCACTTATATGGCCTCTTAAAATCCCCTAAAATACCTAATCCGAAAATACATGGGCCTGGCCCATTAAATAAGGTGACACAGCACCAAAAATAACTCTTTGGACGAATTTTATGATGGGGTAACTTGTATAATTCATCCAAGCGTCGTTGCTTCACTATGGCGGCTTCAATGTTCCGAAATCCTCGCTTGCAACGCCATCCCGAATCCTTGCGGGTATGCTGCCATCTCCATGCACGCTCCTAATCCAATGCTTGGCGTCCATGCTAGATCCATTCCTAAATAATATAAATACATTTGATTTAGGCAGCATCATATTCTCATATATATCGGGAAGGATTCCTAGTAACGAATGTACCTGAGATGTGGTTGTAGGAGTATTGGTTGTATCTATCATAGAGATGTCCTCATCATCCTCCCCTACTTGAATTGAAGTCGTCCTCGACGTAGTCTCATCTTTTTCACCAAGATATGCCTTCAAATACGAGGTTGGGATGTCCTCATCAGTCACAGCAAGAAATCTGTTTCTGCGCAGTAATCCAAATCTAGTATTGACTTTAATATCAAAGACTTTACTTGGCACAACAATGCAACAAAATAAAGATAAGGAGAGGTTGCTACAGTAGTAACAACTTCCAAGACTCAAATATAAAACAAAAGTGTTGTAGTAAAATCATGGGTTGTCTCCCATAAGCGCTTTTCTTTAACGCCTTTCAGCTAGGCGCAGAAAGTGTGAATCAAGTATTATCAAGAGATGAAGCATCGACATCATAATTTGTTCTAATAATAGAATCATAAGGTAACTTCATTCTCTTTCTAGGGAAGTGTTCCATACCTTTCTTGAGAGGAAATTGATATTTAATATTACCTTCCTTCATATCAATGGTAGCACCAACAGTTCGAAGAAAAGGTCTTCCCAATATAATGGGACAAGATGCATTGCATTCAATATCCAAGACAACAAAATCAACGGGGACAAGGTTAATGTTAACCATAATATGAACATTATCAATCCTCCCCAAAGGTTTCTTTATAGCATTATCAGCAAGATTAACATCCAAATAACAATTTTTCAATGGTGGCAAGTCAAGCATATCATAGATTTTCTTAGGCATAACAGAAATACTTGCACCAAGATCACATAAAGCATTACAATCAAAATCATTGACCCTCATCTTAATGATGGGCTCCCAACCATCTTCTAACTTCCTAGGAATAGAAGTTTCAAGTTTTAGTTTCTCTTCTCTAGCTTTTATGAGAGCATTTGTAATATGTTTTGTAAAGGCCAAATTTATAGCACTAGCATTAGGACTTCTAGCAAGTTTTTGTAAGAACTTTATAACTTCAGAGAAGTGACAATCATAAAAATCTAAACCATTATGATCTACAGCAATGGGATCATTGTCCCCAATGTTGGAAAAAAATTCAGCAGTTTTATCACAAGCAGTTTCAGCAGTTTTAGCAGGTTCAGGCAATTTTGCACGCTTTGCACTAGGAGTAGAAACATTGCCAACACCAATTATTTTACCATTGATAGTAGGAGGTGTAGCAACATGTGAATCATTATCATTACTAGTCGTGGTAATAGTCCAAACTTTAGCTACATTATTCTCTTTAGCATGTTTTTCGTTTTCTTCTCTTTCCCACCTAGCATGCAATTCAGCCATCAATCTTATATTCTCATTAATTCTAACTTGGATGGCATTTGCTGTAGTAACAATTTTATTATCAATATCCTCAGGTTTAGCAGCCATTTTATTAATTAAGGAGGATTGTGACGCAGACATGTATGAGATTCGGTTTTCAGGATTTGAAATCTTAGTTTGCAAACCCGAAATCTCCATATTCAAATTTTCAAGTTGATTTCCTATATTTTTCAACAAGGTAGATTGTTCATTCATAGTTTTAGTAAACAATTGATTTTGCTCATATTGTGATTGCATAAAGCTCTTAGTGGATCTTTCAATTTCTAGCATCTTTTCCTCATATCTACCATAAGAATTACCATAATTATTACCACTAGCAGGATATGGCCTATAGTTGTTACCCAAATTATTCCTATAAGCATTGTTGTTGAAATTATTATTTTTAATGAAGTTCACATCAACATGTTCTTCTTGAGAAACCAATGAAGCTAAAGGAACATTATTAGGATCAATATTAGATCTACCATTCACAAGCATAGACATAATCACATCAATCTTATCACTCAAGGAGGAGGTTTCTTCGACAGAATTTACCTTCTTACCTTGTGGAGCCCTTTCCGTGTGCCATTCAGAGTAATTGATCATCATATCATCAAGAAGCTTTGTCGCCGCCCCCAAGGTGATGGACATAAAGGTACCTCCAGCAGCTGAATCCAATAGGTTCCGCGAAGAAAAATCCAGTCCTGCATAGAAGGTTTGGATAATCATCCAAGTAGTAAGTCCATGGGTTGGGCAACTCTTTACCAAAGATTTCATTCTCTCCCATGCTTGAGCAACATGTTCATTATCCAATTGCTTAAAATTCATTATGCTACTTCTCAAAGATATAATTTTAGCAGGAGGATAATATCTACCAATAAAAGCATCCTTACATTTAGTCCATGAATCAATACTATTCTTAGGCAAAGATAGCAACCAATCTTTAGCTCTTCCTCTTAAGGAGAAAGGAAACAATTTTAATTTTATAATGTCACCATCTACATCCTTATACTTTTGCATTTCACATAGTTCAACAAAATTATTAAGATGGGCAGCAGCATCATCAAAACTAACACCAGAAAATTGCTCTCTCATAACAAGATTCAGTAAAGCAGGTTTAATTTCAAAGAATTCTGTTGTAGTAGCAGGTGGAGCAATAGGTGTGCATAAGAAATCATTATTATTAGTGTTTGTGAAGTCACACAACTTAGTATTTTCAGGAGTATTCATTTTAGCAATAGTAAATAAAGCAAAGTAGATAAAGTAAATGCAAGTAACTATATTTTTTTGTGTTTTTGACATAGAGAACGCAAACAAGATAGTAAATAAAGTAAAGCTAGCAACTAATTTTTTTTTTGTTTTGTTTTAGTGCAGCAAACAAAGTAGTAAATAAAATAAAGCAAGACAAAAACAAAGTAAAGAGATTGGAAGTGGAGACTCCCCTTGCAGCGTGTCTTGATCTCCCGGCAACGGCGCCAGAAAAAGAGCTTGATGCGTGCAGTTAACACACGTCCGTTGAGAACCCCAAGAGGAAGGTGTGATGCGTACAGTAGCAAGTTTTCCCTCAGAAAGAAACCAAGGTTTATCGAACCAGTAGGAGCTAAGAAGCACGTTGAAGGTTGATGGCGGCGAAGTGTAGTGCGGCGCAACACCAGGGATTCCGGCGCCAACGTGGAACCGGCACAACACAATCAAAGTACTTTGCCCCAACGTAACAGTGAGGTTGTCAATCTCACCGGCTTGCTAAAAACAAAGGATTAAACGTATTGTGTGGAAGATGATGATTGTTTGCGAAGAACAGTAAAGAACAATTGCAGTAGATTGTATTTCAGATGTAAAGAATGGACCGGGGTCCACAGGTCACTAGTGGTGTCTCTCCCATAAGATAAATAGCATGTTGGGTGAACGATTTACAGTTGGGCAATTGACAAATAAAGAAGGCATAACAGTGCACATACATATATCATGATGAGTACTATGAGATTTAATCGGGGCATTACGACAAAGTACATAGACCGCTATCCAGCATGCATCTATGCCTAAATAGTCCACTTTCAGGTTATCATCCGAACCCCTTCCGGTATTAAGTTGTAAACAACAGACAATTGCATTAAGTATGGTGCGTAATGTAATCAACACAAATATCCTTAGACAAAGCATGGATGTTTTATCCCTAGTAGCAACAGCACATCCACAACCTTAGAACTTTCTATCACTGTCCCAGATTTAATGGAGGAATGAACCCACTATCGAGCATAAATACTCCCTCTTGGAGTTACAAGTATCAGCTTGGCCAGAGCCTCTACTACCAACGGAGAGCATGCAAGAACATAAACAACATATATGATAGATTGATAATCAACTTGACATAGTATTCAATATTCATCGGATCCCAACAAACACAACATGTAGCATTACAAATAGATGATCTTGATCATGATAGGCAGCTCACAAGATCTAACATGATAGCACAATGAGGAGAAGATGACCATCTAGCTACTGCTATGGACCCATAGTCCAGGGGTGAACTACTCACACATCGATCCGGAGGCGATCATGGCGATGAAGAGCCCTCCGGGAGATGATTCCCCTCTCCGGCAGGGTGCCGGAGGCGATCTCCTGAATCCCCCGAGATGGGATTGGCGGCGGCTCCGTCTCTGGAAGGTTTTCCTTATCGTGGCTCTCGATACAGAGGGTTTCACGACGAAGGCTTTAAGTAGGCGGAAGGGCGGAGTCGGAGGAGTCACGGGGGCCCCACACGCTAGGGCCGCACGGGCACCCCTTAGGCCGCGCCGCCCTAGTGTGGCGGCGCCCCGTGGCCCCACTTCGTATCTCCCTCGGTTTTCTGGAAGCTTCGTGGAAAAATAAGCCCCTGGGCATTGATTTCGTCCAATTCCGAGAATATTTCCTTTCTAGGATTTCTGAAACCAAAAACAGCAGAAAACAGCAACTGGCTCTTCGGCATCTCGTCAATAGGTTAGTGCCGGAAAATGCATAATAATGACATATAATGTGTATAAAACATGTGAGTATCATCATAAAAGTAGCATCGAACATAAGAAATTATAGATACGTTTGAGACGTATCATATACCCACAATAGTAGCCCCCGGAGTTCTCCGAGATTCACCTCTGTGTTTCCGTCTTGCTTGAATCATCCTTGCTTCCGACAATCCTCTTGGTAACACAGGGAAACTTGAAGAACTCCAACTTCATGATTTCTTCCTTTCCAACTTGTTTGCCGAAAAAATCCTTCATCCCGCGGGACTTCATCCATCGACATCATTTTTACAACGTGTCTCCGGGTTACTCCCCGGCAGAGATAACGACTTGTCGTTTTAAATTCTTACCAGGAACCTTGAAAGGTTCAACCTGTTCCACCAATCTTGGCGCCATTTTCGAGCAATTTGAGCGGTAACTTATCCTTAGCCATTTTTACCTTTAGGGTTTTGGACACGTGTCAACCATCCAACGGCGCGACGCTTGCGTTCCGACCATAGGATGCGGAGCACGAATCTCATCCTCGGCCTATAAATATCTCACTTCTCACCCCCTCATCTCCCATTCCCCCCTTTTCACCTCTCTTTCCAGCACCGCCTCCGAGCTCCTTCCCTCCGCCGCACCGGAGTGTGCCGGAAGTTCGCCGGAGCCCAGCGCCGCCGTACTGAGTTCTTCGAGTTCATCGAGTTCTTAAGTCCGATGAGCCACCGTGGCAAAAACCTCACCGTCGGCGTCTCCGACCATCGCGGAATCCATTCCGGTAAGTCCTCCGGCCTTATGCTTTTTCGCCGATGTTGGTAGGGATGACTAGGGTGTAAAATCAGCTCCGGCTAAGTCTAGTTATTCCGCACTTTTGTAGATGTCTTCTTCGACTCCGCCTCCATCGTAGTCTGAGCCCATCGCGGCTACCTCCATTTCCTCCGCTCCTCCTCCTTTCATTCCCGTTCAGCTGGAACCTTCCAAGGACTCCGGCAAGAACATCGAAGGGTCATCGGCCAATCCAGAAGATTTGGCTGGATCCAAAAAGATGGAGAAGAAGGTGGAAGAGGCGGCCGCCAAAAAGTCAAAGGCTCGATCCCACGAAGGCGAGGTCAAAGGGCAATGGTGGCCTTGCACTACTATAGAGAACGAGCTCCGCAACCACGAGGCGGAAGGCTTCCTGCAACCCGGATCTTGGCGAACAATTCTGGGTGCCCTGGCTCCAGCTCACAAAGCTGGAGAACGGGTGGTAACCAAGGCGCTGATCAAGCAAGGGTTCTCGCTGCCACCAAGCGATTTCTTCATGGAAATCCTCAAGGCGTATTAGCTGCAGCCCCACAATATCTTGCCCAACAGCATCCTAGCCATCAGCAACCACGTTGCCCTCTACGAGGGCCATCTCCGGGTAACGCCTGAGTTTTCCTTATTTTAGTACTTCTTCTCCGTCAAGAAAGAGACGGTCACTCAAAGTTCCTCGCTGGCGAACTGCGGGAGCATCACTTTCAAGCTCCGCCCCGGCCGCGTCTATCTCCACACGGACCGCCATGAATCCGTTCGCTACTGGTCCGGAGGCTTCTTCTACTTGAAGGATGTTTCCGATCCGGCTAGCTCGAAGATGCTGCCAGAATTCAAGGACGGACCCGCCAGCGAGACCCCTGCGTGGTCCCAATGCCCTCCTATCTCCGAGTCGCCTCAACTGACAAGGGCGGTCAGGCGGATCTGCAAGCTGACGGAAGATGGCTTGTCGGGGAAAGCCCTGACCATGTCTTGGTTCACCAAGCGGATCCAACCACTACAACATCGGGACCGCTTGATGTACCAGTAGACGGGGCGCGACGACCCCATGCGCTCTTCAAAGGACAACCTCTCCGCCGACGCCTTGGACAAGCGGATCCGGGTGATGATCAAAGTTCCACGTGATGTTCGTACTCACGTGTGCAACACTGATATTCACACAGGTGGCGCCGGCACCGCGGTAAATCTTCCGACTAACCATCGGTTCCCTTTTCTACTCCTGCGAAATTTGTCTAAGGACTTTTATCTTTGCATGTTCAGCTTGAAGCTCTCGAGGAGAAAGACCTCGGAACTTTAACCCGGGTTCCTCACGCCGGCAACACTGACCCAGAGGTTGCGTCAGACGCGGAGGCCCCTGAAGCTTCTGCTCCCGCCAAGCGAAAGAGGGGCGCGCCCTCCGGCCCAGCTCCGAAGCATGCAGGCGAAACGCCAAGCGCTGCGGCCACCCGGAGAGCTAAGAAGGAGAAGCAGCGCCTCAAGAAAATTGACACCAGCAAACAGTCTCAGCCCAACATCGCGTAGTTTTTTATTTCGTCCACGTAAGTGCTTGACTTCCGACTTATCTTCTATTTGCTACTTAACCCAGCATATGCTAAGAGTTATGCCTTTTCTTGTTGTGCAGCAAAAGTTCTGGAACCAAGCCCCCCAAGAATCCCAAGAAGAAAGCCAAGCCTTCCCCTGCTTCAATGTCGGTCACCCCGGAATTGGAGGTTCCGTCCAAAGCCACCTCTTCCACTATTCCAGATCCAAAGGACGTCATCAACATTGATGACCTTCCTGAGGAACCAGCTGTAGAATCCGGCAAGGGCACCTTTTCGTCCCAACCTCTACCTGAAGAACCTGACGTCAACTCGGCTGAAGCTCCGGCTAATGATGCCAAAACAAAGTTGCTGCTGAGCAGTGCAACTAGTACACCCTAGACGCACCCGCAATTTTTTCCGGTTCTCAAGAAAATTCCCCTATCACAACGCCATGCGGAAATGACAAATTTGATGAACGAAGTGTGGGGGAACCCGGAGACAGAGCAACAAGAGCTGACGACGCTTGAGGGAAATCTCAAAGTCTTCTTCGCTAAGCACAAGAATGTGCGCCAGGTAATACCAGCCCCCAAGCATTGGTTTAGACGTTTCCGAGTAATATGTGTGAACCACTGCTTTAACTGAATCAACTTCAATAGATCTTAGCGAAAACTTGAAATTTTTCCGGCACAAGAATTTTTAACTTCGCGTCTAGCCCCCTAGATTTTAAATTTCCGGGTAACCTGTTCTATTTGCTTCACAGAACACCCGCAAGCTGCATGAAGATGTGCGAGTGCTAGTGCTGGAGCAGAAGGAGGAGATTGAGGGACTGCACAAGAGGGATGGCGAGGGTAAGGATTCTGACTTTACCCCAAGCTCCTCAACGCACTTTTTATTCGAACAAGTATTTTGTATAGTTACTTTGCTCCTGCTTTCCGCCTTTCAGAACAACTTGCCAAGCACCCCTCAATTGATGATATTTCCGCCGAGCTCGAGGTGCTAAAGACCGAGCATACCTCCCTCCAAAAGTTCCTCAAGGAATCCTCCGAGAAAGAGACCAAAGAGAAAAAGGAACGCGAAGAGAAGCATGCCAAGGCCATGTCGGATCTTGCCGAGAAGCTAAAAATGAGCAACCAAAGGATCAAAACTCTGGTGACAAAGACAAAGGCTTATGAGACGGAGGCGACGAACATTGACAAGATGATCTTCCGTAAGGACTTCACACTCTTCCGGCTTCTTCATTGCATTCATCCCATTCTCAGCAAAAACTGATCATGCAACTTGTTCATATGAAATAGCATGACTCGGATTTGAATGGCCAGAGGAGTCTCCCCTCAGCAGGACTGAAGCATATGAAGAAGTACGGAATTCTGCTGACGACCTCTTTGAGGCTTGCCATGGCATCGCCAAGTCCCTATCTTTGAAGAGAGCCAGCACCACGCTCATTGATCGAATGACAAAGCTTATGCAAATGGTGCCGGATCTCATCAAGGACTGGCAAGAATCTTCAGCCTGCGGAGTTGCCTCCATTACCTTGGCGATGTGCAAAGCGCACTTTCCTGCCATGAGCTTTGCGACCGTTGCGCGTGGAGTTCCCAAGGGCGCCAACATCAAGACAGCTCTCGTGGAAACCCAAGGGTACGACACGCTGTTTTCCAGGAAAGTTGATCACTCGTTTTGGTACAACAACCATGCTCTCCCTCATCGTTTTTCTGACGTCGAGGATGATGAAGATGATGAAGATGTCGAGGAGGGCTCCGGGTCCAGCACGAACCGCTCAAACGAAGACTCCGGCGAAGGCTCCGCTTACCAAGCTTCGGAGGATGATGGGAAATCCTCCGAGTAAATCTTGTAAAAAAAATGAGATGCATCATTTTGGCCCCGGAGTGGGGTTGTAATATTGTTGACGTCAGAAACCCCCTGGCGGGCAGAGACGGGCAACACCGTAGAGCCGGGAACAACTAGGGCTGCGGCTGGCCCCAGTCCCTCAGAGCGACGGCCCGCAAAGCCTCCTGGTCGCACGCGCCGATGTTTATCACAAGGGCGTGCCACCTGACCTATACCTGGTGAGGAAGGTGTGGATGATGCCTCGCTTAGTTTCCTGCAGGGCACACACGTAAACTTTAAATACGAGCCTCGATCGGCTCTCGAGTTATCCCGTGAATCGGCTCAAAGAGCCGATCCACCCATGATTCGGACGAGGTGTCCGAATATATGGTGGTCCTGCTTGATCAAGGTAAAGCTAATGAGATCTACGACGATCTAGGGTTTTCACCGCATAATCGGATCGTCCTACTCCAGGTTGGGCCTCGCGGCCACGCACGGTGATCGTAAGCCGATCCTAAACAAGGCCTAAAAACCAACACGAGGTTGATCCCCGGAACATCCTGCTTAGGGCCAACGAACGACACCCTACGTGCCGCTGGATCCTCCCCCCCTTTGTAAGGCCTAACTATTGCAGATATTAAACTAATCCTTGGAGAACAAGGAGCAATCGTAACGGATCAGATCTACTAACCAATGATCAAGCGGGGTGCCTCCCCTACACCTAAGATAGGTGTAAGGGCGGCTAGACATGCAAGGGTTGCACTACGAAAGCATGTAATATGAAGAAAAATGCTAACCCTAACATGTCTAAGATAACTACGTTGCTCGCCATCAAAAAGGCTTCGATACGAGCAACGCATGAACAACGTGATAGGCATTACGCTGCCTAGATCGCAAGATGCGATCTAGGCAGCATGGTGCTTACCGGTAGAAACCCTCGAGACGAAGGAGTTGGCGATGCGCCGAGATTTGTTTGTGGTTGAACGTTGGTTGTTGTTTATTCCATAAACCCTAGATACATATTTATAGTCCAGGGGACTTTCTAATGTGGGCGTGCACCAAACCGTGCACGAGTAAGATTCTAACTTCTAAACTAAGATGCGATCTAATATGTTACAGATACACGGGCAATTAAGCCCAACTTGGTATAAAAGGCCGATTCACGTATTTCTCCTATATATATATTCTTCACGTCCATCTTGATCGTGGCCCACCTCTGACTCGGTCAAATTCTGGTGATAACACATGCCCCCCTGGTTTTGGAAATGACATTTCCAAAATCATTACGCTTTCTTTCGTCGGGTCATGTCGTGGCAGAGCAGAGCTACCGCAGAATCCCCATCATGATGCCTTGCCCCTTCCACTTCTCCACGTGGCCGCAAAATTTTCCTGTTGGGCAACATCTCCTCGGAAGCTGCTGTGGCATTGAATCTCTCTCATATCCCCTTTATTTAACCGTTCTAAACAGCTTGCGTCTCCTTCGTCCTCCTCGCATTAGCACCAAAAACCCTCGGTGCCGCCATGTCTTCTTCCTCTTCCTCCGAGTTTTCCTACGGGTCCGACTCCTCCCGCGAGACGCCGCCGGAAATTCGTGCCCCGGAAGACTGGGACGAGGAGAGCCATGCCTCCTCCATTTGGTCTGAGGACGACAAGTCCTTGACCAGCGGGGATGAAGATCTTCAGTTCCTCGCCGATGGGGAACTGGAGTCAAAAAGCGAGGACGACCAGTCCTCCTGGGACGGCTGCCCCACCTCTGAAGAAGAGGGAGACGAAGACGACGACGACGACTCCCTCGAGGGCTACCCGCCGGCGAAGCGCCTCCGCATGTGGTGGGACGACGACAGCAGCGACGACGAAGACGGGGATGAAGCCCCCGTGGAGGGCTACGGGAGTAGCGACGAGGAGCCCATCGGCAGCAGTGCCGATGAGAGTTCTGAGGATGATGATGAGGGCAGTGATGGCCCGTAGATTAGGATCTAATAGTATAGGCCTAGCAGTAGTAGATTGGTCAATAGACCCTTCTTTTGTTCTTCCTTCCTTGAGCAATCGGCTCCCCATTGTAAGAAATCCCAATACTAATGAAGAATTCCCTTAGCTTGATTTCGCCGATTTCTTTCATGCTGAGTTTGTCGACCGTTGGCCTAATCCATGCTTAGTGACCGATGGCAACGCATCAGTTTCATGATAATCTGCGAGACAGGCCAATTTAGCCATCCCTCCAAGCTAGCTGGCTCTGCCGATGACGATGGCCCAGCCGATCTTAGTAAGCTGGCGACTTGATCTTTGAGCAGGCGACTTTAAAAGAGCCCTGGAACTGCCTTGGATGCTCAAACTGATGACTCTGTAACAAAACACCGCTCTCCAAACCAGTTGTGTCGTAGGGCTAGCCGATTCCAACCAAATCGGCTCCCCAGAGCAACGACCTTTAGGGCGAGCTGCCCCCCGAGCCTTAATGAAGGCGAATCAGCCACATATGCCGACATTAGCCTTAACTCATGACGTAGCCCCAAGCGAGAGAACCTTCAAGGTGAGCTGCCCCCCGAGCTTCTTCAGTTCTTCCTGCGCCTTGCCGCCTAGATCGGCTCCTTTCCTTTGGTGGATCTTATGCAATCCATCCTTGACCCGATCTGCACGTCCAGGCTGCTCTTGGCATTGTTCTTGAAGAGAGGATCCGAGCCCTTAAACTACTCCATTGAGGAGTTCTTCCATTAAAATCTCCCTTCGTGCTCCATTGACCCTCTGATCGTAACAGTTACATATCCTCGGCTATATCCTTAAGTCGATGTCTACTGCATCGGCTGTGCTCGAAAATTTTCGAATTTTCAGAATTTTTTTTTTTTACGGCCGACTAGTGCATCGGCCCCCATATTCCAATACCCATCACCAAAGGATGAGCTAATTTTACTGCATATCCTAGTGTTTTATCCACTCGGGTGCCCCCCCGAGCCGATTCTCGTCAAGAGAATTGATGGTATCGGCTCGTTGGATAACATGTCGAACCCGGGCAAAATGGATGGTGAGGATAATTTTGGCCGATTGCTCGGAATCGGCCTCCATGTTGCTTGTTCGATGAAGGTTTTGTAATGTCCCTTCATAAATTTTTGGGGCCGATCACAAGGATCAGCCTCGCCATGTTTGCTCATTGACGTGTTCTTGCTACTCGTTCAGGCCGGTAGATAAAACCAGCCCAATCTCTGACTTTATCATGTTGGTGCGCTTGCTGTCGCCCACCTTGAGTGCATCGTGTGATCGTGGAGCGCTAAGCTTTGTCGGAAGAACGAGCACCATGTTTGTGCCGACCGATGTTTCATCATCGGCTTTCCTTTGCTTGGGGCGCCACTCCATTTTCTCGTGGGCGACCCTCTTCATCCAAGGTTCGCTGAACCTTCGCAGCCGCATCAGGCCTTGCCTTCCTCAATGTATGCAAGTATAACCTCTCGGCTTCTTCCAGGCCGCGCAATCGTTGAACCCTGCGTTTCTGGGAACGGCTGAGTCCATCAGGGCACCACCTTGGCCGGTGATACCTGTCTTCTTCTTCTCCCTCGTCTTCTGAATCTTCGAGATCTTTCAACCGAGGGGACTCAGCTCGTTTGCTCTGTGGCGGGAGAGGTCCTAAGCGCTCGAACACGGACACGTTGGCTGCCTCCTTCTTCTTCCGGTTGCATTCTCGGGCAATTGCCGATTGTTGGCAATCGGCTCATTCCTGAATCCCAGCGAGTGCTCGAAGAAGGGACAATCCCAGTGCCTGTCCTCGTCGTCTCGCTCCCTTGCCTTTTCCTTGGCACAACGCTCGTGCTCCTCGTCATCGCGATCATGCCGACGACGTCTTCTGGCTTCTCTGGCCAGACGATCTCTTTCATCATCATTGCTGGACCGTCGGTGTTGGTCGTACTGACTCACATACTTGCTGAGGAGGTGATCAGAGAGAGGTCGCTGATATCTTATGTTCTTCACTTCTCCCTCTGTGACGTAGCGCTTGCCATCTTGGCGGAGCCGATTGCGTGGAGCGGCTTCTTCCGTATCCTCGTTATGAGAGCAGCTGCCCTCATCTCCATCCTTGCCAGCGTGGTGTCCAAGATCTACCATATTGATTTGGCACGAGAAATCCGGCTGGCACCCTCCATGGTAAGCATACTCCACCATGTTTACGGCGGGGAAGGGGTGTGTGTCGACCTTCATGGCGTATTGGTTGAAAATCAACCGTCCGTTTTCTATCGCCATTTGGATCTGCTGCCGCCACACCCTGCAGTCGTTGGTTGTGTGGGAGAACGTGTTATGCCATTTGCGGTATGGCCTTCCGTTCAGCTCTTGCACCGTGGGGAACTTGTGGCCTTCGGGTACCTTTATATGCTTCTCCGTGAGTAAGAGATCAAAAATCTGCTCCGTCTTGGTCACGTCGAAGTCGAACCCTTTTGGAGGGCCTTGTGGCTTCACCCATTTGCAGGTCACGGGGCCCGTCGCTCGAGTCCATTCAGCCACTCGCTATCTCCCGATCTCCCGCAGCACCTTCATCCTCGTCCGCCTCAACCAGGGTCACCGCACGCTTGAATTTATCCTGGTAAACATCCGGGTGGCGCTGTTCATATGCCGACAGCCTTCGCACCATGTGCGCCAACGAAGGGTAGTCTCGCTTGGGAGGCCACGTCCTTGATTGATGATGAGAGACCCACCACCGCCAACTCGATCGCTTCTTTTTCACTTATATGAGCCGAAAAGCATCGGTTCCTAATGGTCCCGAAGCGCCGGACGTATTCCGCCACTCGTCTCCCCGCGCTTCGTCGTACTTGCGCTAGATCGGCAATGCAAACATCGGAAGCTTCGAGTGATACCGCTCATGGAACTGCTCTTCCAACTCGCTTCCAAGTCCGGATGGAGTTCGGTGGTAGCGATGTGTACCACCCGAAAGCCGATCCCGTGAGGGACCGTGCGAAGAACCTCACGCGCAACTCGTCTGACGCTGAGATCGTGCCCAGCTGTGCCAAATATCGGCTCACATGCTCGATGGAGCTGGACCCATCTGATCCACTAAACTTCGTGAAGTCCGGGAGCCGATATTTGGGTGGCAGCGGGATCAGTTCGTAGTTGTTGGGGTACGGCTTGGTGTAGCCGAACGTCTTCCTTTTCGGCATCATGCCGAACTGATCTTTCAGAATTGCACAAATCTGATCCGCTGTGATGGCTGAAGGTGTCGAACCCTGAAGATTCGCCGGGGTGGCATACTTAACCAGCCATGCTTGCTTTTCCGGTTCTAAGCCAACCTGCAGGAGCTGGGCTTTGGAGGTTTGTCGGGGTGGCGTACTTAGCCGGCCACGATTGCTTCTCGGGATCGGCTCCCGACGTTCCTCCCGCCGTTCCGGAGGCCCCCGATATTGCAGCCTGGTTCGAGAGTGCCCAGGCGTTGCAGTCCGGTACGTATGCGCACGAGTATCCGGGCGGGATCTCCTTGGGTGCCTCAGGTACGAATTGGTAGTCACTAGGATCACCACCAATCTTGTAGACGACGTATGCCGATGAGTTCGGCAGTTCCGGTGCTGCCCATGCGAACGGCTGGGGCTGGAGCGGCATCTCTCCTTTGAAAGTCCCTAGAGCCGGTCCCGACGGGGAGTACCGGTGACTCATGATTTCCTTGACGACACGCAGAGCGACACGCTCCAAGGTGTTCACCAGGCTCTCAGAGTGGCGGTGCAGCGAATGAGCCACCATGTAGTTGATTTCCTGCCGCAGCGACCTGGTGCGTTCTTCCGACGGGGTGGAAAGGTCCACTCCATCGAGTGCGCCTTCAGGTGTGAAACCCTTCCACCTGACGCCATGGGAGCGGGTTCGGTGGAAGGAGCCGATGAGTTCGGCTTCGAGGGTTGCCTTGATCTCGTCATGTTTCTTCTTGAGCTCATCAGGCAGATCCTCGTACGTGACCGGAGTGTCTTCCGCCATCTCGGATGTAGATGGCGATGTGGTGGACGTTGAAGGTTGTCCCACCGGGCGTGCCAGAATGTGTTGACGTCAGAAACCCCCTGGCGGGCAGAGACGGGCAACACCGTAGAGCCGGGAACAACTAGGGCTGCGGCTGGCCCCAGTCCCTCAGAGCGACGGCCCGCAAAGCCTCCCGGTCGCACGCGCCGATGTTTATCACAAGGGCGTGCCACCTGACCTATACCTGGTCGGGAAGGTGTGGATGATGCCTCGCTTAGTTTCCTGCAGGGCACACACGTAAACGTTAAATACGAGCCTTGATCCGCTCTCGGGTTATCCCGTGAATCGGCTCAAAGAGCCGATCCACCCATGATTCGGACGAGGTGTCCGAATATATGGTGGTCCTGCTTGATCAAGGTAAAGCTAATGAGATCTACGACGATCTAGGGTTTTCACCGCATAATCGGATCGTCCTACTCCAGGTTGGGCCTCGCGGCCACGCACGGTGATCGTAAGCCGATCCTAAACAAGGCCTAAAAACCAACACGAGGTTGATCCCCGGAACATCCTGCTTAGGGCCAACGAACGACACCCTACGTGCCGCTGGATCCTCCCCCCCTTTGTAAGGCCTAACTATTGCAGATATTAAACTAATCCTTGGAGAACAAGGAGCAATCGTAACGGATCAGATCTACTAACCTATGATCAAGCGGGGTGCCGCCCCTACACCTAAGATAGGTGTAAGGGCGGCTAGACATGCAAGGGTTGCACTACGAAAGCATGTAATATGAAGAACAATGCTAACCCTAACATGTCTAAGATAACTACGTTGCTCGCCATCAAAAAGGCTTCGATACGAGCAACGCATGAACAACGTGATAGGCATTACGCTGCCTAGATCGCAAGATGCGATCTAGGCAGCATGGTGCTTACCGGTAGAAACCCTCGAGACGAAGGAGTTGGCGATGCGCCGAGATTTGTTTGTGGTTGAACGTTGGTTGTTGTTTATTCCATAAACCCTAGATACATATTTATAGTCCAGGGGACTTTCTAATGTGGGCGTGCACCAAACCGTGCACGAGTAAGATTCTAACTTCTAAACTAAGATGCGATCTAATATGTTACAGATACACGGGCAATTAAGCCCAACTTGGTATAAAAGGCCGATTCACGTATTTCTCCTATATATATATTCTTCACGTCCATCTTGATCGCGGCCCACCTCTGACTCGGTCAAATTCTGGTGATAACAAATATAACTTAAATATTCTTAAGTAGTTAGGACGAAACAACTGCATGTGGGCGGAAAAAACTTATCCTGCAATCCGTTACAATTTATGAATGCATGTTTCGTTCTTTTGGAAAGAAAGTGCTAGTTTCTAAGTTTTCCGGCTTGCTCACTTGACCTTCCACGAGCCGGAAGACCTTTAGCCGGAAACTCTCGCCTGCGGCGACGAAGCCCAATGGCGACCCGTCCATAACCGCGGAAACAAGCCCCCAGCCGAGGTGCCGGAAATCGCTACCAGGAATCCGTGAGTTCGCAACAAAGAACTTATTCACCAGAAAACTTAAGCTTACGTCCTAAAGGACGATTTTGAAAATCACAACTTTCATACCCGCCTAGGCGGAAATATCCAGCTCTGCGGTTTTAGTCGGAAAACATTAACGATCCAAAAATGAAAAACTAAAGGAGGTAAAAGACTCAAAGAGTGAACCATATGCTTTATTTCATTGATCATGTATCATAGATAATACAAGATATGTAATGCGGAAATTGCTAAGTGTGGAAAGGACGTAGCTGTGCTATATTCCAAGGACGATCTGTTTCATCGTATATGTCATCCGGATCCTCCCGTTTGCGTTTCCAGTACCAATTGGCGGGTCTATCCTTTAACTCTCGGAAATCAACGAGGTAATAAGATCCGTTGTGAAGCATTTTGCTGATGACAAAAGGTCCTTCCCATGGAGATTGCAACTTATGATCTTTCACCTATCAAAGACGGAGGACCAAGTCACCTGCCATAAACGAGCGGTTCCGAACTCGACGACTATGGTAGCGTTGGAGCTTATGCTGGTAAATGGTGGAATGTTGATCGGCTAGGTTCCGAGCTTCTTCAATCAGGTCCACAGATAGCTGTCGAGCCTCGTCAGCTGTTTTTTCATTGTAGGCGGAAACTCGCGGTGAATCATGGATGATGTCGGAGGGGAGCACAGCTTCGGATCCGTATACCAGGAAGAACGGAGTAAATCCAGTTGATCTGTTAGGGGTAGTTCGCAAACTCCACAAAACAGAGTCTAACTCCTCAGCCCAAGCTCCGGCTGCGCATCGCAGCGGTTCTTCGAGACCAGGTTTGATTCTGGCTAGTATAAGGCCATTGGCTCGTTCGACCTGACCATTAGATTGTGGATGAGCCACAGATACAAGGTAAAGTCAGATCCCTACGTGATTGCAATAATCCCGTCATTATCTGTGATTATGCTGTGTGGGATGTTGAATCTCGTCACGAGGCTGCAAACAAATTTTAGTGCCGTAGCACCATTGACTTTTCTCACTGGCTTTGCCTCGATCCATTATCTGAACTTGTCAATAGCGACCAAGAGGTACTCAAAACTGCCAGGAGATGATTTCTTTAATTTCCCGACCATATCGAGCCCACAGACCGCAAACGGCCAAGTAATAGGGATGGTCTTCAGCTCCTGAGCTGGAGCGTTTGGTTGAGTAGCGTAGTACTAACAACCTCGGCAGGTTTTCACCAGTTTCTCCGTATCTTCTTTAGCTGTGAGCCAGTAAAATCCTAGCCGAAAGGCTTTTGCAACGAGGGATCTGGGGGCGGCATGATGCCCGCAGTCCCCTGCATGGATCTCTCTGAGGTTTTCAATGCCATCTTGATTTGAGACGCACTTTAAAAATACCCCATTTGCACTTCGTTTGTAGAGCTGTCCATCAACAATTGTGTAGGACCTTGCTCGCCTGATGATCTGACGTGCGAGGACTTCATCCTCTGGCAACTTCCGATCAATAAGGTAATCCAGGAAAGGCTGTGTCCAGGCCGGAATGATGGCCAACACCTCCTTAGCCGGAGATACTGCCACATCTGGGTTTTCCGGGTTAGCGCCCTTCACCGAGGGTATCCGTAAATTCTCAAGGAAAATGCCAGGCGGAATTGGTTTTCTGCCGGATCCGAGCTTGGACAGCATATCTTCCACTATGTTATCGTCTCTCCGGACGTACTTGACTTCATATCCGAGGAAGCACTTGGAGATCTCTTCAACTTTGTCTCTGTAAGCCACCATGACGGAGTTTCTGGCGTTCCAGGTTCCGACTACTTGTTGTGCCACCAGGTCAGAATCTCCGCAGAATATGATGTGCTTGATCCCAATCTCCTTAGCGATGCACAGACCGTGTAGTAGAGCCTCGTATACACCTTATTGTTTGTAGCTTCGAAGTGAATCTGCAGAACGTACAACAGTTCTTCTCTGGTAGGTGACTTCAGGGTGACTCCAGCCCCCGAGCCTTGATGTTGCTTGGATCTGTCAAAATGCATGACCCATGCTTCTGGTTCCGGCACAGGTGTGCCCTCCGGCGCTTCAGTCCAATCCGCGAAGAAATCCGCTAAAACATGAGACTTGATCGCGGTTCTGGCTTCGTAGTTGATGTCAAAGGCGGAAAGTTTGATGCCCCATTTTGCTAAGCGCCCTGTTGCGTCGGAGTTGTTGAAGATGGTTGACAATGGAGCCTTGCTCACAACTGTCATGGGGTGTTCCTGGAAGTAGTGCCTCAGCTTCCGGCTACCTAGGAATACGCCATAGGCTAGCTTCTGAAAGTGAGGGTATCTTTGCTTGGATTCCGTCAGGACTTCGCTAATGTAGTAGACTGGCCTTTGGACTCCATACTCCTAACCATCTTCCTGTCGCTCCACCATGATTACTAGACTGACGACCTTGTTGGAGGCTGCCAAATAGAGGAGCATAGGCTCTGACTCACCTTGTGCTGCCAAGATAGGTGGGGAGGAGAGTATGTTCTTCAACCCCTGAAGTTTTGCGTCTGCTGTGTCGTCCCAGACAAATTTGTCTGTTTTCTTTAGCAGCTTGTATAAGGGTAGTGCCTTCTCACCAAGACGGCTAACAAATCTACTGATTGCAGCGACACAACCAATTAATCGTTGCAAATCTTTGAGACAAGTTGGCCTCTTGATGCTCAGGATAGCCTTGATCTTATCCGGGTTAAACTCAATGCCTCTATGAGAGACAATGAAGCCAAGGAGTTTTCCGGCTGGCACGCCAAAGACGCACTTTAGCGGATTCAACATCATCTTGTACCATCGGAGATTTTCAAAGGTTTCTTTGAGGTCGCTGATCAAGTCGGATCCTTTCCGGGTCATGACCGCGATTTCGTCGATGTAGGCGTGCACGTTCCGACCAATTTGGTCCTTCAGGCATCGCTGCATCGTACATTGGTAAGTGGCACCTGCGTTTTTCGAGCCAAAGGGCATGGTAACATAGCAGTAAGTGCCAATGGGTGTGATGAACGAGGTCACCTTTTGGTCGTACTTCTTCATCCGGACCTGATGATACCCGGAATATGCGTCAAGAAAACACAGATGTTCCGCCCCTGCCGTCGAATCAATGACTTGGTCAATGCGCGGCAAGGGGAATGGATCCTTCGGACAATGCTTATTCAAGCCGGAGTAATCGATGCACATTCTTAGTATTTCAGAATTCTTTTTGGGTACAAGGACGGGATTTGCGACCCAATTAGTATGGATAACTTCTACTACAAAACCTGCCTCTAGTAACTTTGCTAACTCCATTCCTATGGCGCGGCGCTTCTTATCTCCAAAGCATCGCATAGCTTTCTTCACCGTTTTTGCACCCGGATTTATGTTGAGGTAGTGCTCGGCGAGTTCCCTTGGTACTCTGGACATGTCAGAAGGTTGCCATGCGAAGATATCCATGTTAGCTCGGAGGAACTCGACGAGCGCGCCTTCCTATTTGGGCTCCAGGCCCGCTCCGACAGACACTTGCTTGGTACTGTCACCTTCTTTGAGGTCGAGTTTCTTGGTGTCTATCGCGGCCTTGAACGAGGTCTTATGTTCGGAGATCTGCTTCTTGGTGGTCTGCATCTCACTCGGATCCACCGCGGCCCTGTAGCCCTGCAGCTTGTCTCCAAATATCACGGATTCTGCAAAGGCGGCTTCACCCTCCTCGCAGTCTCGAGATTTCTTGTAGTCTCCGGATACGGTGATCATACAGTTAGGACCTGGAATCTTGAGCTTATTGTAGATGTAGCATGCCCTTGCGTGGTACTTGTGGTAGGTGGGCCTGCCAAAGATGACGTGGTAGGAGCTCTTGAAGGTCACTACTTCGAACGTGATCATCTCTTCGCGGAAATTATTAACATCGCCGAAGGCCACGGGAAGTTTGATGCTCCCCAGGAAGTTTGCTTTTTTACCCGGAACCACACCATGAAACTCAGTGGTGCTGTGCTTGAGATGATCCTTGGTAAGGTTCATCCTCTCCATAGTCTCCAGGTACATGATGTTCAAGCTGGCTCCGCCATCCATAAGGCACTTGGAGAAGTCATACCCGTCGATGCGGGGACTCACAACCAGGGTGTAGCACTCTTTGGGGATGATGGTCGGGTGATCCCTCCTGTCGAAAGTGCAGGGTTTTTCCGACCACTTGACGTATTGCGGCACAGCCGGAACTCTGGCGTTCAGGATCCGGAGGGCCGATTATTTGGTCCGGACCGTTGGGGTTCCGAGGAAGGTGTGGTAAGCCCCAACACTCTTTTTGACGAAGGGGTTGGATTTATTAGATGCGGAACCCTCTTTTGGATCCGGTGAAGCGTCGTCCTCATCCATCGCCTCGGAACTCTCCTCGTCCTTGTCTTTGTTCTTGCCCTTGCCTCCTTTGCCGCGTGGGCTGTGTTCCCGGGCGCGCTTGTATCCTGCTTCCGGGGTCAGTTTTCAGATCATTGACCCACTTGCAGTTGCGGTTGGTGTGGGAGGATTTGCCAGTAGCCGGATCAATATGGGCTAAACATGGCATATCCCTGTACTCTTCGTACGTCTGGGGAGCGCGGGTTCCGGCAACGGTGACCTCGTCAGCACGCTGCTGGCCCCTGCCGGCTCTGCCACCACGACCGTGGCCTCTTCCGTCTCCTTGACCTCCACGTTGGAACGTCATGGCGACCATGTCGGATCCGCCGCCCTTCTGGTCGTCGGAGGGGTTCTTCCGCTTGTTGTTGTTGCTTCTGCCACCGTTGTCGCGGTTCTTCTTTTGCAGGTGCAGGGGTATGGATGTGGCTGCGAGGTCTTCGCCTGCGTCGTCATCAGCGGCGGTGTGATTACTGGCGATGGTGATCATGTCATCCAAAGTCAATTTGTTTTCATTTACCAAGCAGGTAAGCTTGTGCCGGAGCATTCCTCCCCTCTGCAAACCACCAATGAGGCATGCATAGCTGTGCGGTTATCTATGTTCTCGCACTCGTTTCTGGTTGCTAACCACCGGGTGAGGAAGTTCCTTGATGTTTTACCCTTCTTCTGGATACATGCCTATAGATCGCTTGTAGTGGCAGGTCTCTTGTAGGTGCCCCTGAAGTGTTTCGCGATAGCATTTTTCATGTCAAACTAGCAAAAGATGGAATTCTTCTCGAGGTCGCTGAGCCAAGTACGGGCTGGACCAACAAGGTACAACTAGAGCATGTGGCAGGCTATGTTGGGGGTTCCTCCGGCAATGATCACTGCATTGTAGTAATTCTCGATCCAGGTATCTGGCCTTTCACTGCCATCATAATGTTTCAGATTTCTGGGTAGCTTGAGGTTCAAGCTCTTTGGCTTTGGCTCCTCTCGGGTCATCCTACCGAAGCACTTTGGCCCAATGTAGTCATATATGTATTCATTGAGACGTGCCCGTGCATCACGTGGGCCACTGGGAGGGGATTTTGAGCGGGAGCGAGATCTCCGACCTCCGCCTCCGCCTCCACCTCCTCCACTGGGTGGTGGGGAGGGAGATCTGCGAGCGTACCTGTGGGACCTCTTGCTTCCGCCTTCAGATTCCCTGCGCCCTTCCTGCGGCTGACTCCGGCTTCGGTGTGATGAGGTCTAAGACCCCGTGTGTGGCCCGATCTCGCGGATTGACTTCGAAACCAAGGGGAGAGATGGGAGAACGCGAGGAACACGAAGAACACAACGAACACGAGGAACTCCGAGACTCACGCACGCACACCAACCCGATACACCCGATGCTTACCTCCGTGGCTCGATGGACCACGCCAATAGAATCTCCGAGGAAGAGGCATGTGGCAGAATTCCCGGAGAGAGATTGGGGTTGGAGAGGAAGAGCTTGGTGAAAGAGAGAGAGTAACTAGTACTAGAATTGATGTAGCCCGACCTACGGTCTTCGCTTCATCATGTGCTTCAACGACAAGAACCACACTCAAGGCCGAGGTCACGGAGGCATGGAAGACAAGAAGGAAGAAGAGCGCCTGATCGCCTAGGAGAGAAGGCGACCGCCACAAGTCAATTCGGGCCAAGGCCCATGTATCCCCTTGTATGCCTAAACTACCCCTCCTTTAGTGGCTCCCTATATATAGGCTCCCACCTCCCCTTCATTAGGTTAGAGTTGATGAACTAGAACTAGGCTCATGCCTCCACCATCCCTCCGGGATTAGGGAAACCCCCTCCTTAGATTATCATAATCTATTGTACAAGCGCACTCCTTATATGATTAGTCTCTCACACTTGTGATTCTACCACTCGGTCTCTCACTCGTGTGATTCCACCGATCGTATACCGATCTTCCTCTCGGGATTCTACCGCGTGTCTCTCCCTTGAGAGATTCTATCGGGATAGTGGTTCGGGCTATCGGGAGTAAACCGGAATTGTATCGGGTTGTGTTGCGTGCGTTTGCGTGTGTTCATCGTGTTCTTCGCCGTGTTCTTCGTGTTCTTCCTCTTCCCCGCATTTCCCTCGGTCAATTCGTGAGATCGGGCAACCCACGTGGCCTTAGGCCGCATCATATCGTATCAGAGCAAAGGTTGCCACGAATTTGACCCTCCAATTTCACCAATTTCGCCCAAAAATTTCCCCAAAAATTTTTGCCCGAAAAATAGCTCGAATTTGGATCTCTGGATTTGTTGAGTTTTTTGTGGATTTGGTCCACAGATCTGTTGTCTCTTGTGTTGATCTACATCTCCTCCAAATTTCGCGGTCAAATTCTTTCTAAATCTCTCAGAATCGACGAATTTTTGGCCCATTTTCCGCTCAGTTCATCCCCAGTTCTTCGAGTTCGTGCTCACCGGCACTGCCGGCCCAATCATACCGGCACTGCCGCCGGCCACCTCCGCTGCTCCTCCAACCCACAAGCCGCCGCAGGCCCCGACCTAGCCCGTCTCCTGCCGCCGGCCCTGGCCCCGCACGCGCGAGCCTGCCGGCCCATCTCCACGCGCGACCGCCGCCGCCACCAGCCATCCGCCCGCGCGCGCATCGCCCAGGCCTCACCAACGCGCGCGCCCAACCACCGAGCCGCTCGCCGCGTCCCCTGCTCGAGGCCAAGAGCCTCCGCTCGCCAGCTTCCGGCCGCCCGGCCACGCGCGCCCGGCCCCACCTCCGCTCGCCTCCGCCCAGTCTGACCCGCCCCTGCTCGGCCAGCATCCACCGCCGCCTCTACACCGCAGCTTCCGCCAGAACGCGCACGCCGCCACCTCTCGCGCAAAGCCGCCCGGCCAGGCACCCAGGCCACCAATCCCACTTCGTTCCTTGCTTGCGCAGCACAGCAGCTCCATCCCCGCGTGACCCGATCCCTGCAAGGTCCGCAGCAACTACACCTCCTGCAAGCACAGGGCCGCGCGCTCGATCTCGTCAGCTCAGCTTCATTCACGCACCGGCACTGCCGCTAGACTTAGCACGGCACTGCCGCTCGCTACACCACGGCACTTCCGGCCGCATCACACCGGCAGTGCCGGCCATAGCCATACGCTGTGCAAGTTTCGTCCAATTCTGGCTCCACTTTTTGCCCCAAATTTTGACAACTTTCCGGCGCCCGTTTGACTCCAAACTTTTACATCCATCTCATAATATCGTGACTCTAATTTTGACACCTTTTCCGAAATTTTTGGATACCAAATTTTGACCGCTCGTTTTGACCCAACTTTTCGGGCATTGACTTAATTTGCCCGGTTTCCGTTTTGGAGTGCCTTTGGTCCGTGAGAACCGCTTCCGCGCCTACATCAACACCGCGACAACGGCATCGGTACCCCGGATTCCGGCGCATCTTCGACACCATCGTCATCACCATCATCGCAAGTTCGTGTGCTTGACACCGCCTAACGTCAATAGGTATAACTTGCCTCCCCTACCCCTTGTAGCCCCGTTCTTCCTTTGCGTACCTATCCCATTGAGAGTGGCTTTCCGAGTGTTGCGAAGCATTGCACAAGTGTCACGACCGTGAGAGGGTGTGTGTGCGCGTTGTGTTGAGCAAAGCTCCGAAGCAAGCTCGGTGAGAAAGATACACAAAAGAAGAAAAAGTGTGACATATACATAGAGAAAAATAAAGCTTCTAAGCATAGAAAAAAAAAGTGAAAAAAAAGAAAAAAAAAAGAAAAAGAAATAGAAAAGTGTGTGTCCACCGATACCGAGAAGTGCAAAGCTTGTGCGCACTAAGAGAGAAAAGAGAAGAGTGACATTTGTGCAAATCTTGTTGCTTCTATCTTGTGCAACCAAGCTACGGTCTCTCTTGTGTTGGCGTGACACCGAGCATATAGTCTTCGTTAGGATCATATTTGTCACTTGCTCACTTCCTTGGTCGCGCTAACCCCATTGTTCTCCTTTGTGTGTGTTTCCGTGTTTCCTTGACATAGATCACCACTTTTGACATTTGACTTTGGATCTTACCCACATTTGACAATAGACTTTTCCGTTGATCTTTTTCGTTTGCTATCCACTCCTTACCCACCACATATAGAGTTCTTAGCCTTTTGCGTGTGCTTTGAGTGTGTGTGTGAGTAACCCCGATACATTTTGGCTTTGCTCTTGACTTGAACCATTTTTCCGATACTTTCTTGAAAGGTGGGATACTTGTGTAGTTTTCCTTCCACCATACATATACACCTATCCTAGTGAGATATACATGATGACCCCACTAGAGCAAGCCGAGATGAGAGCATACTTCGCCGAGCTAGATGCTCGAGAAGCCCATATGACACCCAAAGATAAAGCCGAGTGCAACGCATACTTCAAATACCTTGAGAGCAAGAGTGACACATACCATGAGTTGAGTGAGGACACTTTGATTTCTAACAACTTAACCTCTACTCCTCTTGTGTTGTCTTCCTCTTTGCTAGGTTGCTCGGACATCGACGACGCCATTGCCATGGAGATGAGGGACTCCACTATATGTGAGATGAGCGACTCCACTATATGTGAGATGAGCGACTCCACTATATGTGAGCTTGATGAGTGCCTCCACTTCGAGAGCAGGAGCGATACACCAAGTGAGATGAGAGTGGTAGTTGATAGGTCATGTGAGGCCATTTCAAGTTCTAACAACTTACCCTCTACCTCTAGTGTGTTCTCTTGTGTCTCATTAGGTACCATGGATGACGAGACGCCGATGATGGAGAAGATGTACATGGTGCATGAAGATGATGATATCACACCATGCTTGATTGAAGATGAACATGGAGGCCATATGGAGCCCACCACTTCCACAACACCTACCTCATATGAGCGGGACTACAAAGGTACCTACATGGGTGTTGATGATGCCATGATCCCACTAGTGGACATGAAGATTGATGAGTGCATGCATGATCTTGATGATACAAATGCTATGTCATATGCTTCTTTCATTTTCCCATGTGATGCTTTGCTTGATACCAACATTGTTGATCATGTGGACTTGATTGCTTGTGATAACATGATCATGCCATGCTATGAGTGTTTCAATGTATCTCCCATTGCATCCAACTTGTCGAACAATTTCTCTTTCCCATGTGTTGATTGCAATGAGGACATTGATGCTTGTGTTGTGACAACCTTGCCGAACAATTTCTCTTTTCCTAGGTTTGTCGACAACAATGATCAAATGTTGAACATGTTTTGTGCTACATGCTTGCAATATTCTCCCATTAATGCAACCGAAATGATGAACAATTTCTCTTTCCAATGCTTGGCATGCAATAGTGTTAATATGCTTGTTAGTGAGATTGCCCCCATAGCTCTCTCAAATTTTGGAGACTTTGCATATATCCATGTTGAGCATGTTCCCATGTTTACCCCGCATATTCACCATATCTATTATGATGCATTTCTTAACGCTAATGGTGATGTGCAAAAGAAATGGACCATCATGATGGATGATGTGTTCATATACCATGCACACACATTGTTCTTGTTGTCTAACATGTGTGTAGGTACCCAAACTCCAATGTCAACCTCGATTGAGCACGAGTTGACAAAAAGAGCTCTTGAGAGCATGATACAAGTGAGCTCCAATGAGTGGTTTTGCCCGCACACTTCCACTACACAAGACCTCTCAGTGAGAGCACACCGACACTTTGATAAGGTGACCTCCTTCTACTTGCGCCCTCTTCCTAAATCCATTGAACTTTGGCTACGCTTTGATTGCTCCTTTGCTTTTCTTGTGCTATTCATAGGGCTCTTGACAAGTGAAGGGACATTCAAGCGTTGGTGTCATCTACCTCCTCTACACGTTCACGAAGACTCATCGTCGAGGACGACTCTTTTTCAAGTGGGGGGAGATGATGTAGCCCGACCTACGGCCTTCGCTTCATCATGTGCTTCAACGACAAGAACCACACTCAAGGCCGAGGTCACGGAGGCATGGAAGACAAGAAGGAAGAAGAGCGCCTGATCGCCTAGGAGAGAAGGCGACCGCCACAAGTCAATTCGGGCCAAGGCCCATGTATCCCCTTGTATGCCTAAACTACCCCTCCTTTAGTGGCTCCCTATATATAGGCTCCCACCTCCCCTTCATTAGGTTAGAGTTGATGAACTAGAACTAGGCTCATGCCTCCACCATCCCTCCGGGATTAGGGAAACCCCCTCCTTAGATTATCATAATCTATTGTACAAGGCACTCCTTATATGATTAGTCTCTCACACTTGTGATTCTACCACTCGGTCTCTCACTCGTGTGATTCCACCGATCGTATACCGATCTTCCTCTCGGGGATTCTACCGCGTGTCTCTCCCTTGAGAGATTCTATCGGGATAGTGGTTCGGGCTATCGGGAGTAAACCGGAATTGTATCGGGTTGTGTTGCGTGCGTTTGCGTGTGTTCATCGTGTTCTTCGCCGTGTTCTTCGTGTTCTTCCTCTCCCCCGCATTTCCCTCGGTCAATTCGTGAGATCGGGCAACCCACGTGGCCTTAGGCCGCATCAAGAATCCCCTTCAACAAGATCAAAGTCAACAACCAAGGTGCCTTGATTACAGAGGGATGATACCCAAGGGAGACTAAGCTCAAAGGTAGGTTTGAGTTCAAAACAAGTCTAAAGAGTAAAGGAGGGGTTCCAGCTACTTATATAGGCACACATGGCCAGCAAGGGCGAACAGGTACGCGAATGGATAAGTTAAGGCAGTTTGGTGGGGCATTCCCATCAGATCCGGTTTGTGTCCGGTCTGACCGGGCCTGTGACCGGGCTGTCCGGTCATGGGTCCGGTCCGACCGGGCCAGTGGCCGGGCTGTCCGGTCATGGGTCCGGTCGACCGGGCGCAAACCGGAAATCTGCGAAGTTTCCGGTCCTGGGTCCGGTCGTCGCCCGGTACGATGGAGCTGGCCCGGTTTGCGCCCGGTTGACCGGGCCTCTGACCGGGGCGTCCGGTTGTGGGTCCGGTTGTGGGTCCGGTCTGACCGGGTCCTGGACCGGCCAGCGTCCGTCTCTTCCTTGGAGCGCTTCGAGCGACGTCGGCTTCGGCTTCATGATCATCTCCATGTCCAGCTGCTTCTCTCCCTCCCTTGACCTTGGCGTCTCCTCCTCTCCGGGGTCTTGATGCGCCTTGTACCTAATGGCACATAGCACGTCGGCATGAGGTAGCAATCCATCCAAAGGGGTACCAAGATCAAGGGTGGTGAGGAGCGAGTTCACCTCATCATGTAGAGCCTTGACTCGGGCTCGTGTCATCGGTCCACTTGGGGGACTAGTTGGTCTTGATGTAGTGTCGTCGGTGAGCGGGGCTACATCATCTCCCCCCCTTGGGAAAGAGTCGTCCTCGACTCGTGGTCTTCCTCATCTCCATGATAGGGTGACAAGTCGGAGACATTGAACGTGTTGCTCACCAAGTACTTGGAGGTCGGGATGTCGATGACGTAGTCGTTGTTGTTGATGCGTTTGAGGACCTTGAAGGGGCCATCTCCTCTTGGCTTGAGCTTTGAGTTGCGTTCATGAGGGAATCTTTCCTTCCGGAGGTGGATCCAAACGAGGTCGCCTTCCTCAAAGATGCGTTCCTTCTTCTTGGCGTTGAGTCGTGTAGCTTGACGAAGCACATGTTCTTGTATTGTTGCTCTTGTTTCTTCATGTAGTTTTTTCATGGCGGCGGTGCGCTTGTCGAAGTCCATGTTCGTCCTCTCATGAAGGGGGAGTGGTAGTATGTCGAGTGCCGTGGGAGGTTCGAAGCCGTCGATGACCATGAAAGGGCTCCGTGATGTTGTCTTGTGCTTGGCTCGATTGTAGGCGAACTCCGCATGCGGAAGGCACTCTTCCCATGACTTCAAGTTTTTCTTCACGAGTATGCGTAGAAGAGTTGAAAGGCTTCTATTGACCACTTCCGTTTGTCCGTCCGTTTGCGGGTGGGAGGATGATGAGAATAGGAGTTTCACTCCAAACTTTGCCATGAGTGACTTCCATAGATAGCTCATGAACTTGACGTCTCGGTCCGACACAATGCTTGCCCGTACTCCATGAAGGCGGACAATTTCCCTGAAAAACAATGAAGCAATGTGTGAAGCATCATCGGTCTTATGGCAAGGTATGAAGTGTGCCATCTTAGAGAACCTATCCACTACCACAAAGATTGAATCATGTCCATATTTGGTGCGAGGCAACCCTAGTAAATCCATGCTAATATCCGTCCATGGTGCATAAGGTATAGGCAAAGGCGTGTAAAGACCATAAGGATTGGAAGTAGACTTAGCTTGAAGGCATGTCGTGCAACGGTTGCAAAGGCGCTCCACGTCCCGCTTCATCTTCGGCCAATAATAGTGAGTGGATAACATCGCAAGTGTCTTGTCCCGACCAAAATGTCCCATAAGGCCACCACCATGTGACTCTTGCAAGAGTAACTTTCGAAGAGAAGACTCGGGAATGCAAATTTTGTTGGCTTTGAACAAGTAGCCTTTGTGCAAATAGAAGTCATCAAATCCTCGGTCAACGGAACACTTCTCAAATATCGGAGCAAAGAAAGAATCGGAAGTATAGAGTTCTTTGATCTCTTCAAGTCCCAAGACATGAAAATCCAAGCGAGTAAGCAAAAGGGTGTTTTTGTGGGAAAGAGCATCCGCCACTACATTGTCCTTGCCCTTCTTGTATTTGATTACATATGGGAAGGACTCAATGAACTCAACCCATTTTGCATGACGTTTGTTCAAATTGTGTTGGCTTTTCAAGTACTTCAAAGACTCATGGTCGGAATGAATGATAAACTCTTTTGGCCAAAGATAGTGTTGCCAAACTTCAAGAACACGAACCAAAGCATAGAGCTCCTTGTCATATATAGGATAGTTGAGGCATGCGCCATCTAACTTCTCACTATAGTATGCCACGGGTTTGCCCTCTTGCATAAGAACACCACCAATACCAAGCCCACTTGCATCACACTCAATCTCAAAAGTTTTGGTAAAATTTGGAAGAACAAGAAGGGGAGCTTCGGTAAGGCGTTTCTTCAACTCATCAAAAGCATTTTGTTGGGCCTTGCCCCAAACAAACGGAACATTCTTCTTGGTAAGCTCATTCAAAGGGCAAGCAATGGTGCTAAAATCTTTCACAAAGCGGCGGTAAAACCCGGCAAGTCCATGGAAGCTTCGGACTTGACCAACATTTGTAGGAGTAGGCCAATTGTGGATGGCCTCTACCTTGGAAGAATCAACTTCAATCCCATTAGAGGAAACCACAAAGCAAAGGAAAACCAATTTGTTTTGAGAAAAGGTGCACTTGGGGAGGTTAGCATAAAGCTTTTCATGACGCAAGATGCACAAGACTTCTCTCACATGTTGCACATGGTCCTCGAGATTTTTGCTATAAATGAGAATGTCATCGAAATAGACAACCACACTCTTGCCAATGAGAGGACGCAAGATGTGATTCATGAGGCGCATGAAAGTTGATGGAGCATTGGAAAGACCAAATGGCATAACGAGCCATTCATATAGACCGAGTTTGGTCTTGAATGCCGTTTTCCATTCATCACCAATAGCCATGCGGATTTGATGGTAACCACTACGCAAATCGACTTTAGAAAAAATCGTGGCACCACTAAGTTCATCAAGCATGTCATCTAAACGCGGAATGTGATGGCGCTAACGGACTGTAATGGCATTGATGGGGCGACAATCCATACACATCCGTTGCGTCTCATCCGGTTTAGGCACAAGAATCACGGGAACCGCACAAGGGCTAAGGCTTTCGCGAACGTACCCTTTAGCGAGGAGATCTTGTATTTGGCGTTGGATCTCCTTCGTGTCTTCGGGGTTGGTGCGGTAGGCGGCACGGTTTGGAAGCGGAGCGCCGGGTATGAGGTCGATGCTGTGCTCTATGCCCCGAAGCGGTGGAAGTCCATGAGGAAGCTCGTCGGGGAAGACATCTTGGAACTCCTTCAAAAGAGACAACAAAGACGAAGGAATTGTGGTTAAGTCGTTAGTCTCCGATGACGGTCCCTTGCAAATGAGGACGTAGTGCAATATGGTGGATGGGTTTGCTTGCACTTCTCTCCACTCGCTTTTGGTGGCTAGGAGGACGCTCTTTCGCTCACTCATGTATGGCTTGTGGCGCTCACTCTCCATTTGGTGGGTCGCTCCCTCACCTCTCAACTCACTATGGTGGAAGTGATGTTGTGCTCTCGCTAGAGCCTTTGCATTGTCGGCGATGATTTGACTAGGAGTCATGGGGCGTAGCTCGAACTTCTTATCGTTGACCTTGAAGGTGTATGTGTTGGAGAGTCCATCATGTATAGCATTCTTGTCATATTGCCAAGGGCGGCCAAGCAACATGTGGCACACCGTCATGGGTACCACGTCACACTCAATAGTATCCTCATAAGGTCCAATCTTGAAAGTGACGGTGACGGTATGTTGTATCTTGACGTTTCCCTTGTCACTCAACCATTGGATATGGTAAGGGTGAGGGTGCTTGCGGAGTGTATGATTGAGCTTATCACACAACTCGGTGCTTGCAAGGTTATGGCAACTTCCTCCATCGATGATGACCTTTATTGACTTGCCACCAATACCGGCACGGGTTTGGAAGATGTTGCACCGTTGGTCTTCCATAGCTTGAGGTTGAGTTGTTAGCACCATTGTGACCACAAGAGAAGGGTTTGGGTCATGCACACATAAGAGAGGATCTTCTCCACATTCTTGCTCATAAGCTTCTTCACTTTCCACGGCGGCTTGCACAAGGGCTTCATATTCATCCTCATCAAGCGTCTCGATATCACCATTCTCCATAGTGATCATGACCTTGGTGTTCTTGCACTCAAACGACTTGTGACCTTGGGTGCCACACTTGAAGCAAGTGACACTAGAGGGTCCCGTGGATGCCTTAGAGGAGGCGGTGGAGGTGACCGTTTGCTTCATGCGACTTTGGATAGTCGGTTTCTTGGATGTTGTAGAGGACACGTCGGCCTTGGCACTTGTAGCATGAGGAGTTGATGTAGTAGGAGGATTCGATGTAGCGAGCTTGGAGGAGAAATAGGTCTTGGCCTTGGAGTACTTGATGTCCTCAATCACTTGGCGCTCGGCCTTCGACGCTTGATGGACCAACTCAACCATGTTGGAGTATGGTTGGAACTCGACGGTCCTCTTGATGGGGTAATTGAGGCCATTGAAGAAACGAGCAATGGTTTGGTCCTCGGACTCTTGGATGTTGGCTCGCATCATAGTGAGTTCCATCTCCTTGTAGAACTCCTCAACGGTCTTGGTGCCTTGCTTCAACTTTTGGAGCTTGTTGAAGAGGTCGGTCAAGTAGTGCGTGGGGACAAAGCGAGCATGCATCTCTTTCTTCATTTCTTCCCAAGTGTCAATTGGAGGTTCACCCTTCTCTTCTCGAAGAGTGAGGACTTGCTCCCACCAAGTGTTGGCGTAGTCCTCGAACTCAAGAGACGCCATAGCCACCTTCTTGGCACCGGAGTAGTTGTGGATGCGGAATATCTTGTCAACCTTGAGTGCCCATGAGAGGTAGGCCTCGGCATCTTCTTCTCCCTTGAACTTTGGCATGGTGAACTTGAGTCTTACAAACATGTTCTCTTCATCCTCCAAGTTTCTTCGACGAGGAGGGGCACCTTCATCTCTTGCGGCTTGAGGAGGAATAGGAGGTCTTCTACGGCCAACCATAGCATTGGGTTGGCGTTGGAGGTGCACACTTGCTTCACTTGGTTCACGGTGAGGATGTGGTTGAAGATCTTGACGAGGTGGTTGACGACGCCCAAAGATGGCCCTCTCATCTTGCTCATGTTGTAGGTCTCCTCTTCCACGTTGGTCATGGCGAGGATGATTGCGGAGATCACGCCTCGGTTGTTCTTGATGTCCATGGCCTTGAGCATCACCATGTGGCTCCATGTTGTGGAAGACGTTGTCATGTGGGTGGCCGTCACGCCCATGGTGGGCATGGCCATCCGGTTGAGGACGATCTTGTGGAGGACGTTCTTGTGGACGAGCATGGCGATGGATTTCTCCTCGCCTAGAGTTGGAGCGAGAGTCTTCATGACGAGCATGTGAGCGATGAGGTCGATGATGGTCTTCATGCCTTGAGGAGGAGCTTGAGGACGAACGATGACCATGAGAGTAGTAATCTTGTGACGAGCTTGATGATGAAGAAGTAGAGCGGTGTCGGTGATGACGACCCAAGTTGGTGATGGCGCGCTCGAGGCTATCCATGCGCCGCTCCATGTTCGCATCATTGGCCGCCATTTGGCCATTCAAGTTGTCCGTTGCTTCGCGAAGGAGAGCCAAGTCTTGGTTCACAACGGAGAAGTTGTGTGCCACTTCATCGTATTGCTCATCGATGCGTGTCTCGAAGAGTGTGAGTTGCTCCTTGAACTCTTGGCGTTGCGTCCATAGGTTGTGTTGAGTAGCCAACCTCTCGGTGTTGCGGAGGACTTCTCCATCCCTTGCATCATCTCCGCTCCTATCCATGATGTAAAGACAAGAACTATGTTGTGTATGTTAGTGTAAGGAGACTACCTCGCACTCTTACCAAGGTAAGATAGTATTGAGGCAGTCCACCAAGCCGAAAGCAAGATCAAGTGTATCGGGAACACACGCAAAACCACATGCAGAAGCTAGCAAATATGGTGTTAGGCGAGTGTTGTGGAAAGCCAAAAGACAAATCCAAGATCGAGTATGTTGTTAAAAGTGGGTAAGGTCCAAAAATCCAAATGTCAATGTGAAGATCACTATAAACACGGAAAAAGTTGTGGAACACACACACGAGATAAGTGGGGTTAGTGCAACCAAAAGTGAGCGGAAAAGTGTATGTATAAGTGCTCGGTGTCACACTAACACAAGGAGAGCCAAAGCTTCGGTTGCAAAGGAAGAGACAACTAGATTCACACGCGGCCTCTCTTCTCGTATCTCTCTTTGCTTAAAAGCTTTTTCTCTTTTGTGTATGGTGGCACTTGCACTCGTTTGTATCTTTGGTGGCACGTGGACACTTTTGTATGTATGGTTGTATGGATGTATGGATGTATGGTGCTACTCGCACTCTTTTTGTGTTTTTGGGGCTTTTTGACGCACTATGTTAGCATTAGCCTCGCTTTTGCTATCTTGCCACACGAGTGTTTGCTTGGATGCCTTACTCAACGCGACACACACACCTCACAATGCGGGGCCACGTGCAATGTCTCGCAACACTAGACAAGCAATGCTCGATGGGATAGATCGCAAAAGGAAGAGGGGTTACAAGGTGAAAGCTGCAAGTTATACCTGCGATGGTGGTGGTGGTGGTGGTGGAGATCGTCGGGAGTCGGGGTCGAAGGTGGGCGCGAAGATGCGCCCGGTCTGGGGCCCGGTTGGACCGGATCCTGGACCGGCCTGTCCGGTTGCCGCCCGGTCGACTGGGTTCTGGGCTGGCTCGTCCGGTCTGTGGCCCGGTTGACCGGGTTCGAAACCGGGTTGCACGATTTGGAGCTTTCTCTCTCCTGTTCTTCCCCAAACCAAAACCAAATCGACCAAAACGAAGGGAAACGATGGAATTGGAGGCTCAAAGTTGGGGAAATAGTAGATCAAGCACAACAACACCAGATCCACGGATCAAAACCACTCAAAATGCAACCAAATCACAGATCGGTCAAGAGGCAATTTGGGGCTATTTTCGGGGATTTTTGGAAAATTTTCTAGGAACGAAATCGGGTGGGTGGAGGGTCAAATCCGCGGTAACCAAGAGCTGCTGATACCATATGATGAGGTCTAAGACCCCGTGTGTGGCCCGATCTCGCGGATTGACTTCGAAACCAAGGGGAGAGATGGGAGAACGCGAGGAACACGAAGAACACAACGAACACGAGGAACTCCGAGACTCACGCACGCACACCAACCCGATACACCCGATGCTTACCTCCGTGGCTCGATGGACCACGCCAATAGAATCTCCGAGGAAGAGGCACGTGGCAGAATTCCCGGAGAGAGATTGGGGTTGGAGAGGAAGAGCTTGGTGAAAGAGAGAGAGTAACTAGTACTAGAATCTCCTTCAACAAGATCAAAGTCAACAACCAAGGTGCCTTGATTACAGAGGGATGATACCCAAGGGAGACTAAGCTCAAAGGTTTGAGTTCAAAACAAGTCTAAAGAGTAAAGGAGGGGTTCCAGCTACTTATATAGGCACACATGGCCAGCAAGGGCGAACAGGTACGCGAATGGATAAGTTAAGGCAGTTTGGTGGGGCATTCCCGTCAGATCCGGTTTGTGTCCGGTCTGACCGGGCCTGTGACCGGGCTGTCCGGTCATGGGTCCGGTCCGACCGGGCCTGTGGCCGGGCTGTCCGGTCATGGGTCCGGTCGACCGGGCGCAAACCGGAAATCTGCGAAGTTTCCGGTCCTGGGTCCGGTCGTCGCCCGGTACGATGGAGCTGGCCCGGTTTGCGCCCGGTTGACCGGGCCTCTGACCGGGTCGTCCGGTTGTGAGTCCGGTCTGACCGGGTCCTGGTCCGGCCAGCGTCCGTCTCTTCCTTGGAGCGCTTCGAGCGACGTCGGCTTCGGCTTCATGATCATCTCCATGTCCAGCTGCTTCTCTCCCTCCCTTGACCTTGGCGTCTCCTCCTCTCCGGGGTCTTGATGCGCCTTGTACCTAATGGCACATAGCACGTCGGCATGAGGTAGCAATCCATCCAAAGGGGTACCAAGATCAAGGGTGGTGAGGAGCGAGTTCACCTCATCATGTAGAGCCTTGACTCGGGCTCGTGTCATCGGTCCACTTGGGGGACTAGTTGGTCTTGATGTAGTGTCGTCGGTGAGCGGGGCTACATCACGGTGGCTACCTTCTCCTTAGTGAGGGTCGCCTCCTTCATTTCGGCTTCTGCGGGGCTCAGGCTCGCATTCTTCGTGCCGGCTCCGACGAGGCTCCGACGTGCGCTCCGTGTTCCGATTCCTCTGAGGCGGAGCGTTGTCGCGGATATTGATTCCACCCGGCCCATGGGGTTTGGTGTTTTCGGCTGGACTACAGCGACGAGGTGGCGTGGGAGGACGCATGATCCGGGGCGGAGGTGACGGGTTCCGGTACTTTTCCCTGCCAGTGTACATCGAGCCCTTTCCCTTCTTTGGGTCCACCGGAGGTGTTTCCGAGGGCACCGGGATTGGGTTCGGATGTTCTCTGGTCCTTCTGCGCTCCGTGGATCCGGTGCGAGATTCCTCATCACGATGTTGTCTTCCGGAGACGTCCTTCTGCGCGGTGGACACACAGTGTTCCGGGTTGGATTCCAGCCTGCTCGAAGTGTCTGCCTTGCTTTGTTGCTTCATTGCCGAGGCAACAAGCGTACAGACGTGTTTGATATCGATTTCCTCATCTTTCTTGGCTAAGAGCTCCGCAGCCTTCTTCATGTTATCCTTTGGAGTTGTGAGCGGCTGTTGATCAGTGGGGGTTGCAAAGTTGATCTTGCAAGGGGAAATAGCTTCCCGTTGGACCCTCATGGAGCGATATACCTTTTGATCCACCTCTTTACCATTGGGATCAAGTGCAAGATGACATTTAGTAACCATTGGAGTGGCTACTCCCTTCATTTCCGTCATCTTGAACCTCTTGAGCATGTCTTGGAGATATTTTGCTTGATTGATGAAAGTCCCTTCTCTCAATTGCTTGATCTCAAAACCTAGAAAGAACCTCATCTCTCCCATCATAGACATCTCAAACCTATCGGTCATAAGCTTTGAGAATTCATCATTGAAAGCTTTGTTAGTAGAGCCAAAGATAATATCATCAACATTTAATTGCAAACGACCCATTAACCCTCTTAGTAAAAAGAGTGGGATCGATTAGCCCGACATCAAACCCACGGTTTATCAACAATTCTTTAAGGTGCTCGTACCAAGCTCTGGGAGCTTGTTTGAGACCATAAAGTGCTTTATCAAGATTATAGACATGGTTAGGAAAGTCGAGATCCTCAAACCCCGGGGGTTGCTTAACATAAACCTCTTCATGCAAAGGACCATTAAGAAATGCACTTTTCACATCCATTTCTTGTAATTTAAAGTTATGATGTGATGCATAAGCCAGAAGGATACAGATGGACTCAAGGCGAGCCACGGGAGCATAAGTTTCTCCAAAGTCAATTCCTTCAATTTGAGAGAAACCTTGAGCCACCAATCTTGCCTTGTTCCTCACAACATTTCCAAACTCATCTTGCTTGTTCTTGAAAATCCATTTAGTGCCTATAACATTGCGGCACTCCTTTGGCTTCTCTACTAAAGTCCATACTTTATTGCGCTTGAAGTTGTTGAGTTCATCGTGCATAGCTTCCAACCAATCTGAATCTTCAAGGGCTTCAAATACTTTCTTGGGTTCCACTAAGGAGATATAAGCATGATGATTGCTAAAGTTAGCCAATTGCCTTCTTGTGGAAACTCTTGCTCTTACATCACCAAGAACCTTGTCATGTGTGTGTTCAAGACGCTCAAGTTGTCTTTCTCTTCTTGCAAGGCGACGGGCCTCGATCTCCTCCTTGGTTCTTCTAGGCCTTGGAGGTATCACTTGATCAACTTGATCGTTTGGGTCCCCGTCTTGACCTTCAATTTGAGCTTCCTGAATTTCTTGAGGATGCTCAACCTCATTTGCTTGATCTTGGAAATTATCCGGTGAATAACAAATATCGAATGGATACTCATCGAAGCCATCATGAATCCTTGGTTGATCTTGTCCTTGATCTTGTACATGAGAGGGAGGGTTTTCTTCTTGTTCTTGGGTTCGTGCATCATTAGCTTCAAGAGATGGAGCTTGTTGGTGTTGTGAAGATGAGGGCTCCACCGTAGTAGAGCATAGTCCTTCCCGAGACGCCACACCGTGTCCCTCAATGGGGCGGAAAAATCCCACACCCATTCTTACTATGGCATCTTGAGGTATTTCATCACCTGCACAAACATCAACTTGCCCCACTTGGGAGCCATCATTTTCTTCGAACTTCACACTACAAGATTCGATGATAATCCCGGAGGATACATCAAAGATTCTATAAGTGTGAGATTCGGCACCGTAACCAACAAATATACCCTCCAAAGCTTTAGGAGCAAATTTGGACAAACAAACTCCTTTTATCTTATAGAAACACTTACACCCGAACACCTTGAAGTATGAGATATTAGGCTTGTTGCCGGTGAGTATTTCATATGGAGTCTTGTTCAAGCCCTTACGGAGACAGAGCCGGTTACAAGAATGGCAAGCGGTGGAGATGGCTTCGGCCCAAAAATTATAGCGGGATTTGTATTCCACCATCATAGACCTTTCCATATCCATAAGAGTCCAGTTCTTCCTCTCCGCAACACCATTTTGTTGAGGGGTGTATGCAGCGGAATATTGATGTCTTATCCCCTCATCACTAAGAAAATCATTGAGTGTGTAGTTCTTGAACTCGGCGCCGTTGTCACTTCTTATTGCCATAATGAGGAGATTGTGTTGTCGTTGCACCTCGGTAGCAAATTCAATGAAGATTTGTTGAGTCTCATCTTTCTTCTTGAGAAATTAGACCCAAGTGTATCTTGAATAGTCATCAACAATCACCAAGCAATGTTTCTTCGCACCAAGACTTGCATGAGTGGTAGGACCAAAGAGATCCACATGAAGGAGCTCCAAGATCCTCTTGGAAGAGATAATAGTCTTGCTTGGGTGCGGAGAGTCATGCATTTTGCCTTCAACACAAGCCCTACAAACACGATCTTTGGCAAAAGACACATTTTCCATTAGTCCCACAATATGGTTCCCCTTGTGAAGACTTTGCAAAGTTCTCATGTTGACATGGGCCAAGCGGCGATGCCACAACCAACCCACTTCGCCTTTCCGAATAGGCACATCGCACTTGCGGTGGTGGCCCCCGAGAAGTCCACCACATACAAGTTATGTTCGCGATACCCAACGAAAGCGACTTTTAGAGTCTTGCTCCACAAGAGGACCACAATATCATTATCAATAAAGACGGCGAAACCTATCTTGCCAAGGGCGGAAACGGATAATAAATTGTAACCAAGGGTTTTGACAAGCATGACATCCACAAGATTAATGTTGTGAGCAACCACAACCTTGCCAAAACCCAATACCTCGGATGTAGAGTTATCGCCAAAGGAGACGGTGATATGATTTATGTTGGGCCTCAACTCCTTGACGAGATTCTTTCCGCCGGTCATATGACTTGTGCATCCACTATCAAGCACCCATTTTGAACCTCCGGCGGCATAGTCCTACATGAGATCAATTCTTGGATTTAGGTACCCATTTTTCAATGGGTCCTCTTTTGTTAGCAACAAGGGTCTTTGGGACCCAAATATACCAAGCAACATAACCATCATATGGGCCAACATATTTTGCATAGACATCACCATAATAATCTTTAAATAGAACATAGTGAGGATTAGCAATTCCCCCATCATCATCATTAATGGTTTTGCCCTTAGGGGCTTCACCATTAGTGATAGCTTTCTTCTTTTCTTGTGCGGGCTTGACCTTTTTCTTGTTTGCCTTCTTTGCCTTGGCATTATAGCCAAGGCCCTCCTTCCCATTGTTTGACCTTTGCTTACTCAAAAGATCATCCAAAGAAAGTTTACTTTGGGGAGAGGAGAACTTAGGAAGTTCATCCTTCAACCTAGCATTTTCCTCAACAATATTTGCATGATCACACGAGGAGGTAGAGGAACTAGGTATGTCATATGAGGCAAGCCTAATTTGAAGTTTCTCATTAGACTTGCAGAGGAGAGAGTATTCACTCTTCAAGGCTTTGTGAGCCTTGTCTAGTTCATCTAGATCCTTCACAAGTTTCTCATGATCAACACCAAATTTGGCCTTTTCCTTTTTAAGCACTTTAGCCTTAGACCTAGCAAGATCTCTAGCTTTAGTGAGCTTGCTAATTTTATCTTGAGGATCTTCAAGAGTTTCTAGCCTCTCTTCAAGATAAGCTATAGTTTCTTGACTTTCCTCAAGAGTATTTTTAAGAGCATGTATTTCAAGAGAGTCTTCTCTCTCTATTTGACATTTTTCTCAAGAGTATCATCGAGTTGTGCTAGACGAATCATGAGATTTGAAACATGCCTTTTAGTGTCACTTTGTAAGTTAAGAATGAACTCATCAAAATCAGGCATTTCTTGTTTCACTTTTAAACTAGCATGATCAACCCCTAGATCATTTGATATGTTAGGCAAAGAGGGGTTAGGAGATGATACCTCGAAAGATTTAGCCATGAGGCAACTTTCTTCCTCCAAATGAATGACTTCATTGGGGAATTCACTTGGTGATGAAGAGTTGGTGGAGAGGGAGGCAAGAGCAACCAATCCATTTGAAGTTTCATCTTCTTCATCATCAACATCATCATCTCCGGAGGTATATACTTCTTGAGTTGATAGCACAATAGATGTGTCCAAGGTGAACCTTGCCATGAAGCAATGAGCATTATTGATATGAGGATTCTCATTGGGGGATTCAAAGAGAGATGAGGAGGGAATGTTGGTGGTGGCAATGGCGGCCACTACCTTTGAGCTTTCTTCTTCATCACTACTACTTTCAACTTCATCGGAAGAATATTCTTCCTTAGTCCCTAGCACAATCCTTGATGGCCTCTTGCTCTTCTTGCTCTTGTTGTAGAATTTCTTGTTGGGGTCCTTTGAATCTTTGCTCTTGTCCTTGGGAATGAGCCTTCCACCATGAGTTTCTCTATGCTCATAGGGACAATCGGCTATGAAATGGCGCTTATCACCACAATTGTAGCACGATCTTGATTTTGGGCCCAAGCTCTTGAACCCACTTGAGTTGTTTCTCTTGATGTTGTCTTCCTTGGCCTTGGATGGATCAACCCAAAACAATTTTGCATGGAATGCCATGTGATCATTGTAGTGGAATTCCAAATCTTCCGGATAGGACATGCTCCAATATGTCCTATATGGTTCTTGTGGGCTCACTTCTTCCATGGAAATAACCGTCAAGGCAATGTTGGTCCCTCTTGACATCCCAATGGCACGATTGCGAGAATCTTGAGAGTTTTGTTCAAGCGCCTTGAGAGCTTGCAACTCGTGCACCACTTATTGTGAGGTGAGAGAAGGATAGCATTCTCTCCCAACGAGAGTCTTGACATCAATGGGTTCAAACGGCATCATGCAATCAATATACTTGTCCTTGATCCAAAAGTCATCAATATGTTTGGCACCCACATTCCGGAAAGCATCGGCAACCGTGATGAGTCTTCTATACATGACTTGATGATCTTCATCCGGCAACCTCATGAATCCTTCGGCTTGATTCCGGCGAGCACTATACTTATTCCTCTTCATGCTTTCACTTCCCATGAAGCTTCTGTCCAAACCCTCCCATGCTTCCTTGGCGGTGGTGAAGTTCCGAATAAGAGACAAGTCTTGATGCGGCCTAAGGCCACGTGGGTTGCCCGATCTCACGAATTGACCGAGGGAAAGGCGGGGGAGAGGAAGAACACGAAGAACTCGGCGAAGAACACGATGAACACACGCGAACGCACGCAACACAACCCGATACAATTCCGGTTTACTCCCGATAGCCCGAACCACTATCCCGATAGAATCTCTCAAGGGAGAGACACGCGGTAGAATCCCCGAGAGGAAGATCGGTATACGATCGGTGGAATCACACGAGTGAGAGACCGGTGGTAGAATCACAAGTGTGAGAGACTAATCATATAAGGAGTGCCATGATACAACTCATAGATTTGTGTCTAAGAGAGGAGGGGGTTTCCCTAATCCAGGAGGGATGGTGGAGGCATAAGCCAAGTTCTCACTCAAGTTATTCCTAACCTAATGAAGGGGGAGGTGGGAGCCTATATATAGGGAGCCACCAAAGGAGGGGTAGTTTAGGCATACAAAGGGATAAAGGGTTCAGATTTGATGCTCTTTGCAGTGGGGCGGTAGTGCCGGCGCAGGCAGGGCGACAGGGCCGTCATCCTCAGGTGTAGTGGTAGGGCTGCAGTGCCGGTGGAGATGGGCGGCAGTGCCAGTCGTCCTGAACGGCAGTGCCGGCCTTCGCGGCGCGTCCCCTTCTCCTTGACGATCTCTTCCATGCTTCCCATGACCTTGACGTTGACCTTGAGTCCTCGAGCCTCCATGGCGTCATCCACTTCCTCCATACTCGGCGATGCATACCTATCATGGTCATATGACGTAGGATGAAGTAGCATACCATTCGGGAGAGACATTTGTAGGAACGCATAAAGGAGAAGATTCACCTTTGCGTGACATGTAGATGTTGACGCACATGATGCGGTGGAGACCGAAGGTCGCCCGTATCATCCCCCCCACTTGAAAAAGAGCCGTCCTCGACGATAACTCATCATGACCGGGTAGAGGTGGGAGATGACAACAACTCTTGAATGTGGCATCACTTATCATGAACCCTATCAATAGCACAAGACAAGCAACGCAACACTCAAAGAGTAGCCGAAGTTCCATGGGTATAGCAAGAGAGCGCAAGTTGAAGGAGGTCACCTTATCGAAGTGTCGTTTTGCTCTCATTGAGAGATCTTGTGTAGTCGAAGTGTGTGGGCGAAACCACTCATTGGAGCTCACTTGTATCATGCTCTCAAGAGCTCTTTTTGTCAACTCGTGCTCAATCGAGGTTGACATTGGATTTTGGGTACCTACACACATGTTAGACAACAAGAACAACGTGTGTGCATGGTATATGAACACATCATCCATCATGATGTTCCATTTCTTTTGCACATCACCATTAGCGTTAAGAAATGCATCATAATAGATATGGTGAATATGCGGGGTAAACATGGGAACATGCTCAACATGGATATATGCAAAGTCTCCAAAATTTGAGAGAGCTATGGGGGCAATCTCATTTACAAGCATATTAACACTATTGCAAGCCAAGCATTGGAAATAGAAATTGTTCATCATTTTGGTTGCATTAATGGGAGAATATTGCAAGCATGTAGCACAAAACATGTTCAACATTTGATCATTGTTGTTGACAAACCTAGGAAAAGAGCAATTGTTCGGCAAGGTTGTCACAACAGAAGCATCATTATCAACATTGCAAGCAATACATTGGAAAGAGAAATTGTTCGACATATTGCAAGCAATAGGATAGAAATCGAAACACTCATAGCATGGCATGGTCATGTTATCACAAGCAATCAAGTCCACATGATCAACAATGTTGGTATCAAGCAAAGCATCACATGGGAAAATGAAAGAAGCATATGACATAGCATTTGTATCATCAAGATCATGCATGCACTCATCAATCTTCATGTCCACTAGTGGGATCATGGCATCATCAACACCCATATAGGTACCTTTGTAGTCCCACTCATATGAGGTAGGTGTTGTGGAAGAGGTAGGCTCGATGTGGCCTCCATGTTCATCTTCAATCAAGCATGGTGTGATATCATCATGTTCATGCACCATGTACATCTTCTCCATGATCGGCATCTCGTCATCCATGGGACCTAATAAGACACAAGGAAACACACTAGAGGTAGAGGGTAAGTTGTTAGAATTCGAAATGGCCTCACATGACCTATGAACTACCGCTCTCATCTCACTCGGTGTATCACTCATGCCCTCCAAGTGGTGGCTCTCAATCTCACATATAGTGGATGCACTCATCTCACATATAGTGGAGTCCCTCATCTCCATGGCAATGGCGTCGTCGATGTCCGAGCAACCTAGCAAAGAGGAAGACAACACAAGCGGAGTAGAGGTTAAGTTGTTAGAAATCAAAACATCCTCACTCGACTCATGGTGTGTATCACTCTTGCTCTCAAGGTGTTTGAAGTATGCGTTGCACTCGGCTTTTTCTTTGGGTGTCATTTGGGCTTCTCGAGCATCTAGCTCGGCGAAGTATGCTCTCATCTCGGCTTGCTCTAGTGGGGTCATCATGTGTATCTCTCACTAGGACCGGTGTATATGTATGGTGGAGGGAAAACTACACAAGTATCCCACCTTTCAAGAAAGTATCGAAAAAAATGGTTCAAGTCAAGAGCAAAGCCAAAATTGTACCGGGGTTACTCACACACACACTCAAAGCACACGCAAAAGGCTAAGAACTCTATATGTGGTGGGTAAGGACTGGATAGCAAACGAAAAGATCAACGGAAAAGTCTATTGTCAAATGTGGGTAAGATCCAAAGTCAAATGTCAAAAGTGGTGATCTATGTCAAGGAAACACGGAAACACACACAACGGAGAACAATGGGGTTAGCGCGACCAAGGAAGTGAGCAAGTGACAAAGATGGTCCTAACGAAGACTATATGCTCGATGTCACGCCAACACAAGAGAGACCGTAGCTTGGTTGCACAAGAAAGAAGCAACAAGATTTGCACAAATGCCACTCTTCTCTTTTCTCTCTTAGTGCTCACAAGCTTTGCACTTCTCGGTATCGGTGGACACACACTCTTTTCTATTTCTTTTTTCTTTTCTCTTTTTTTTCACTTTTTTTTCTATGCTTAGAAGCTTTCTTTTTCTCTATGTATATGTCACACTTTTTCTTCTTTTGTGTATCTTTCTCACCGAGCTTGCTTCGGAGCTTTGATCAACACAACGCACACACACCCTCTCACGCTCGTGACACTTGTGCAATGCTTCGCAACGCTCGAAAAGCCACTCTCAATGGGATAGGTACGCAAAGGAAGAAAGGGGCTACAAGGGGTAGGGGGCAAGTTATACCTATTGATGTTAGGCGGTGTCAAGCACACGAACTTGCGATGGCGAAGTGGTGGTGTCGAAGTGGCGAAGATGCGCCGGAATCCGGGGTGCCGATGCCGTTGCCGCGGTGTTGATGTAGGCGCGGAAGCGGTTCTCACGGACCAAAGGCACTCCAAAACGGAAACCGAGCAAATTAAGTCAATGCCCGAAAAGTTGGGTCAAAACGAGCGGTCAAAAGTTAGGCTCCAAAAATCGTCAAAAATTAGAGATGGGCTATGTAGAGTATTTGGGGGATGCTGTTAAAATTTGGAGTCAAACGGGCTCCGGAAAGTTGTCAAAATTTGGGCAAAAAGTGAAGTCAAAATTGCGCGAAACTTGGGTCAAAAGTGTGAAATCCGGTCAGGGGGCCGGTTTGACCGGGTCTGGGGCCGGACCATCCGGTTGCCGCCCGGTTGGCGACCGGTCCGAGCAATTTTTTGCGAGATATCCGGCGTGCCGCCCGGTTCTGCTCCGGTTTCAACCGGGCTGATTTGGATTGCTGCTCTGCGTGTGGATGGAGTCAGCAAGCGAGCTGGAGGCGGGCTGAGGCAGAGCTGGGCGGAAGCTGCTGCTTGCGCGAGATAGTGGCGCGCGCGCGGATGGTCGGCCGGTGGCGGGCGGGCCAGATGCGGCGGCCGGTCGGGAGCGTGCGGGTGCTGTTTGGCGGCGTGGTGACTGGGCGGTTGCTGCAGAGCCAAGGCGGGGCGCGCGAGGTAGGGGAGGTGGAGCGGCCGGCAAGGGGAATCAGCGGGCGGGGCCAGGCGGGCCAGGCGGCGCTGTTGGCTGGGCGGCGCGGCGCGCGGGCCTCGGTGGTGGCCAGTCGAGCTGAGAGCCAAGCGAGCGGGGCTGGGGCGGGATCGAGCGCCAGGCGGTGGTGCGCTGATGGTGGCTGGCCTGGTGCGGGAGCGCTTGCGCGTGGCGGGCCTGGCGGCGAGCGTGGAAGTGGCAGGGAGGTGTGCCGGCGGCGCGGCTGCGCGATGCAGAGAGCGAGCCAGGCGGGCGGCGCTGCGGAGTGGGGCCAGGCAGCTGGTCAACGCAGGGCCGGGGCGAGTTGGTCGGGAAGATGCTGAAGAACAGAGGCTAAGAACACAGCGAAAATGGGATCAAACTTGCTCAGATTTGCACCAAATTGATCGAAATTGATGGGGAAAAGATGGGGGAAAGGTAGATCAACCACTATAACACAAGATCTGTGGATCAAAACCACAAAAAACTCAACAAATCTGGAGATCAATTTTCGAGCTATTTTTTGGGGCAATTTTTGGGGAAAATTTTTGGGCGAAAATTGGAGAGATTTGTGGTCAAATTCGTGGCAACCTTTGCTCTGATACCATATGATGCGGCCTAAGGCCACGTGGGTTGCCCGATCTCACGAATTGACCGAGGGAAAGGCGGGGGAGAGGAAGAACACGAAGAACTCGGCGAAGAACACGATGAACACACGCGAACGCACGCAACACAACCCGATACAATTCCGGTTTACTCCCGATAGCCCGAACCACTATCCCGATAGAATCTCTCAAGGGAGAGACACGCGGTAGAATCCCCGAGAGGAAGATCGGTATACGATCGGTGGAATCACACGAGTGAGAGACCGGTGGTAGAATCACAAGTGTGAGAGACTAATCATATAAGGAGTGCCATGATACAACTCATAGATTTGTGTCTAAGAGAGGAGGGGGTTTCCCTAATCCCAGAGGGATGGTGGAGGCATAAGCCAAGTTCTCACTCAAGTTATTCCTAACCTAATGAAGGGGGAGGTGGGAGCCTATATATAGGGAGCCACCAAAGGAGGGGTAGTTTAGGCATACAAAGGGATAAAGGCTTCAGATTTGATGCTCTTTGCAGTGGGGCGGTAGTGCCGGCGCAGGTAGGGCGACGGGGCCGTCATCCTCGGGTGTAGTGGTAGGGCGGCGGTGCCGGTGGAGATGGGCGGCGGTGCCGGTCGTCCCGAACGGCGATGCCGGCCTTCGCGGCGCGTCCCCTTCTCCTTGACGATCTCTTCCATGCTTCCCATGACCTTGACGTTGACCTTGAGTCCTCGAGCCTCCATGGCGTCATCCACTTCCTCCATACTCGGCGATGCATACCTATCATGGTCATATGACGTAGGATGAAGTAGCATACCATTCAGGAGAGACATTTGTAGGAACGCATAAAGGAGAAGATTCACCTTTGCGTGACGTGTAGATGTTGACGCACATGATGCGGTGGAGACCGAAGGTCGCCCCGTATCAAGTGTTTTGTCCCCACACTAGTTTGAATCATGTGCAAGGCAATCGAGTTGAGTTGTTTATCAACCTCTTCTCTTCTAGTCAACCTTTCGGGGTTGTAAGGCTTGTAACCTTCCAAGATAATTCTCCAAAGTTTATTGGAGGCACTGCACACATAAGATTTAAACTCAAATTACCATGTACTAAAATCCTTATCACTAAATTTGGGTGGATCACCCTAGTGTTTATATGAGGATGGGGAACCGGGATATCGGGAGAGCGGAAAGGCGGAGCCACTTGATTGTAGCTAGCACCTCCACTAGTTCCCCTAGGAGAAGCAATGGGGGTTAATAGTGTTTAAGTTATCACCATTCAAGGGAGTGGTAGAGGAGGGTAATACCGAAGCATCTCCCTCTTCTAACGCACCCTTGTCCTTTTCCCCTATGGTGGGGATGATGGAGGGAGCTGCTGGCAAGCGGTCGGAAAACATTTTCATCAAGTTTTCCATTTGGGCTTCCATGGCGGACCTCAAGGATGCTTCCATCGACTTCAGATCATCCATGGAGACCGGCTTTGCGGCCCCTTCCGCAGGTGCGTCATACGGCATACTCTTAGGCGGTTAAGCCCTAAATAAGAGCCGAGGCTCTGATACCAATTGAAAGGATCATATGCCGCACCTAGAGGGGGGGTGAATAGGTGCTAACCAATTTTTACTTCTTTTTCAATTTAGGCTTTACACAAAGGTAAATTCTCTAGATATGCAACTATGTGAATTTACCTATATGACAAGGTCAACGACTAAGCAAGATAAAGCTACGCAATATATAGGGGAGATAATAGGATAGAGGTAACCGAGAGTGGAGCACGCGGAGACACGGAGTTGATTCCCGTAGTTCCCTTCCTTTGCAAGAAGGTACGTCTACGTTCGGAGGAGTGTGGTCGCTACGAAAGCCAGACCAACGCCACGAAGGCTTCACTCAGGTCTCCTGTGAGCACCGCCACGAAGGCCTAGCCCACTTCCACTAAGGGATTTCCTCGAGGCGGAAACCGGGCCTTCACAAGGTTCTTGGGGCACACATCCACAACCAAATTGGAGGCTCCCAAATTTGTAACACAACAACAACAAGAACAATATCAAGAACGAACAACTAGGGTTTGATGTAGCCCCGCTCACCGACGACACTCCATCAAGACCAACTAGTCCCCTAAGAGGACCGATGACACGAGCCCGAGCCAAGGCTCTACATGATGAGGTGAACTCGCTCCTCACCACCCTTGATCTTGGTACACCTTTGGATGGATTGCTACCTCATGCCGACGTGCTATGTGTCATTAGGTACAAGGAGCATCAAGACCACGGAGAGGAGGACAAGCCAAGGTCAAGGGAAGGAGAGGAGCAGGCTGGACGCGAAGATGGACATGGAGCTGGACCGGAAGTCGCCCGAAGAGCGCAAGGAAGAGAAGATGGACGGCCGGTCCAGAACCCGGTCTTACCGGCCTCCTGACCGGGTCGCCCGGTCCACAGCCCGGTCTGACCGGCCTCCCGACCGGGCCGCCGGGTCCAAACCGGGATTTGCGCTCGTGCCATCCGGGCATCATCCAGGGAACCAGGAGCCTCGTCCGGTTGCCGCCCGGTCCCAGGCCCGGTCTGGACCGGCCTGCTCGGTCCCAGGCCCGGTCTGACCGGCCTCCCGACCGGCCTCGCACGACTTAAGTCACTTATTTCGACCCGAACCGTTTCACTTGTACCTTTTCGGCCCATGACGCCTTGTAAGACTATATAAGCCCCCAGGACGCCCCTAGACCTCTTTAGACTTGTTTTGAACTCAAACCTACCTTTGAGCTTAGTCTCCCTTGGGTATCATCCCTCTGTAATCAAGGCACCTTGGTTGTTGACTTAGATCTTGTTGAAGGAGATTCTAGTATTTGTTACTCTCTCTCCTTCCCCAAGCTCTTCCTCTCCAATCCCAATCTCTCTCCGGGAATTCTACCGCGTGTCTCTTCCTCGGAGATTCTATTGGCGTGGTCCATCGAGCCACGGAGGTAAGCATCGGGTGTATCGGGTTGGTGTGCGTGCGTGAGTCTCGGAGTTCCTCGTACCCGTCGTGTTCTTCGTGTTCCTCGCGTTTTCCCATCTCCCCCTTTGGTTTCGACGTCAATCCGCAAGATCGGGCCACACACGGGGTCTTAGACCTCATCATATGGTATCAGCAGCCTTTGGTTTCCGCGGATTTGACCCTCCACCCACCCGATTTCGTCCCTAGAAAATTTTCCAAAAAATCCCCAAAAATAGCCCCAAATTGCCTCTTGACCGATCTGTGATTTGGTTGCGTTTTGAGTGGTTTTGGTCCGTGGATTTGGTGTTGTTGTGCTTGATCTACTATTTCCCCAACTTTGAGCCTCCAATTCCATCGTTTCCCTTCGATTTGGTCGATTTGGTTTTGGTTTGGGGAAGAACAGGAGAGAGAAACGCTCAGCCCGCGAAATCCGGTCGAGCACCCGGTCAACCGGGCTACAGACCGGCCGGCCCAGCCCAGAATCCGGTCGACCGGCCGCGCAACCGGCCAGGCCGGTCCAGGAGCCGGTCCAACCGGGCCCCAGACCGGGCGCAGCTTCGCCCCCTCCTTCGACCTCGACGTCCGGCGATCTCCACCACCACCACCACCACCACCACCATCATCGCAGGTATAACTTGCAACTGTTCCGTTGTAACCCTTCTTCCTTTTGCGATCTATCCTATCGAGCATTGCTTGTCTAGTGTTGCGAGACATTGCACGTGACCCCGCATTGTGAGGTGTGTGTGTAGCGTTGAGTAAGGCACCCAAGCATACACTCGTGTGGCAAGATAGCAAAAGCGAGGCTAACGCTAACATAGTGCGTGAAAAAGCCCCAAAAACACAAAAAGAGTGCGAGTAGCACCATACATCCATACATCCATACATCCATACGCCCATACATACAAAAGTGTCAAAGTGCCACCAAAGATACAAACGAGTGCAAGTGCCACCATATACAAAAGAGAAAAAGCTTTTAAGCAAAGAGAGATACGAGAAGAGAGGTCACGTGTGAATCTAGTTGTCTCTTCCTTTGCAACCAAAGCTTTGCCTCTCCTTGTGTTAGTGTGACACCGAGCATCCGTACATACAATTTTCCGCTCACTTTTGGTTGCACTAACCCCGCTTATCTCGTGTGTGTGTTCCACATCCTTTTTCCGTGTTTATAGTGATCTTCGCATCGACACCATATTTTCTAGCTTTTGCGTGTGGTTTTGCGTGTGTTCCCGATACACTTGATCTTGCTTTCGGCTTGGTGGATTGCCTCAATACTATCTTACCTTGGTAAGAGTGCGAGGTAGTCTCCTTCCACTAACATACACAACCTAGTGCTTGTCTTTGTATCATGGATAGGAGCGGAGATGATGCAAGGGAGGGAGAGATCCTCCGCAACACCGAGAGGTTGGCTACTCAACACAACCTATGGACGCAACGCCAAGAGTTCAAGGACCAACTCCAACTCTTCGAGACGCGCATCGATGAGCAATACGATGAAGTGGCACACAACTTCTCCGTTGTGAACCAAGACTTGGCTCTCCTTCGCGAAGCTACGGACAACTTGAATGGCCAAATGGCGGCCAATGATGCGAACATGGAGCGGCGCATGGATAGCCTCGAGCGCGCCATCACCAACTTGGGTCGTCATCGCCGACACCGCTCTACTTCAACATCCTCAAGCTCATCACAAGATTACTACTCTCATGGTCACCGTTCGTCCTCAAGCTCCTCCTCAAGGCATGAAGACCATCATCGACCGCATCGCTCACATGCTCGTCATGAAGACTCTCGCTCCAACTCTAGGCGAGGAGAAATACATCGCCATGCTCGCCCTCAAGAACGTCCTCCACAAGATCGTCCTCAACCGGATGGCCATGCCCACCATGGGCGTGACGGCCACCCACATGACAACGTCTTCCACAACATGGAGCCACATGGTGATGCTCAAGACCATGGACATCAAGACCAACCGATGCGTGATCTTCGCAATCATCCTCGCCATGACCAACGTGGAAGAGGAGACCCACCACATGAGCAAGATGAGAGGGCCATCTTTGGGCGTCGTCAACCACCTCGTCAAGATCTTCAACCACATCCTCACCGTGAACCAAGTGAAGCAAGTGTGCACCTCCAACGCCAACCCAATGCTATGGTTGGCCGTAGAAGACCTCCTATTCCTCCTCAAGCCGCAAGAGATGAAGGTGCCCCTCCTAGGCGAAGAAACTTGGAGGATGAAGAGAACATGTTTGGAAGACTCAAGTTCACCATGCCAAAGTTCAAGGGTGAAGAAGATGCCGAGGCCTACCTCTCATGGGCACTCAAGGTCGACAAGATATTCCGCATCCACAACTACTCCGGTGCCAAGAAGGTGGCTATGGCGTCGCTTGAGTTCGAGGACTACGCAAACACTTGGTGGGAACAAGTCCTCACTCTTCGAGAAGAGAAGGGTGAACCTCCAATTGCCACTTGGGAAGAAATGAAAAAAGAGATGCATGCTCGCTTTGTCCCCACGCACTACATGACCGACCTCTTCAACAAGCTCCAAAAGTTGAAGCAAGGAACCAAGACCGTCGAGGAGTTCTACAAGGAGATGGAGCTCACTATGATGCGAGCCAACATCCAAGAGTCCGATGACCAAACCATTGCTCGTTTCTTCAATGGCCTCAACTATCCCATCAAGCGAATTGTGGAGTTCCAACCTTACTCCAACATGGTTGAATTGGTCCATCAAGCATCGAAGGCCGAGCGCCAAGTGATTGAGGACATCAAGTACTCCAAGGCCAAGACCTATTTCTCCTCCAAGCTCGCTACATCGACTCCTTCTACTACATCTACTCCTCATGCTACAAGTGCCAAGGCCGACGTGTCCTCTACAACATTCAAGAAACCGACTATCCAAAGTCGCATGAAGCAAACGGTCTCCTCCACCGCCTCCTCTAAAGCATCCACGGGACCCTCTAGTGTCACTTGCTTCAAGTGTGGCACCCAAGGTCACAAGTCGTTTGAGTGCAAGAACACCAAGGTCATGATCACTATGGAGAATGGTGATATCGAGACGCTTGATGAGGATGAATATGAAGCCCTTGTACAAGCCGCCGTGGAAAATGAAGAAGCTTATGAGCAAGAATGTGGAGATGATCCTCTCTTATGTGAGCATGACCCAAGTCCCTCACTTGTGGTCACAAGGGTGCTAACAACTCAACCTCAAGCTAGCGAAGAACAACGGTGCAACATCTTCCAAACCCGTGCCGGAATTGGTGGCAAGTCAATCAAGGTCATCATAGACGGTGGAAGTTGCCATAACCTTGCAAGCACCGAGTTGTGTGAGAAGCTCAACCTCCCTCTCCGCAAGCATCCTCACCCTTACCATATCCAATGGTTGAGTGACAAGGGCAACGTCAAGATACAACATACCGTCACCGTCACTTTCAAGATTGGACCTTATGAGGATACTATTGAGTGCGACGTGGTACCCATGACGGTGTGCCACATGTTGCTTGGCCGCCCTTGGCAATATGACAAGAAGGCTATACATGATGGACTCTCCAACACATACACCTTCAAGGTCAACGACAAGAAATTCGAGCTACGCCCCATGACTCCTAGCCAAATCATCGCCGACAATGCGAAGGCTCTAGCGAGGGTACAACACCACTCCCACCATAGTGAGTTGAGAGGTGAGGGAGCGACCCACCAAATGGAGAGTGAGCGCCACAAGCCATACATGAGTGAGCGAAAGAGCGTCCTCCTAGCCACCAAAAGCGAGTGGAGAGAAGTGCAAGCAAACCCATCCACCATATTGCACTATGTCCTCATTTGCAAGGGACCGTCATCGGAGACTAACGACTTAACCACAATTCCTTCGTCTTTGTTGTCTATTTTGAAGGAGTTCCAAGATGTCTTCCCCGACGAGCTTCCTCATGGACTTCCACCGCTTCGGGGCATCGAGCACCGCATCGACCTCATACCCGGCGCTCCGCTTCCAAAGTGTGCCGCCTACCGCACCAACCCCGAAGAAACAAAGGAGATCCAACGCCAAATACAAGATCTCCTCGCTAAAGGGTACGTTCGCGAAAGCCTTTCCCCTTGTGCGGTTCCCGTGATTCTTGTGCCTAAACCGGATGAGACGCAACGGATGTGTATGGATTGTCGCCCCATCAATGCCATTACCGTCCGTTACCGCCATCCCATTCCGCGTTTAGACGATATGCTTGATGAGCTTAGTGGTGCCACGATTTTCTCTAAAATTGATTTGCGTAGTGGCTACCACCAAATCCGCATGGCAATTGGTGATGAATGGAAAACGGCATTCAAGACCAAACTTGGTCTATATGAATGGCTTGTTATGCCATTTGGTCTATCCAATGCTCCATCAACTTTCATGCGCCTCATGAATCACATCTTGCGTCCTCTCATTGGCAAGAGTGTGGTTGTCTATTTCGATGATATTCTCATTTATAGCAAAAATCTCGAGGACCATGTGCAACATGTGAGAGAGGTCTTGTGCATCTTGCGTCATGAAAAGCTTTATGCTAACCTCCCCAAATGCACCTTTGCTCAAAACAAATTGGTTTTTCTTGGATTTGTGGTTTCCGCTAATGGGATTGAAGTTGATTCTTCCAAGGTAGAGGCCATCCTTAATTGGCCTACTCCTACAAATGTTGGTCAAGTCCGAAGCTTCCATGGACTTGCCGGGTTTTACCGCCGCTTTGTGAAAGATTTTAGCACCATTGCTTGTCCTTTGAATGAGCTTACCAAGAAGAATGTTCCGTTTGTTTGGGGCAAGGCCCAACAAAATGCTTTTGATGAGTTGAAGAAACGCCTTACCGAAGCTCCCCTTCTTGTTCTTCCAAATTTTGCCAAAACTTTTGAGATTGAGTGTGATGCAAGTGGGCTTGGTATTGGTGGTGTTCTTATGCAAGAGGGAAAACCCGTGGCATACTATAGTGAGAAGTTAGATGGCGCACGCCTCAACTATCCTATATATGACAAGGAGCTCTACGCTTTGGTTCGTGTTCTTGAAGTTTGGCAACACTATCTTTGGCCAAAAGAGTTTATCATTCATTCCGACCATGAGTCTTTGAAGTACTTGAAAAGCCAACACAATTTGAACAAACGTCATGCAAAATGGGTTGAGTTCATTGAGTCCTTCCCGTATGTCATCAAATACAAGAAGGGCAAGGACAATGTAGTGGCGGATGCTCTTTCCCGCAAAAACACCCTTTTGTTGACTCGCTTGGATTTTCATGTCTTGGGACTCGAAGAGATCAAAGAACTCTATACTTCCGATTCTTTCTTTGCTCCGATATTTGAGAAGTGTTCCGTTGACCGAGAATTTGATGACTTCTATTTGCACAAAGGCTACTTGTTCAAAGCCAACAAAATTTGCATTCCCGAGTCTTCTCTTCGAAAGTTACTCTTGCAAGAGTCACATGGTGGTGGCCTTATGGGACATTTTGGTCGAGATAAGACACTTGCGATGTTAGCCACTCACTATTATTGGCCGAAGATGAAGAGGGACGTCGAGTGCCTTTGCAACCGTTGCACGACATGCCTTCAAGCTAAGTCTACTTTCAATCCCTATGGTCTTTACACGCCTTTGCCCATACCTCATGCACCATGGACGGATATTAGCATGGATTTTGTTCTAGGATTGCCTCGCACTAAGCATGGTCATGATTCTATATTTGTGGTAGTGGATAGATTCTCTAAGATGGCTCATTTCATACCTTGCCATAAGAGCGATGATGCTTCACACATTGCTTCATTGTTTTTCGGGGAAATTGTTCGCCTACATGGAGTGCCGCAAAGCATTGTGTCGGATCGAGACGTCAAGTTCATGAGTTATCTTTGGAAGTCGCTCATGGCAAAGTTTGGAGTGAAGCTCTTATTCTCATCATCCTCGCATCCGCAAACGGACGGCCAAACGGAAGTGGTCAATCGAAGCCTCTCCACCCTTCTACGCATCCTCGTGAAGAAAAACTTGAAGTCATGGGAGGAATGCCTTCCACACGCGGAGTTCGCCTACAACCGCGCCAAGCACTCGACTACATCAAGGAGTCCCTTCATGGTCGTCTACGGGTTTGAGCCGCTCGCGGCACTCGACATACTCCCGCTCCCCCTTCATGAGCGGATCAACATGGACTTCGACAAGCGCACCGCCGCCGTCAAGAAACTTCATGAAGAGACAAGAGCTACCATTCAAGAACATGTGCTTCATCAAGCTACCCGCCTCAACGCCAAGAAGAAGGAACGCATATTTCAAGAAGGCGACCTCGTTTGGATCCACCTCCGGAAGGAAAGATTCCCTCATGAACGCAACTCGAAGCTCAAGCCAAGAGGAGATGGTCCCTTCAAGGTCCTCAAACGCATCAACAACAACGCTTACGTCATCGACATCCCCACCTCCAAGTACTTGGTGAGCAACACGTTCAATGTCTCCGACTTGTCACCCTATCATGGAGATGAGGAAGACCACGAGTCGAGGACGACTCTTTCCCAAGGGGGGGAGATGATGTAGCCCCGCTCACCGACGACACTCCATCAAGACCAACTAGTCCCCCAAGAGGACCGATGACACGAGCCCGAGCCAAGGCTCTACATGATGAGGTGAACTCGCTCCTCACCACCCTTGATCTTGGTACACCTTTGGATGGATTGCTACCTCATGCCGACGTGCTATGTGTCATTAGGTACAAGGAGCATCAAGACCACGGAGAGGAGGACAAGCCAAGGTCAATGGAAGGAGAGGAGCAGCTGGACGCGAAGATGGACATGGAGCTGGACCGGAAGTCGCCCGAAGAGCGCAAGGAAGAGAAGATGGACGGCCGGTCCAGAACCCGGTCTGACCGGCCTCCTGACCGGGTCGCCCGGTCCACAGCCCGGTCTGACCGGCCTCCCGACCGGGCCGCCGGGTCCAAACCGGGATTTGCGCTCGTGCCATCCGGGCACCATCCAGGGAACCAGGAGCCTCGTCCGGTTGCCGCCCGGTCCCAGGCCCGGTCTGACCGGCCTGCCCGTCCCGAGCCCGGTCGACCGGCCTCCGACCGGCCTGCACGACTTAAGTCACTTATTTCGACCCGAACCGTTTCACTTGTACCTTTTCGGCCCATGACGCCTTGTAAGACTATATAAGCCCCCAGGACGCCCCTAGACCTCTTTAGACTTGTTTTGAACTCAAACCTACCTTTGAGCTTAGTCTCCCTTGGGTATCATCCCTCTGTAATCAAGGCACCTTGATTGTTGACTTAGATCTTGTTGAAGGAGATTCTAGTATTTGTTACTCTCTCTCCTTCCCCAAGCTCTTCCTCTCCAATCCCAATCTCTCTCCGGGAATTCTACCGCGTGTCTCTTCCTCGGAGATTCTATTGGCGTGGTCCATCGAGCCACGGAGGTAAGCATCGGGTGTATCGGGTTGGTGTGCGTGCGTGAGTCTCGGAGTTCCTCGTACCCGTCGTGTTCTTCGTGTTCCTCGCGTTTTCCCATCTCCCCCTTTGGTTTCGACGTCAATCCGCAAGATCGGGCCACACACGGGGTCTTAGACCTCATCAGGGTTTCTCAAAAGAGGAACACTAGCAAAGGTCCCTCAAGCATATGAGGGTGAAATGCAAATCGCTTCGGTGAAGATGTAGATCGGGGTCTTCTCCTTCGAATCTCCAAAGATCAAGAGCTTTGGTTGGGTGGAGGAGGAGATCTTGTGATTCTTGTGTTTCTTGAGTTGGCTTGAGTTGGCTTGAGTTGGCTCTAATGGTGATGAACTTGGGGAATGATTGATCAGCTTGGGAGGGAGGGAGAAGGGGGTATAAATAACCCCTCCCGAAATCCAGCCGTTGGAGCTCTTCGAGGGCCGGATAATCCTGTGTAAGTTGGGGCCGGATAATCCGCCCCCCTGAAAAATCCGGCCCTGGGAAATTCCGGGCAAAAGTCCGGCCAATAATCTGGCCCATGTCCAGGGTAGTACTGAGCCACTTTTTCCAAAAGTACTTAGCCGATTTTGGAGGGCCGGCTATTTTGCAAATATCCGGCCCGGATTATCCGGCCTGGAGAAAAACTTCCTGCTTCGTTTTGTCTCGTTTTTTCACACAAAACACCCATATACATGTATCTATATATTCTCTGCATATATTGACATCAAACATTCAAAACATAAATCGAGAGATGTTCTTCACCGGGCCTTTGATTCCGTCTCCTGGGGGTTCCTGGTGGATGTCCTCCAAAAGATGGGGTTTGGGCCTAGGTTTTGCGAGCTGGTGGCCATTCTTCTGTCCACGACTAGTACCAGGGTGATGCTAAATGGCGAGCCAGGTCCCCCCATTTGGCATAGGTGTTTGGAAATTATAGCAGAAATTCTAACTTTTAGTTTACAAAGTTCACGGGAAACTCTAACTCTAACTTGGGTAACAGCTAGGTGCAACCCTGCTTTCCTGAAATTCCAACTTCAGTACGACACTCAGCCAAAGACGCCCTGGGACGCAAATGAAGCAGAAGCCAGTACTTCAAGATCGTCTGCAACTCCACGAGAAGATGAAGCCATACAAATTTTGTCTAACCATAGAGCATAATCGCGCTAACCTTGAAGCTATCTTCTTAAAACATCAGGCTGACTCACTTTCTAACAAGTTTAGTGAGCTGTAACACCGAAGCCAAGTTACTCTGCAAGATCTATCTGGTCCTCATCAAGTGAAGCCCTTGAAGACAATTCAAGACTCAAGATTAGATGTACCTTACCTGCCCATTCCTTATCTGATAGGAGTTAGCACCAACCCGAGGGTTGAAGACTGTTTTCGACAAATATTGTTGCTGCTTCATGTGGATACTAACCAGGATTTCCGCTGACTTACTAACTTAACGAGCGTCTTACGGAATAGTAAACGCCGTTCGTGCCTCTTGAAGCTGAGGACTGCACTTCGCCCCTGAAGATTCTTCAACTCAAGGCGGGAGATCGATGACTTCTTCAAAAGCGCCGACAGGACCCTATGGCAGAAGCTCTGACTTTTCCCGATCCCCCGTTAAACAATATTAAGGGTGGAAGACTTCGTCTTCCACTAAAATTTTGAGCCAACTTTGAAAAGTTTCAACCTTTCTAAAACACAGTTGGATGCTCTAACCCTCCGAGAGTCTTGGACCCCTCGAAATTGTTAGGAAGCTACAAATCTAACACCGGTATAGAGAAGTCAACTTCTTCACGAAGCTTGTCCTCAGCGGAAATCTACCGTGTCTCTCAGAAGCTAAAGTGGTGATCTTCCGACAATAGCACGTCCACCGGAGGATGGAGTCTAACTTAGGTTAACCTATAAAACCTTTCTAAGTCCTATGCTTAGTAATCTCGGGACGAGATTATTTTAAGGGGGGGGGGGTCTGTAACAACCCAACTTTTGCAACCTTGTTTAGTTGTCTGGAGTGCAAAAATCAGGGGGAACAAAAACTTTTTCTAAGTGGTTTAATAAGATGAATTGCCTTGATCTGCTTGCAGATGAATTGTCTTGATCTGCTTGTTGGTATGAATTGCTTGGTTTACTTGTAGATGAATTTGCCTTCATCTATTAATTGAGTAGATTGTCTTGAGTTACCACACCACACAAACCTCCTAGGTAAAAACCAACTAGCAACTCCTTAACTAAAAACCTTCCATTTGTGGAACCATAAATGCACCTATCTTGGGATCATCTCTGTAATGCACTTTGGCCCACCCTTTCTTCTATTCTAGTTTGAATATCATCCACTCCTTAAAATACATCCTTCCCCTATACCCTAGTCAAAAATCCTAAGACCTTAGAAATTTGGCTAAGTCCAAATACTGTTATCAGGTTCCATTTTGAATCCTCGGGATTAAGCTACCCCTTGCTATATAAGGCAATGCACTTGGTCCTAGACCTTCCTTATTGTGAGAACTTCCCCACCATACCCTTGCCTTGGACCAGATCACTCATATACCCATTTATCCTTGTTGGTTTTGAGGCCAAGTCAGAAATCTGTTTTGGCAGTGTTAAAAAGTTCAAACTTTGGCAGTTGCTCCTTAATCTCCCACAGTTGTTATTGGTGAACCTGGGGCATGGATCTCATCTATTTAACTCCCTCTACAACTTCCACGTCTTGCATGTCTCCTGCTATCCTTGCAACCTATATTTTCCACTTGATCTTGTACCCTATTCAATGTTTTACTTCTAGATCCCTTTTTCTAATTTTACCTCTTGATTTTCTTTAATCAAAGTTAAATCTTCACAAAAACCAAGTGTGTAAATGATTGTTACATTTTGTAGTAATCATATACCCTTGAGATCTTATTTCCCAAATTTATTATTACTTTCTTATATTAATTTTTTTTCAAAACCGTATTCATTTTCTTCTCCAGATTTAACCACAAAACTACTTCTAGTTTTATTAAACCCTAATTTACCGCTCTCCTCTATTTTGACTACACAACTATTTCTAGTTTGTCAAAGCTTTTCATTTTATTCTCTCAAATAAAATAGGGGTGTGAGTGGTATTTTACACCATCTCATTTTCCACTCTAAAAAGGGTTTCTTTAAAAATAATTTTTTCCTCCTCAATTTTGTTTTAAATAAAAATGCTTGGTTTTACAACTTATACCTTTTCCTTTGAAAATAATTTCTCTAAATTTATTTTAATGCATGGCAATGGTGCATACACCATTTCTTGCACCTTTTCTTTACCAAGTAGTTTTGAGAAAATTTTACTAGTCATTAATTTGCAGGTAGACCTATTTTACTTCAAAATTCCATCTTGCCTCTCTCTAAAAATTCAAAGGCTATTTCCTTTCTTCCAACTGAATTTCTCCAATTTTTGACAAATTCTCTTGATGTTAAAAACCAACACCCTTATGCCTTATTCTTTTCTCTCTCTAAATTGTTTCACCACCAAGCCATCACCTTGACCTCTCCCTCACCATCACTAGTGCATGGTAACCTCCATGTGATCAAAGCTCCCGTTTGGCCTCTTTTTTGCATGCTCTTGGAGAAGGGTCGGCCATGTCATGCTTGGCATGTGTGTGTGCGCCCTATCTCTCTCCTCATCTTGTTGATCTACGCTTTTTAATTTAGCAATGCCATTACTCCTTTGGAGCATGCTATTAAGGAGTGCCGGCCATTCCATGTTTTAGCATGTATGCATGCATGCATGTGTGCCATGTCCACTCCTTCTCTCTTGTCTTGCTCCACTCATGGACACCACTACCACCACCACCTCTTGCTTGACCCTGTTGGCATCAAGTGAGCCGGCCATGCCATTTGTGGTACATGTGCACCCCATCTCCATACTTCTCTCTCTCCCTCTCATCATTTTTCTTCTCAAACCGGCACCACAAACCATGGGCCTCTCCAGCACCTCTGGACCCCTCTCTGGTCGACCCCTACTGTAGCTACAGTGTAGCTTTTGGTTGCTTGCTCTTGGAAAACAAAGAGAGAAAGATAGAGTCCGGGGCTTGCCCTCACAAGATCTTGTGCACGATTGTCTTGCTGCAGCCCATCCCTCCTTCCAGCTAGCACCTGCACCATCCTGGCACACCCTACACCCCTGCTGTATTCCTTGACCAAGCCTTAGCCAGCCCTAGCCATCTCTCATGAACATGATCACCACCGGCACGTCACATTTCTTTAAGGAGCTCTCCTGCTCGAGCCATCGCGCCACAGGACTCCCCTCTCTGACCCCTCACGTCCTGTCACGAGCCCTTGTATTTGTCCTCTTCCATATGGCCTCCTTCGACCGTGCTCTGGTGGACAGCGTTCCGTCGAACACTTGGCGGGCACAGGCTTGGCAACCTCATCTCCGAGCCGACCCAGCCTCCCCCGACATGTCATGTCGCCTCAGGGCCTTCCTCGCCCCTCTGAACCCTGTGGCGCTGCCCCGCTTCCCATAGTTGTCCCGTTCTCCCTGGACACGCACGCCGCCCTCGGCCGCCAAACTACAGGCGCCACGTCGTGGCAGTACAACAAACGCCTCCCGCGTATAAACGTGACCCTGGCCACGAAACCGCTCTACAACGCCTCACTCATCTCCTCCCCAGCTCCTCTAACTCTCTGAAACACCCAGGGCGTAGCTCTGCCTCTCTTCCGCATCAGCCATGGTGGAGACCGAGCCGAGCCGCCGTTCTGCATGTCCTCGTGCGCATGGCTGTCGTCGCCTCCAGCCCTCGTTCTCCGACTCCCCCTGATATCTCTCTCGATCTATCCGTTTTCACATCTCTCGGGCGCACCTCACCCTCCTCTCGTTTGCGTCCAGGATCACGCGAGGAGGTTGACTCCTTCGACAACTGCCCGTGGTGGAGCTCACCCTCGTCGTCAACCACGCCCAGGGCGACGACCGAGCACTCGCATGCGCGCTCCCGAGTATTCCCTGCACCGACCCGAAGTCATCAGCACGTCCGAGCCTCGCGTCGCCACCTCCGCCTTCGAGCAACTGTCGGCGAACGCATCTGCTTTGCACCGCCGTGCCCCGATGCTGCAGGCGCGGCTGATGCGCTCCGGAGCAGACCACCACGAGCTCGTCTACGACGAAAAGCCGAGACTCGTGCGGGTGAGGCCAGCCCCGCCTTCCTCTTTCCCGTGTGCTGCCGCTCGCCCGAGACACGTCTCCGTCGAGCCTGGCGTCCGCGTCGCCCATGCGCATCGTCGGGGGTCCTCGCTAGTGCACCCACGACGCAGAGAACGGACATCGCCGTCACTGCTCCACCCTGCGCCGTCCTCCGCTCGACCACGCCGTCGCCCGCGACAGCTCCATGGTGAGCGCTCCCTTCCTCCGTCACGCGTACGCGGCGGCGCCGCTATTTTCTTGTCGTGGCCGGCGAAAGCCGTGCGATCCGTTGGATCGTTGATCCACGGTCGCATGCAGGCCTGGCCTTGCATGGCTGCAGGCCGGCGGGCCCTGCCCCGGGCCATTTGAACGCCACTCCTCTCCCGCGCGGCTGCAGCCGATCTGGGCCGGATCTGGCTCGGCCAGGGTTTCGGCCAGGTTTCCTTTTCAATTTTTCTCTCTATAAACCTGCCAGTAAATCTCTGTCCAGTATTTGAAATACCATAAGTTCTTCCAGTAAATCTGGTGTTAGATAGTTGCAGTTTGTGTATTTTAATTAGCATGAGAGTTGTACTAGCTCTTTTTGAGTGAGGTTAATTCTGTAGTGATACACATGTAATTACCTTTCATTTGGCACTGGTCCCACATGCAAAAGCCTCCTAGATTTTGATTGATAAATAAATTAAAAACTATCCAGAGAGCTCTGCTATGTTTTTTAATTGAAAAACTATACATGCTCTTGAAGAAAATACAAAGGCTCCCATTAGATATAATGATAGGGTATTTCTGTACCAAAGGACATAATTTTTAGAGTTATATATAATGCCTGGTGAATTTATATCTGAAACAGGGCACCTTATCAGTATTTCATTTTTGTAAATTCTTTTACAAATCAGAAAAATACAAATCCAGTGGGGTTAGTTCACATATGACATTATCTATCCATAGGTATGCTTGGATTTTGTTAGTGATGCTCTGATACTGGTGTGAAAAGCTATTTGAGTGCTCTGGTCTATGTCTTAATTAATTTGTCAAAGCCATTTAAGATTTAATTTGCATGTGATTCTTGTGCATGTGTGTTATACATGTCATTAGCTTTCGATAGGTATGCTGCATGCATTTTTGTGACTTCCAGAAAGATTTAGGATATTTAAATGGTTCATAAGTCAATTCTGAAATTGCAAAAATCATATCTTTTGTTTTAAAAATTATAAATGGGTGAAACCACTTTCAGTAGTTTGCATTTGTGAACCTCTACATACTGTGATTTTATCAACATTTTGTGTGCATTATTCTAGAGTGGCTTATTAAATCGATGCTAGTGCTTGTTTTACCCATAGGAAAATTTGGGTTCTTTTTGTTTAAAATGATTTGTGATAAACTTTGGCACTAGACCCTACTGGTGGTTTTCGAAAGTCATTAGCCCCCCCTTGCTTGTGTAGATTATGATTTGTGTGAGGTAGAGCATTTTTAGCAAAATAACCAATTGTCCCTAGGTGCTAATTATTGATATGTTCAGTGTCTCTGATTTAGTAGTTTGCTATTGTGTGTTGATTGTGTGGTTTGATGCTATGGCTATGTGTTGATTGTTCTCCCTTTTCTTTTGCGACGTTAGAATGCGAACGCTATCGGAGAAGGAGAGGATCTTGGTGAGGATTTCAAAGAAGAAGAAAGAGTTGAGGACTCATGAAGATGAAGTCCAGGGACATTTAGCCAACAAAGGCAAGCCACCTCTTGATGCATGTCTCAGCCTAATTATCTTACTCTTGCATTATCACAGGTTTTGTTAAATTGCATGTCTTTTATTTATTTATGTGAGTGGTTCCTCCACTCGAAGTTTTATTATTCCACCCTTACGGGTGCAGCCCTCGTGTTACCTACTGATCACACACTTACTAGTGATGTGGTGCTTAGCACCTTATCATCCTTGTCACCGCTTTTCAAAGAAAAATTAGACTATAGGTCGGGAGCCCTCTTTAGAAAGGTTTGTGAAAATGTTTTCAAGAAAGAAGTGTTTCGAAAACCTTGGAATGGGGTAGCCCTGCCCAAGTGTGAGTTTATGAAAAGGAAAAGGTTTTCGGGAAGAAAAGTTGTTTGAGGCAAGTGGAGAAAATTGTTTTCGAAAACCTTTGGTGACTGAGTACCTGAACCGGACCTAGCCAGTACAACCACATTACCCTTTAGTGGGACGGGGCGTAGCGTAGTAGTTTGTCTTGCCTTAGTTTGGGTCCTGCAAGTGTAGTGGCAGTCCGACCATGGACGCTTCGACCGGGGTTCTTCCCATGAGAAGGGACGCAACCCATTTGCATGTTTAGGTACGCGGGGTACAACTTATGAGCTCCCATTGAAAGATGCCTAAGTGGTTGGATGGCATTCCGGAGGGTCGGGTGTCGGGGACTTTGCAACTCCTGGGTAAACGGCATCCCGGACTCTGGTGTTGGGAGGTACAACTCATTCGTCATGTCTTAGGCTAAGGCGAGCCGGCGAAAAACTACGATCGGGTACTGGTCGTGGCATATGTTATTATGCAGGGATGATGCCCACACGATGAGTATTCAGATCTTGTGGGGAAAGTGTACATCCTCTGCAGAGTGTAAATCTATTCGAATAGCCGTGTCCGCGGTTATGGACGTGGGAATGGAAGCTGCTTGGCATTAAAGAAAGTTTTGGTTTATAAAAAGAGTTTTCTAAAATGAGTTTGGGAAATGGTACCAGTGGGACTGGTGGAGATGTACCTGGGAGGTACGGTGGAAAGTTGGAAAAATTGTTTTGGCCATATGAGATGGCCGGAAATGAAAATGGGTCACCCTTACCTATTAGTCTTCAAAAGAAACTTGTTTTCAAAAAGGTTTTCAACAAGAATATAGATATGTCATACTCTCGAGAGGAACAACCTCTCGCTCCTTGTCGCCCTAGTATAGTGCCTATTCCTTGCTACTGCCAAATTGCATATCCTTTACTTCTCTCTAAGGTGGTTTGCAAGTACAATTCATAATGTACTCATGGCTTTGTCCCTGGCTATTTACTTGGCCAGACTTGGTGGAGTTCGACAGATGAAGAAGAAGTGGACGATGTCTATCCGAGCTAGGAACGTCTTCCCAGTCAGTTGCCTGTAGGGTTATGGCATGACTTGGGCCATGCGAATGCTTTCATCTGAAGTATTTCCGCTGTGTGATTGTTGATCTCCTGCCATTGTAGGCTCTTATGTAAGTATTGGTCATGTGACCTGTTGTAATCTTTTTATTCGGTCATGTAATGGATGATGTATTTGATACCAGTTCGGTTATGCTTTCACGACACACTGATCATGGGATCGTGAATGTGTATGCATAACGGGTGTTTCGGACAGCTAGTCCGGGGCCCCACAGCATGGCCATTATCAACTTCACAATCGCTTTGTTCGCTTCATTAGAGCGGATGATGCTCCACAGAATCATAGGGCTGCCCTGGGATATCGTAAGGGACGGCTGATGATTTTAGGCACGCCCCAGATTATAGGAATGATTTTGATATCTCCTCTGCTGTGGCTACTTTTGGAAAATTCCATTACTGGAATCGTGATGACCCTATCAAGGAAAGAATTCTCGTCTATGCCTCGTTTATTTCTCCAGCTCTAGTGCCTAGAGATGTTGTTTTTGGGAAATTTTCCATAGTAGGAGGTGTGAAGGAGTCGTGGACTGCACCAGTCTTTATCTTGTCTGCAGAATTTGCTGAGCAGTTGCCTGCTGATGAGGACCCCATGCCACCTGATGGTAATCCTCATCCGATGCCAGGGAATTTGCAGCCGAATTTGAATTTGTTTGTAGCTCCACAATTCCCAGAGATTGGCTGGGATGCTGTCCAAGATCTGCCAGAGGATCCAGTTGAGGAACCAATGTAGGCAACTGAAAATTTGATGGTGGAAAACCAGCAGTCAATGGTTCTTGATCTCTCAGATAATTCTAGTGGGTCTGTGAATATGGAGGGAGCTATGCAGGGTCCAGAGAATTTCCATGTTCTACAAGTAGGTCATGTGGAGCTTCGTCGGATCTTGCCGCCTCATATGATGTGGGACAAGTTGATGCTGAGTTTGCTGCCACAATTGTATGCCAAGACAATCCCTCTATCCATGCAAGTGTCACCATTCAGATATGTCAAACGAACGTGGGAAGCAGCATTTCAGTTTGAGAGCCTTTATGCACATGGGCCTGCTAACGACAAGAGACTATTTATTACAGTAAAGCCGAGAGTTGCTCTGGAGGATTTCTGTTTCACAACGAAGGGCTTGTCTATTGTAGATGATTCTGAGGGACAAGCATACCAAGATGATGGCCTCCAGGAGGCTCTGAGCAGTGGTTATGTTTCATCTGCATAGGTAAGTTTGCCTGATGCTGCGATGCCTCTGTCGGCCTTCTGTCTTGGCTCGTCTTCTGTACCACCTGCTGTCAAGGTTTCAGTTCATAAACGGAGGAACACAACACTAATTGACCCAGCTCTTCAACGTGTCACTCGAAGTGTTTCAGCAAGCAAGGGCTTCAGAGCGGCACCGATTAAGAATCTTCAGCCACGGCCGAAGAAGCGTACAAGGAAGGTGGAGTCCTCGTCTGTCGTCGCAGCTTCTGTGCGTAGGAATCATGCGAGCCCGAAGCCATCTGACAAGAAGACGGCATAGCCTGGCACAGAGTCTGCGGTGATGGTGTCAATCCCTGTGATGCAGCGTATTGGAGATTTGCTACAGATGGACCCTGATGATCTGATGGTGGCGAAGCTTACAGCAAAGCCGAGTGATGATTCTGCCACGCACAGTGAATCTGATGATTAGGGACCACTTACAATGTCATGGGTGTTGTGGTCTTATTTCAGATGTTTATCTAGCTGTTCATGTTTATTTCCGTGGCACTTTTCAGTTCAATGTTGCTAGGACTCTTATGGTTCAATTTGTAAGGTGGGTTGGCTATGCTGGTTCACTGTGGGGATTCATGGTCAATGGTGTTTAATGGATTGTCACTTTTGGTCAGTTTTGGGTTGGAATATTCGGGGTATAAATGCTGAGGCTAAGCAGCTAAAGGTCAGGGAAAAAATGGAGGAGAGTAATTGTGCTATTTTATGTCTGCAAGAGACGAAGAAAGAGTCCTTTGATCGTAAATTTATAAGGGGTTTTTGTCCACGACGTTTTGATAACTTTGTTTGTTCACTGTCTGTGGGAGCGTCGGGGGGGATGTTGGTGGTTTGGAGTTCTGCAATGTTCCCTGGGACACTAATTGATCTTTAAAAAATTAGGATAATAATTAAATTCACGTCGGTTCATTCCAATCAGCAGTGGACACTTGTCAATATATATGGTCCATGTCAGGGGGAGGACAGAGATAATTTTGTGCGGTGGCTTTATAATTTGAATATTCCAGATGATGAGGATTGGTTGTTCATGGGTGATTTCAATTTCATTCGTTCACAAGACAACAGAAATAGGCCGGGGGGAGACATCAATGACATTTTTCTTTTTAATGAGATAATAAGCCATTTGGGTCTAACTGAACTGCCTCTTAAAGGCCGATCCTTCACCTGGTCTAATATGCAGAAGGAACCACTCTTGGAACAGTTGGATTGGTTTTTCACGTCTGTGAATTGGACAGATTCCTACCCCAATACTATGGTTCATCCTCTGGCAAAAAAAAACTTCTGATCATGTTCCATGCAATGTAACCATACAAACCTCCATTCCTAAGGTGCACTTGTTTCGTTTTGAGAATTTTTGGCCAGAGCAGCCTGGTTTTATGGAGTGTGTGTCTACTGCATGGGAGAAGGAGTATAGAGCAAGCAATGCGGCATCCTTGCTTGTTAAGAAACTAAAGGGACTTAGAGCTGGTCTCAAGAAGTGGAAAACTAGTCTATCCAAGCTAAAAGACTTGATTGCTAAATGCAACATGGTTATTTTGTTCTTTGATAACTTGGAGGAGTATAGGAATTTGTTTTTACCTGAGGAGAATTTCAGAAAGTTAGTCAAGCAGCACCAGGACAAATTGTTGCATGCTCAGTATAGATACTGGAAGAAGAGGTGCACCATTCGATGGATAAAGCAAGGGGAGGAGAATACAAAAAAATTCCATGCAATGGCGACATAGAGATATAGGAGAAATAATATTGCATCCTTGGTGTCTGAGGATGGAAGGCAAGTTAGCAATCATGAGGAGATGGCAGGCATTACTTGGAGCTGTTATAAATCTCGTATGGGATCTTCCTAAGGTATTGATATGAAATTTGATTTAAATGCTCTCCTGCAAAAGGTGGATGGTTTGGATGATTTGGCAGTACCTTTCACTACTGAAGAAATGGACAAGGTAGTTAAAGGAATGCCAGTTGATAAGGCTCTAGGACCTGATGGTTTTAATGGTTTATTTATGAAGAAGTGTTGGCATATTATCAAGCAAGATTTTTACAATCTGGCTGCTGAGTTTTGTCAGGGCACTATTAATCTTGAGCATATTAATACCTCATATATATCTTTGGTACCTAAGAAGCAGGCAGCAGAAAGTATTAATGACTATAGACCAATCTCATTGACAAACTGTTGTCTTAAGTTTCTAACAAAAATGGCGGCTGGTAGGTTTCAGAAGGTCATCATGCAATGTATACATAAGAATCAGTATGGTTTTATTAAAAGCAGGACAATTCGTGACTGTCTAGCTTGGACATTTGAATATATTCATCAGTGTAAAGCTTCTAAGAAACCAGTGGTAATTTTGAAGCTAGATTTTGAGAAGGGTTTTGACACCATTGAGCATGAGGTGATTTATGAGATTCTAAGGAAGAAGGGCTTCAGTAAGGAGTGGATTTCCTGGGTTAAGATGATCTTGGAGTCTGGCATATCTTCAGTATTGATTAATGGGGTTCCTGGCAAGCAATTTAAACGTAAGAGGGGAGTAAGGCAAGGTGATCCTCTTTCTCCTTTGCTGTTTGTTCTTGGGGCAGATCTGCTGCAGTCAGTAGTGAATGATTTGTTACAGAGAGGTCTTATTTCTTTGCCTATTCATACTGGTGATCCGGATTTCCCAATTATCCAGTATGCTGATGACACCTTGTTGATAGTTCCTGCTGATAGTGATCAGTTGTCTATTCTCAAGGAAGCTTTACAGGATTTCAGCTCCTCAACTGGTTTGAAAGTTAATTTCCATAAGTCTTGCATGTTACCTTTGAATTTATCTGATGAGGAAGTGGCAGTATTAGCCAGGGATTTTGGTTGTGAGGTTGGGGTGATGCCTTTCACTTACTTAGGTTTGCCATTGGGGACTACCAGGCCATCCATGCAGGATTTGTTACCAATGGTTGACCGAATGGAGAGGAGATTGACGGCTAGCTCTTCCTTGCTAGCTTATGGTGGGAGGCTTCAGTTAATCCAGTCTTGTCTAAGTTCTATGCTTATTTTTTCCTGTGTACCTTGAGCATACCTGTTGGCATTATCAAGCATCTTAACAGGATTATTAGACAATGTTTGTGGAGAAAGAAAAAGGGGGAGTGTACAACTAGTCAGTCTTTGGCCTCATGGGATATGATCTGCAAACCCAAACAGAGTGGGGGTTTGGGAGTTTTAGACTTTAAGTTGCAAAATGAAGCACTCCTGTTAAAGCACTTGCATAAATTATTTTAATCGTGCTGACTTGCCCTGGGTGCAGCTGGTTTGGAATTATTATCTAGAAGGTGTGCCTCATGCATCTAGGTTGTGTGGGTCTTTTTGGTGGAGGGATGTGATGAAATTGTCTGAGCTTTATAGATCCGTCACTTCAGTTGCCATCAAGGCTGGAAGCACAGCTTTGTTCTGGGCAGATAAGTGGAATGGTATTTGTCCTCAGGAGAAATTTCCCAGGCTTTATTCTTATACCCTGAATCAAACTATATCTGTCAAAGAGGCATTGCTTACTCCTGATATCAATGACATGTTTGAAAGGCCACTTTCAGTACAGGCAACCATGGAATTAGTAGAGTTGCAGAGCTTTATCCAAGATGTTGTTTTACAACCAAATGGAAAAGGTGAGTGGAGAACTATTTGGAAGGATGGCAATTATTCTGCTCAACGTTTTTATCGCCACAGCTTCCGCAATTTTAACTGTAGTAAGGTTTTTCACTGGATTTGGAGCAGTAAGTGTTTGCAGAAACTTAAAGTGTTTGCCTGGCTGTTAATGAGTGATAGGCTCAATACAAAGGATATGTTGAAAAGGAGGAATTGGAATGTCACGTCGGATCAACATTGTGTTCTTTGTCATTCACATGTGTATGAGGACATGATCCATTTATTTTTTGATTGTGTGTTCAGCATGAGGGTATGGGCTTACTTGCAGATTGATTGGTCGATGGGAGTGACCATTGAGGATAAATTTATACATGCAAGGAAAGAGTTTGGGAAGCCTTTTTTCACAGAGGTTGTTATCTTAGCAGCCTGGCATATTTGGAATCAAAGGAATGGCATGATTTTTCAGCAGACAAGGCCATCTTTCAGATCATGGAAGAGGGAATTTATTCATGGACTATCTCTGCATAAACATAGGGTTAAGAAGAAAGATGTGGCTCACCTCCAGGCTTGGATTGATTCTCTACCATAGTTCTGTTTTTGTGCTTTAATGTATATATTGTATATATTGTACATATGTAACTCTGTTGGGTTTTACTTTTTAATAAATTTATTGCTGTGAGGCTTTGCCTCACAGTTCTCGTTCAAAAAAAAAGCTAATTAGACGACATTCCACCGAGAGGGCCCAGAGTATATCTATCCGTCATCGGGATGGACAAATCCCACTGTTGATCCATATGCCTCAACTCATACTTTCCGAATACCAAATCCCATCTTTATAACCACCCATTTACGCAGTGGCGTTTGATGTAATCAAAGTACCCTTCCGGCATAAGTGATTTACATGATCTCATGGTCGAAACGACTAGGTAACTATGTATCAAAGCTTATAGCAAATGAACTTAATGACGTGATCTTATGCTACGCTTAATTGGGTGGGTCCATTACATCATTCACATAATGACATAATAACATCCAATGTTCATGATCACGAAACTATGATCATCAATTAATCAACAAGCTAGTTATACAAGAGGCTTACTAGGGACTCCTTGTTGTTTACATAACACACATGTATAAATGTTTCGGTTAATACAATTATAGCATGGTATATAAACATTTATCATAAACACAAAGATATATAATAACCACATTATTATTGCCTCTTGGGCATATCTCCAACAGACTCCCACTTGCACTAGAGTCAATAATCTAGATTACATTGTAAGGTACCTAACACCCATGGCATTCTGGTGTTGGTCATGCTTTGCCCTAGGGAGAGCTTTAGTCAACGGATCTGCCACATTCAGATCAGTGTGTACTTTGCAAATCTTTACTTCTCCATTGATGTCTACGGGAGCTTCTATTCTTGTAGACAGTGTTGGGCCTCCAAGAGCAGAGGTTTGTAGAACAGCAGCAAGTTTCCCTTAAGTGGATCACCCAAGGTTTATCGATCTCAGGGAGGAAGAGGTCAAAGATATCCCTCTCATGCAACCCCGCAACCACAAAGCAAGAAGTCTCTTGTGTCCCCAACACACCTAATAGGTGCACTAGTTCGGCGAAGAGATAGTGAAATACAGGTGGTATGAATAAATGCGAGCAAGTAGCAACGGCGCCGGAAAATAGCTTGCTGGCGTGTAGTTGATGGTGGTAATATGGTAGCAAGATCGATGGAGAAGCCTTCCGGGGCACTTCCCCGCTCCGGCAGGTGCCGGAACGAGACTCCTGTCCCCCGGATCTTGGCTTCGCGATGGCGGCGGCTCCGGAAGGTTTTCCGTATCGTGGTTTTTTCGCATCGGGGTTTTCTCGACGGAGGCTTTAAATAGGCGGAAGGGCAGCGTCGGAGGGTCGAAGAGGCGGCGGCACCATAGGCCGGCGCGGCCGGGGCCCGTGCCGCGCCACCCTATCATCCGGGGCCCACAGGGCCCCCTCCGGCGGCTCTCGGGTGTTCCGGATGCTTTCGGTGAAAATAGGAACCCGGGTCTTGATTTCGTCCGATTCCGAGAATATTTCGTTACTAGGATTTCCGAAACCAAAAACAGCAGAAAACGAGAACCGGCACTTCGGCATCTTGTTAATAGGTTAGTTCCGGAAAATGCACGAATATGACATAAAGTGTGCATAAAACATGTAGGTATCATCAATAATATGGCATAGAACATAAGAAATTATCGATACGTCGGAGACGTATCAAGCATCCCCAAGCTTAGTTCCGCTCGTCCCGAGCGGGTAAAACGATAACAAAGATAATTTCTGAAGTGACATGCCATCATAACCTTGATCATACTATTTGTAAACATATGTAATGAATGCAGCAATCAAAACAATGGTAATGTCATGAGTAAACAAGTGAATCATAAAGCAAAGACTTTTCATGAATAGTACTTCAAGACAAGCATTAATAAGTCTTGCATAAGAGTTAACTCATAAAGCAATAAATCAAAGTAAAGGTATTGAAGCAACACAAAGGAAGATTAAGTTTCAGCGGTTGCTTTCAACTTGTAACATGTATATCTCATGGATAATTGTCAACATAGAGTAATATAACAAGTGCAATATGCAAGTATGTAGGAATCAATGCACAGTTCACACAAGTGTTTGCTTCTTGAGGTGGAGAGAGATAGGTGAACCGACTCAACATAAAAGTAAAAAAGAATGGTCCTTCAAAGAGGAAAGCATCGATTGCTATATTTGTGCTAGAGCTTTTATTTTGAAAACATGAAACAATTTTGTCAACGGTAGTAATAAAGCGTATGAGTTATGTAAATTATATCTTACAAGTTGCAAGCCTCATGCATAGTATACTAATAGTGCCCGCACCTTGTCCTAATTAGCTTGGACTACCGGATCTTTGCAATGCACATGTTTTAACCAAGTGTCACAATGGGGTACCTCCATGCCGCCTCGTACAAAGGTCTAAGGAGAAAGCTCGCATTTTGGATTTCTCGCTTTTGATTATTCTCAACTTAGACATCCATACCGGGACAACATGGACAACGAGATAATGGACTCCTCTTTAATGCATAAGCATGTGGCAACAATTATTATTCTCATATGAGATTGAGGATATATGTCCAAACTGAAACTTCCACCATGGATCATGGCTTTAGTTAGCGGCCCAATGTTCTTCTCTAACAATATGCATGCTCCAACCATAAAGGTGGTAGATCTCTCTTACTTCAGACAAGACGGACATGCATAGCAACTCACATGATATTCAACAAAGAATAGTTGATGGCGTCCCCGAAGCATGGTTATCGCACAACAAGCAACTTAATAAGAGATAAAGTGCATAAGTTCATATTCAATACCACAATAGTTTTTAAGCTATTTGTCCCATGAGCTATATATTGCAAAGGTAAATGATGGAATTTTAAAGGTAGCACTCAAGCAATTTACTTTGGAATGGCGGATAAATACCATGTAGTAGGTAGGTATGGTGGACACAAATGGCATAGTGGTTGGCTCAAGGATTTTGGATGCATGAGAAGTATTCCCTCTCGATACAAGGTTTAGGCTAGCAAGGTTATTTGAAACAAACACAAGGATGAACAGTGCAGCAAAACTCACATAAAAGACATATTGTAAATATTATAAGACTCTACACCGTCTTCCTTGTTGTTCAAAACTCAATACTAGATGTTATCTAGACTCTAGAGAAACCAAATATGCAAACCAAATTAGCAAGCTCTAATTGTTTCTTCATTAATAGGTGCAAAGTATATGATGCAAGAGCTTAAACATGAGCACAATAATTGCCAAGTATCAAATTATCCAAGACATTTTAGAGTTACTACATGTAGTATTTTCCAATTCCAACCATATAACAAATTAACGAAGAAGAAACTTCGCCATGAATACTATGAGTAGAGCCTAAGGACATACTTGTCCATATGCTACAGCGGAGCGTGTCTCTCTCCCACAAAGTGAATGCTAGGATCCATTTTATTCAAGCAAAACAAAAAACAAAAACAAACCGACGCTCCAAGCAAAGCACATAAGATGTGACGGAATAAAAATATAGTTTCAGGGGAGGAACCTGATAATGTTGTCGATGAAGAAGGGGATGCCTTGGGCATCCCCAAGCTTAGACGCTTGAGTCTTCTTAGAATATGCAGGGGTGAACCACCGGGGCATCCCCAAGCTTAGAGCTTTCACTCTTCTTGATCATAGTATATCATCCTCCTCTCTTGACCCTTGAAAACTTCCTCCACACCAAACTCGAAACAACTCATTAGAGGGTTAGTGCACAATAAAAATTAACATGTTCAGAGGTGACACAATCATTCTTAACACTTCTGGACATTGCATAAAGCTACTTGGACATTAATGGATCAAAGAAATTCATCCAACATAGCAAAAGAGGCAATGCGAAATAAAAGGCAGAATCTGTCAAAACAGAACAGTCCGTAAAGATGGATTTTATTAGGCCACCAGACTTGCTCAAATGAAAATGCTCAAATTGAATGAAAGTTGCGTACATATCTGAGGATCATGCACGTAAATTGGCTTAATTTTCTGAGCTACCTACAGGGAGGTAGACCCAGATTCGTGACAGCAAAGAAATCTGGAACTGCGCAGTAATCCAAATCTAGTACTTACTTTACTATCAAAGACTTTACTTGGCACAACAAAACATAAAACTAAGATAAGGAGAGGTTGCTACAGTAGTAAACAACTTCCAAGACTCAAATAAAAAACAAAAATACTGGAGCAAAATAACACATGGGTTATCTCCCAAGAAGTTCTTTCTTTATAGCCATTAAGATGGGCTCAGCAGTTTTAATGATGCACTCGCAAAAGATAGTATGTGAAGCAAAAGAGAGCATCAAGAGGCAAATTCAAAACATATTTAAGTCTAACATGCTTCCTATGCATAGGAATCTTGTAAATAAACAAGTTCATGAAGAGCAAAGTAACAAGCATAGGAAGATAAAACAAGTATAGCTTCAAAAATTTCAGCACATAGAGAGGTGTTTTAATAACATGAAAATTTCTACAACCATATTTTCCTCTCTCATAATAACTTTCAGTAGCATCATGAGCAAACTCAACAATATAACTATCACATAAAGCATTCTTATCATGAGTCTCATGCATAAAATTATTACTCTCCATATAGGCATAATCAATTTTATTAGTTGTAGTGGGAGCAAATTCAACAAAGTAGCTATCATTATTATTCTCATCAAGTGTAGGAGGCATAGTATAATCACAACAAAATTTACTCTCCATAGTAGGTGGCACCAAAAGACCACTATCATCATAATCATCATAAATAGGAGGCAAAGTATCATCAAAGAAAATTTTCTCCTCAATGCTTGGGGGACTAAAAATATCATGAAAACCAGCTTCCCCAAGCTTAGAACTTTCTATATTATTATCAACAATGGTGTTCAAAGCGTTCATACTAATATTACTACCAAGCATGCAAATAAGATTTCATAGGTTTTTTAATTTTCGCATCAAACCATCCATGTCTTAAATCAGGAAATAGAATAAGAAGCTCATTGTTGTCCATTATGCCAAACTAGTGTAAACAAGAAACAAAAAGATGCAATTGCAGGATCTAAAGGAAATAGCTTCGAGCACACACACAACGGCGCCGAGAAAAGTACTGTTACACGGAACCGGAGTATGAGAGCCTTTTACCTTTCCTCCCCGGCAACGGCGCCGGAAAAGTGCTTGATGTCTACGGGAGCTTCTATTCTTGTAGACAGTGTTGGGCCTCCAAGAGCGAGAGGTTTGTAGAACGGCAGCAAGTTTCCCTTAAGTGGATCACCCAAGGTTTATCGATCTCGGGGAGGAAGAGGTCAAAGATATCCCTCTCATGCAACCCTGCAACCACAAAGCAAGAAGTCTCTTGTGTCCCCAACACACCTAATAGGTGCACTAGTTCGGCGAAGAGATAGTGAAATACAGGTGGTATGAATAAATGCGAGCAGTAGCAACGGCGCCAGAAAATAGCTTGCTGGCGTGTAGTTGATGGTGGTAATATGGTAGCAGTATCGATGGAGAAGCCTTCCGGGGGCACTTCCCCGCTCCGGCAGGGTGCCGGAACAGAGACTCCTGTCCCCCAGATCTTGGCTTCGCGATGGCGGCGGCTCTGGAAGGTTTTCCGTATCGTGGTTTTTTCGCATCGAGGTTTTCTCGACGGAGGCTTTAAATAGGCGGAAGGGCAGCGTCGGAGGGTCGAAGAGGCGGCGGCACCATAGGCCGGCGCGGCCGGGGCCCGGGCCGCGCCACCCTATCATCCGGGGCCCACGGGGCCCCTCCGGCGGCTCTCGGGTGTTCTGGATGCTTTCGGTGAAAATAGGAACCCGGGTCTTGATTTCGTCCGATTCGAGAATATTTCGTTACTAGGATTTCGAAACCAAAAACAGCAGAAAACGAGAACCGGCACTTCGGCATCTTGTTAATAGGTTAGTTCCAGAAAATGCACGAATATGACATAAAGTGTGCATAAAACATGTAGGTATCATCAATAATATGGCATAGAACATAAGAAATTATCGATACGTCGGAGACGTATCATCCATCTTCGATGTACTCGCGAATCGAATGAAAGCGCAGCTTGATATGCTTCAGCTTCTTGTGCGACCTTGGTTCTTGTGCATTGGCGATGGCACCCATGTTGTCACAATAAATGACTAGTGGGTCCAATGCACTAGGAACCACACCAAGCTCAACAATGAACCTCTTCATCCATACCGCTTCCGATGAAGCCTCCGAAGCCTCTATGTATTCCGATTTTGTTGAAGACTTCGCCACTGTGCACTGCTTGGAGCTGCACCAGCTTACTACAACACCATTCAAGATAAACACGTACCGAAACTGAGACTTAGAGTCATCAGGATCAGTGTTCCAACTTGCGTCGGTGTAACTGGTTACAACGAGCTCTTGGTCACCTCCATAACAAAGAAACTTATCCTTAGTTCTTTTCAAGTACTTCAGGATATTCTTGACCGCTGTCCAGTGTTCCATTCCTGGATCACTTTGATATCTGCTAGTCAAACTAATAGTATGTGCTATATCGGGTCTAGTACACATCATGACATACATGATAGAGCCTACTGCCGAGGCATAGGGGATTTGATTCATCCTCTCTCTTACTTCTGCCGTAGCTGGACCTTGAGTCTTACTCAAGACCTTACCTGGCAACATCGGTAAGAACCCTTTCTTACTTTCATCCATTCTAAACTTCTTTAGAATCTTGTCCAGGTATGTACTCTGTGAAAGCCCTATTAGGCGTCTTGATCTATCTCTATAAATCTTGATGCCTAAAATGTATGCTGCTTCACCAAGGTCTTTCATTGAAAAACACTTATTCAAATAACCTTTTACACTGCTTAATAGTTCTATATCATTCCCAATCAATAATATGCCATCTACATACAATATCAGGAATGCTACAGAGCTCCCACTCACTTTCTTGTAAATACAGGCCTCTCCATGACACTGTATAAACCCGAAGTCTTTGATCACCTTATCAAAGCGTCGGTTCTAACTCCTGGATTCTTGCTTCAGTCCATAAATGGAACGCTGAAGTTTGCATACCTTGTCAGCATTTTTAGGATTGACAAAACCTTTGGGTTGTACCATATACAACTCTTCCTCAATGTCACCATTAAGGAACTCCGTTTTGGCATCCATCTGCCAAATCTCATAATCGAAAAATGCAGCTATTGCTAACAAAATTCTCACAGACTTTAGCTTCGCTACAGGTGAGAAGGTCTCATCGTAGTCAACGCCTTGAATTTGTCGGAAACCCTTTACGACAAGTCGAGCTTTATAGACAGTAACATTACCATCAGCATCTATTATTCTCTTGAAGATCCATTTATTCTCGACAGCCTTGCGGCTATCAGGTAAGTCTACCAAAGTCCACACTTTGTTATCATACATGGATCCCATTTCGGATTTCATGGCTTCTTGCGATTTGTTGGAATCTGGGCTCATCATCGCTTCTTCATACGTCGCAGGGTCTTCATCATTGTTATCCACAATCATGACATTTAGACAAGGATCATACCAATCAGTAGTGGTACGTTCCCTTGTCGATCTGCGAGGTTCAGTAGCTACCTCGTTCGAAGTTTCATGATCATTATCATTAGCTTCCTCTGTTATCGGTGCAGGCGGCACAGGAACATTTTCCGGTACTGCACTACTCTGATCAACGAGAGAAGGTTCAGTAACCTCGTCGAGTTCTACCTTTCTTCCAGTCACTTCTTTAGTGAGAAACTCTTTCTCAAGAAAGGTTCCGTTCTTGGCAACAAAGATTTTGCCTTCGGATCTGTGATAGAATGTATACCCAATAGTTTCCTTAGGGTATCCTATGAAGACGCATTTCTCCGCTTTGGGTTCTAGCTTGTCCGGTTGTAACTTTTTGACATAGGCTTCGCAACCTCAAACTTTAAGGAACGACAGCTTAGGTTTCTTATTAAACCACAATTCATACGGTGTCATTGCAACGGATTTAGATGGTGCCCTATTTAAAGTGAATGCAGCTGTCTCTAATGCATAACCCCAAAACGATAATGGCAAATAAGTAAGAGACATCATAGAACGAACCATATCTAAGAGAGTTCGATTACGACGTTCGGACACACCATTGCGCTGTGGTGTTCCCGGCGGTGTCAACTGTGAAAGTATTCCGCATTTCTTTAAATGCATGCTAAATTCATAACTCAGATATTCGCCTCCGCGATCAGAACACAGAAACTTGATCTTCTTGTTACGTTGATTTTCTACTTCACTTTGGAATTGCTTAAACTTCTGGAAAGTTTCGGATTTATGCTTCATGAAATAGATATACCCATATCTACTCAGATCATCTGTGAAGGTTAGAACATAACGATAACCACCGCGCGAGGATACACTCATTGGTTCGCACACATCGGTATGTATGATTTCCAATAAGTCAGTAGCTCGCTCCATTATACCAGAGAATGGAGTCTTAGTCATTTTTCCCATTAGACATGCTTCGCATCTATCAAGTGACTCAAAGTCAAGTGACTCAAGTAGTCCATCGGAATGGAGTTTCTTCATGCGTTTCACTCCAATATGACCAAGACGACAGTGCCACATATAAGTAGAATTATAATTCAATTTAATTCGCTTAGCATCAATGTTATGAACATGTGTATCACTACTATCGAGACTTAACAGGAATAAACCATTCATCTCAGGCGCATGACCATAAAAGATATTATTCATACAAATAGAACAACCATTATTCTCAGACTCAAATGAATAACCGTCTTGCATTAAACAAGATCCAGATATAATGTTCATGCTCAACGCAGGCACCAAATAACAATTATTGAGGTTTAAAACTAATCCCGAAGGTAGATGTAGAGGGAGCGTACCGACAGCGATCACATCGACCTTGGATCCATTTCCAACGCGCATCGTCACTTCATCCCTCACTAGGCTTCGTTTATTCCGTAGTTCCTGTTTCGAGTTACAAATGTGAGCAACCGAACCAGTATCAAATACCCAGGCACTAGTACGAGAACCAGTAAGATAGACATCTATAACATGTACATCAAATATACCTTTCTTCTTCTTGACAAGGCCTCTCTTCAGATCAGCCAAGTACTTGGGGCAATTACGCTTCCAGTGCCCCTTCCCATTGCAGTAATAGCACTCAGTATCAGGTTTTGGGCCACCCTTAGGCTTCTCAGGAGGCGCAGCAGCTTTCTTGCCACCCTTCTTGATGTTGCCCTTCTTAGGTTTGCCTTTCTTCTTGAAACTGGTGGTCTTGTTGACCATCAACACTTCGTGCTCCTTCTGTATCTCAATCTCAGCAGATTTTAGCATGGAGAAGAGTTCAGGTAACTCCTTGTTCATGTTCTGCATGTTGTAGTTCATCACGAAGTTCTTGTAACTTGGTGGCAGTGATTGGAGAACACGATGAATACCCAGCTGGTTAGGGATGATTATCCCCAAGTCACTGAGCTTCTTCGCGTTTCCGGACATAGCGAACACGTGCTCACTAACGAAGTTGCCCTCTTCCATCATACAGCCAAAGAACTGTTTCGAGGCCTCATAGCTCTCCACAGCCGCATGAGTTTCAAAGATAACTTTGAGCTCATTGATCATATCACAAGGGTCATGGTGCTCAAAACTCTTTTGGAGCTCGGCCTCTAGGCTGCACAGAATGGCACACTGAACTTGAGAGTAGCGAGTCACCCGATTCTCGTAAACATTTTTTACATCCTCAGATACTGTAGGTGGTGGTGGGGGACCTAGCGGTGCTTCGAGCACATATTGCAGATTTCCGCCATTGAGGAAGATCCTCACATGACGGAACCAGTCGGTGAAGTTGCTACCATTGCTTTTAAGCTTTTCTTTCTCTAGGAACTGGTTAAAATTGTTTGATGGGGACGCCATGATCTACAACATATATTTGCAAAAGTTTAGACTAAGTTTATGACAAATTGAGTTCATATTTTAATTCAACAAAATTAAACTAGGTGAACTCCCACTCAAAACAATATCCCTCGCATTTTCTTAGTGATCACACGAACCAAATCCACCACACCAAGTCCGATCATCACGAGACAAGATGTAATTTCAATGGCGAACACTCAAAGTGCTCATCATATCAATCATATGATTCATGCTCTACCTTTCGGTATCCCGTGTTCCGAGACCATGTCTGTACATGCTAGGCTCGTCAAGGCAACCTTAGTATCCAAGTGTACAAATCTGGCTTGTACCCGTTGTATGCGCATGTAGAATCTATCACACCCGATCATCACGTGGTGCTTCGAAACGCCAGATAACCCACAAGTATAGGGGATCGCAACAGTCTCCGAGGGAAGTAAAACCCAAATTTATTGATTCGACACAAGGGGAGACAAAGAATACTTATAAGCCTTAACAATTGAGTTGTCAATTCAGCTGCACCTGGAAAAGCACTAGTAACAGGGGTGATGTGAAAGCAGCAGTATTATGAGAGCAATAGTAACAGTAACACATCAGCAGTAGCAATAACACAAAGACGATGGCACCAGAAAATAGTTGATACTACTTCCAATGACATATTGGACCGAGTGAGTATTTGATGATGAAAGATGGACCGGGGTTCCCAGCTATCTACACTAGTGGTAACTCTCCAATAATAAGTGTTGGGTGAACAAATTACAGTTGCGCAATTGATAGGATTGAAAAAGCATTAGGACAGAACATCAAGTCTATTAATCATGTAGGCATGTTTTCCATATATAGTCATACGTGCTCGCAATGAGAAACTTGCATAACATCTTTTGTCCTACCAGCCGGTGGCAGCTGGGCCTCAAGGGAATCTACTGGTAATTAAGGTACTCCTTTTAATAGAGCACCGGAGCAAAGCATTAACACTTGGTGAAAACATGTGATCCTCATATCGAACATCAAGTCTATTAATCATGCTAGGCATGTTTTCCATATATAGTCATAAATTTTCCACCAATGAGAAACTTGCATAACATCTTTTGTCCTACCAATAGGTGTAGTGGGCCTCAGGGAATCTCTTTTTGGTAATTAAGGTACTCCTTTTAATAGAGCAAGACAAGCATTAACACTTGGTGAAAACATGTGATCCTCATATCTAAGCCTTCCTCAGTTATCGATTCTTTGTCACTCACAGGAGCTTTCGGGTTAGGACATAAACATATCTGGAAACAACTTATAATTTCAATCTAAGCAATAATTACGAGTTCAAATCTAAGATCA